>NW_027185903.1:30083497-30097490 GCF_028583685.1 Petaurus breviceps papuanus
GGGTGTAGCATGGAGAGGTGAGTTCCCAGGCATCCATACCACCAGGTGCTTTGTTCGTGCCGAAGGGTTTTAAAAAGATATCTTGGCCAAAGACTTGCCAGTTCTGCAAGATGTTCTCTTTGGTCCTTTTAGCCTAAAATGCAGCCCTTGGCTTTCTGAAAAGATATTCCTACAAAATTTATGATCCTCACAGCAGATTCATTTGATGGTTCTTTGGTTCTCCACTTCCCCTGTCCTCCTGGGCCTCCTATGCCCTCTTCTTTGACTTGGTGCCTTTGGAATGCAGCTGCTAAGCTTGTTACTAGGGTAGCTTTAAAGTTGTTTATATAGGACGTCTCTTATGGTGAAGTTGGTTTGATTAGATTTGCCCATCAGATTCTGAGCTTCTCCTGGGCCAGGACAATCTTTTGACTTTTTTTTAATTCCCAGCCTTAACACAGTGCCTGGCACATGGTAGGTACTTAATAAATGCTTAACTTATTACTCAAAGTAGTAAATAGAACTGTGACCGTGAAATGTCTCCCCAATAAATTAGTTTTTCAGGTCAAAATAGTATTCTTTTTGTTTTTGATCTCCTGTCAAATGAATAGCTGTGCCTAACAGAAATAAAAATCAAAGATTTCCTGAGGTCCATAGCCAGGGAAACCCAACACCCTAGTTTTCCCACCCCAAGAAAGAAGTTTGACTTTGGCCATGGATACTTTTCCAAGGAAAAGAGATTCTTTCTATCAGACAACAAGTATTAAGTTCTTATTTTGTGCCATGCATTGAGCTGGAAACTGGAGATACAAAAAGAGAAAAGTCTCTGCCCTCAAGAAACTTAAATTCAAGGGTGAGAGAGAGTGTAAACCAGAACATACAAGATTAATATAGCAGATGGAAGATAACCTGTTATTATCTGACCTTGAATTGAACCTTCTGAGACTGACCAGGTGGTCTCAGGATGAATCTGATTTTTAGAGTTGGCCCAGTGTGGACCCAAATGCGGAAACTGAACTGGTATCTCTAGCTTTTCATAAAGCTACTCTATGGGCCTTGGTTTTCCTCCTCTAGAAAATGAGATACTTGAACTAGATGATGTTTAAGTCTCCTTTTTATGTCTTAATGTATTGTATTCTGTATTGCAGAGCAGATGGACCCAGACTTGGGATGGGATCCACACTCTGTAAGCTGGATAGGGCTGTTTTGGCCTGGGGAAAAGAGTTCTGGGAAATAACTCTGGAATTTGCCTTGACTAGCACTGGGATATAAGAGAATGCACATTGGTTGGAGGCTGCAGACAGGTCTGTTGACCTATCGCTATGTCCTAATTTATTGTTAGAATTCTATAACTTTAGGGCAGGATCGTCTAGTCTATTGAATTCTTAATCTTTTTTTTTTTTTATGTGTGTCATGGGCCCCTTTGGCAGTTTGGTGACTTTTATGGACCCCTTCTCAGAATAGATTATAAAGGAAATGAAAGATTAGTGTAAATTTAGATACATTTTCCCCCATCCAGATTCATGAACCATGGGGTCCTTGGACCCCAGGTTAAGAATCCTTGGTCTAATCTAATCCTCTTGTTTTACAGATGAGGAAATTGAGGTCCAGTAAGACTGATTTACCCAGTTACATGAACAACACATAACCCAAGTCTTTTGACTCTCAATCTAGTTATCTTTCCCCACTGTATCATGCATTCTACTTATTAAGATTGATATACTTTACAAAAGTTCTGCATTTTCAGCAATGTAGGTCCTTCTTTGGCTGAAGATCTGGGTCTTAGTAAATGATTTCTTTAATTGCTGTGGCCAAAAAACTTTTTTTTTTTGCTGGTGGTCTGTTTATCTCTTGAGGATGTCCTACACTACTCCACGTAGCTAATGTTTGGATAATAATCAGATCTTTGGGGCTCTACTTGAAAATTTCTTTGCTTGCTAGGATCAGACAGACTCTTATGTTTTGCTGGCATGGCCCTCAAGAATCAAGGTCACCTGCAGCACAACAGAATAGTTCTGTAGTGGAAGACTATTAATATTTATTTTAGAGGGGAACATTTGAGTTGCCTTGTATTAACCCTGTAGGAGGCTAGTTGTGGTCAGTGTCATGGTCTGCTAGTTAGATCACAGGACTGGGAGTCAGGGAATCTCTCACTTTTGATTTCAATTCTGTGGCTGATTTATTGCCTAGCCTTGGGCAAATTGTGTTGTGTTGGTGTTGTAATACTTCCAAAGTAGGAAATAAAGAGAACTTATCTCACATGAATGTGTTGTGTAGGTTGATTGATGAAAAAAAGAAATGGAAAGATTAACATTTGTAGTCTTTGTGAAATCTGAGCAAATTTCATGTGAATTGATACATGTTAAGTACATAATAGTAATATTGCAAACTCTAAAACTACTTAGGCAAAGATAAATCTTTTGTTCTGAGAAATTGGATACTAAACAAAAAAATGAGTAGCAGTTTTTTTTGTAGGTAGTATGCATTATTCTTAAGGGAAAGAACACATTTTAGTCTTCATTCTCCAGCTCTTACAATAGCATTTCTTAATGCTTGATAAAATTTTGAGATGAGAGGAAACCTTGATGTGGCCAGTTGGTTGTTTGTCACTATTGAGTGGTCAAATTAGAATAAATCTGGAGATGTTTTCATCTGCTCAGGCACAGGTAGGAGTATATTATATATATGTATGTATATTAGAAATATATGTATATATATATTAGAAATATATATGTATGTATATTAGAAAATCTGTATAATCTGAAAAGAGGAACAACTTTTTTTTCTAATATAAATTTTGCAATTGTTTTTTTTTCCTGGATTTCCTAATAAAAATGCTAAAGTCTAGCTTGAAGACCAACTTTTGAAAATCTTCGTAACTCAGCAAATCTAATCATCGCTAGAAAGTTTAACATTACTATGTTGTACTGGAAAGGCTTTTCAATAGATTATATTTAAGAAAGTCGGTGGTCATTCAATAATTCAATATTTTATCTTGTTATTGTCGATGGAATTTAAAGAAACTCCAATCATTCTTAGCTTTTAAAATAACACTTTAGTTTTACATGGCATAGCTTCAAGTTTTCCTGTATTTCAGATTAAACACATAAACCACAGCTGGTGTAGTTTAATTTTTTTATTTAAATAAACTGTTTCTGACCCTTACTACTTGTCCCTTAATATTATGGGATTGTGAGAAGGGGGCATTCCTCTTAGCAGTAAAGGTGATCATATTGGGAAGATCCTACAGTAACTATTTTGGCTCAGAAAAACATTTTTTTTGACATCTGCTTTTGGCTGGAGAAAAGTGATTATACCACTTTTGAAAATAACTTTAAATTTTGTGGCTTGGATGAATATCAAGCTTCAGACTTTGGTAACTTGTGATGCCTAAACTCTGTAGGTCTCAAACCAAGAAGTTAAACGGCCCACACTTGGAGAAGGATGAAAAAAATGTGTTAAGAAGTTTTGCCAGCTAGAATGGAAATAGAGATATAGTGCTATGGAGACACCTAAGCCTTATTGATACTCTTGTGCATTAACTAGGGACTGGCCAGATGGCAGAAAAAGGCTTTGATGGCAGTTAAAAGGATATCACCTCAAGATAAAATGGATTATTTATACCTGATTCTGTTTTCTGTTTCCTGACTGATGGCAAGAACAGTATGGATATGGCTTTAAATCTTTGCCTTCCCATCCCTCACTCACTTAATAGCGTTTTGATGGTCTGATCTGTTTAAAGCTTCTTTGGAGCTATCCAAGGCTTGGAACCAATAGTTGGGGGGTGGGGGAGAACTGCTGAAATTCAGGTCTATTTGGATGCCTTTAAAAATTGCAATTAAATTCATTGGGTAAAAACTTTGGGAACTGTCTGAGCTCTGCTTAGACTAAAGCAGATGATTTTTTTGGTGACATTCCCAAATGCCAATTGTAATGTTTTTCCAAACTCCTTTACCTTCATATCAAAATCCATATTTTTGAATATGAGAAGAGAATTGCCTAACAAGTATTTTGCTAAAATGTATTTTGGGGCTGTTTGGTGGGATATGTTACCTTTTATAGATATGCCCAGTGTCAGCTTGAAAATGATAATTAGGTAAGGTTTGGAGCAGATAGGCATCTTTAGAACCACAGATCTAGTTTCTTTATTTAATCAAGAAGCTAAGGAGAGAAAATGAATAAAGCCCTAGCACTTATTCTTTTATCCTATAGATGTGGGATGGGATTGGATGAATCACTGTTGTCATCTAAGGTGATGGAGTAGAGAGGACTGAGGTTCTCCGGAAAGGGTTTAGCCCAAACAACATTTGCTCAGGAAATATAAAGAATTGCTCACTATTGATTTTTTTGGGGAGATTTTCCTCCTTTTGCTGTTTTAAATTGAAGACTTTATATATTTTAAATAAGTAAAGATGATCTTGGATCTTGAAGAATGCTTGTACTTTAGAAGGCAGTATCTTTTTTTTTTTTTTTGGTCAACCATAATATCACCTTTTGAAAGAAATAGGGGGTGTTTAGTTTTAATTTTGGTTATCTTTAGAAGCAGATTGAAGGACTAGTTCTTGGGTTTAAAGATCTGTAATTGTGGGCATAAATGCCTCTTTTCAATGTGACTTTTCTTAAGATTGGTATTTTCCTTAATGGGGAATATTAATGGGTGGACCGGTTGGAAGAGGGGGGAGTGGTGTTGAGGTGTGGATTGACAGATTGACAAAGGTAAACTGCCATGAAATGCTTATTTCTGCTGTAAATTCCAGGAGAATTACTTAGCTTGAAATCATTCTGAGGGGGAATTGTTCTGAGATTAGTTCTGTCAGTTTGTGGAACTTTTAACATCTGTGTACTGCCTCAGATTAGGAGGAGAGAGATGGATTAAGATGGAGGGTTTGGCTAAAGAGGAGAACTTTAAAGACTAGAGGCTTCCCAGTTTCCTTCCTCCCACCATTCCAATGTCAGTCAGTCATTACGTACTTAAGTACCTTCTGGGCAGCTAGATGGTACAGTGGATAGACCAGCCCTGCCTGGAGTCAGGAAGACTCCTCTTCCTGAGTTCAAATCTAGCCTCAGAAACTTACTAGCTATGTGACCCCGGACAAGTCACTTAATCCTGTTTGCCTCAATTTTTTTCACCTGTCAAATGAGCTGAAGAGGAAATGGCAAACCGCTCCAATATCTCTGCTAAGAATACCCCAAATCAGGTCACCAAGAGTTGGACATGGCCATGCATGAAACCACTGAACAATTACAACAATTATATTGAAATATAGGTATTGGCCATGGAGACTATATAGTCTGTGTTACTGAGGAGGCTGAAGCTGGTGGATCGATTGAGCTTTTGAATTCTGATCTGGTACCAATACCATGAACCCCAGAGTGGAGAGTGTTTGGTACCCTGCCTTGCCCTGCCTAAAGAAGGGTTTCTTGTCCCAGGTTAGAAACAGAGTAAATCTAAGCTTCCATACTGATCAGCAGTGGAATCTCTGGTGAGTGGACACTATACTTCAGCCTGGGAGAGATAGTAGATGTAGTCTGAAAGAAAGGCAGTTATCAAGATATAAAATAATAAGTTCACAGACCCCAGACATCCTGTCCTAGAAGAAGCTTGTAGAGAAGGCTATGGAAGAACAGGCAGTTGTTTGTTGAATGATCATTGCATATAAGGCAGATGTCTCCTACAAGAAAAGAGTTTCCTATTCTGGGATATCTTGGGGTGAAGGAGAGAGCTGGGTGATATGTGTAATGAATGATGATATGGTATCTTTCATTCCAAGAGTACCTCTGTAATTTAATATTACTTAGTTTTTATATACTGTAGTGATCTTCCACTGAAGAACTTATGTCCTTTTAATGCCCATAAATCTGTTTGGAGCCAAGCAGTCAATATTACCCTGATTTTATATATGGAGAAACAGACTTGGGAAGAGTAAGTCAGTGGCAAAAGCAGCAATAGGCTGAAGTTCCCTGGTCTCTTATCCAAGAGATTTTTGCAACATTTACTATTTTGCTGTGTAAACATCTAGTAGTTCCAGGCAGGCTGCTTATTCATGAGCAGTCAGGCATAAAACCTGGTGTATCACTTTTAATTTCATGGGGGCAGTGTTTCTTATGATATACAGACAGACAAGTTTTATGGTATATGGTTCATTAAGCCTTCTATTAATACACACACACACACTCACACACTCTCTGTCTTTCTCTCTAGTTTATGGGACCCTTGCTTGCTCTTAGTGATCATTTATTAAATAATATCCTAAAACAACCAGCGTACACCTTAAATTGCTAGTTGCATCTATCCTTACCATTACCAGCAGCATTATAGGACCACCAATTAAGGGTATGGCCCTTTCCTTCAAGTTTAACCCCATAATTCTATATAGGCATCATTTATTTCTTGGACGGAGGAGGAAGTGACAAGGAACTCATTCAGAATGAATGTCTATTTCTGCACAAACATGTAGAGCTTGAAAACATTTTGGCCTTTTATTTAATGACCATCCAGCACTTAGAGCACCTTTGAACCATCCTGCCTCTGATGCTTACTACCTTTGTGACTTTGGGTTAGTCACTTAACATCTGTGGGCCTCAGTTTCTTCATCTGTAAAATGAGGGTTTTGGACTTGGTGTGTTCTGAGGATCTTTCTAACTACTAATCTATGATCCTTTTATCTACCATAAAAAGATTTTTTTTTCTTTGGTTTTGTATTAACTTCTTGAGACTTAAACCTAGCACTGTCTTTAATGATTTTCCTTGAACATAGCAATAATAATAATAGCTAAAATTTATACTGTGCTTAAGAGATTGCACAGCACTTTACATACATAATCTCATTAAATGCTCACAATAATCCACTGAGGTAGGTGTTTTCTTTCTTTTTATAATCTCCATTTAATCTACACGAGATAGTATTCCTACAGTAGGAGTGGGGAGCCTTCGGCCTCATGTGGCCCTCTAGGTCCTCAAATGCAGCCCTTTGACTGAATCCAGACTTCACAGAACTCGTGTTTGGAAGTTTGGTTTCAGTTAAAGGGCCCCACTTGAGTGCCTAGAGGGCTACATGTGGCCTTGAGGATGCATGTTCCCCACCCCTGTCCTAAAGCATAATATAGCATAATGCCTGGCACCAGTAGGATCTATATAAATGTTTATTCCTTTATCCTTCTGCATTTTACAGATGGAAAAACTGAGGCTAAAGGCTAACTGCCTGAGTTATTCAGGTTTGAAAAGCCCAGTTTCTGGGACATGATTTGAACACTTGTGTTTGTGTGTTGTGTGTCTCTGTCCTTCCCTCTCTCAGAAAATAGATTGCTGGGCTAGACTGGAGTTCAAATTTGATCTCAGATACTTACTAGCTATAAGACCCTGGGCAAGTCACTTAACCTGTTTGCCTCAGTTTCCTCAACTGTAAAATGGGGATAATAAAGAACCTACCTTGAACTTTTTGTGAGGATCAAATGAGATATTTGTAGAGTGCTTAAGGCACATAGAAATCTTACTCTCTTCCTCTTCACTTCCCTCTCCTAAACCCAGCATTTAATCTACTATAGACTACACTAGTGTAAGTTCATAGCTCTCTAGTCTACATCTTAGAATTTTGTGCACAGATTCTTCCTTGTTCAGTATCCTTGGCCCTATCACTTCATTTCTCCAAAATACTCAATAAAATCTAGATCCTAATAGTTTTACCTTTGTTTAAGACTATGACTGAATGGTCTAAACTTTGAAATTAGCAGGAAACTGATGGGAGGGTGAATCAAAAAATGCTGGTGTGTACAACTGGGATTCTTGCAGTATCTGTCTTTAAGTTCTAATATATAATATGACAATTTGACTTTAATCGTTATGTTTGGAGAGCACGATTCTTTGATCCTGATTCTTCTGCCTGAAATTTTGCTGTTTATCTAATGGAGGGCAAGTTCATGAGGAAGCCAAACTTGCTTTTTTGTATGTGGTGTGAAGTTGGACATGTCAGGATAAATCCTATAGGGTCAGTTCTACTCTAGAAATTGCTGCATTTTTTAAAAGCATAGATTTGAAATTTGATGGTTCAGACCCTACATAATTTGAGAACGCTGGTGATCCGAAGTGTGAAATAAAGGCTACATTTTCCATCCTTGCCTTTGATCCTTAGGTTTAGAATTATGGTGTTTTTCAAAATTGATTTAAAAGTAGACCATGTGACAGGCATTTTGAGGCCTAGTTGTCTTTTTAGGCATTCCCATGGCACAGATGTCTAACCTTCATTTCCATGCATATATCCTATAAATATGGGGGAAGGGGAAGAAAATGGGTAACATAATGTTTGTTATTGTAGTTGTCCACATCAGGGGTGGGGAACCTGTGCCCTTGAAGCCTTCTAGGTCTTTGTGTGTGGCCTTTTGACTGAGTCCAAGTTTTACAGAACAAATCCTTTTATTAAGGTGATTTGTTCTGTGAAGTTTGGATTCACTCAAAGGATCATATTTGAGGACTAGAGGGCCACATGTGGCCTTGAGGCCACAGGTTCCCCACCCCTGGTCTGCTTTTAAATCTCAATGTATTTCCATAATATAAATGTGTTTATGTAAATTTAATTCTATGGTCTTTTAATTTGCCATGAAAATTTTTTTTTGTGGGGTTTTTTTTTATGTGTGTGTTTGTTTTGTATTAACTTCTTGTGGCTTAAACTCAGTATTTTCTTTAATGATTATCCTTGAACATAGGAATAATAATAATAATAGCTAACATTTATATTGTGCTTCAAAGATTGCAAAGCACTTTACATAATTTTATTGAATCCTTAGAATACCTCACTGAGGTAGGTGTTTTGTAATTTATATTTATAATATGCTTGCTCTTAACTACATTGAAGTAAGGAAGTTTAATGTACTTGTGAAGAAATATTTCTTGCTTGTTAATGGTGAATTTTTTAGATTATGTTAATTCTATATTAAAACATGTGAGAACTGTAACTTTTGACTTTCTGACTTTCATTCATATCTAGAGTACTGTGTTTCATTCTGGGAGTCACATTTTAGGAATAATGTCAATAAAGAGGAGGGCAGCCAGGATTTGAAGGACTCTGATTTATGCGTGCAAGAGCCTGTTGAAGGGCCTGGCATGTTGATCCTTCAGAAGAGAAGACTGGGGGTTAGGGGAGAGAATGGTGGGCTGTCATAGCTGTCCTTGAATTTGAAGGGTTGTCCGATAACTTTGTGTGTACTCAGCGAGGGCAACAATTTGGTGATGAATGTTAGGCTGTGAAGAGCATAATTGCATAGAAGGACAATTTATATTCATAAAAAATTAAAAAGATTGGTCTGCCAAAATTATGACAACTAAAATGTTCTTGTTTCAAATCACTTCTCTGAAGTGTCATCTATATACTAAGGCCATTCTCTATTCATGTGTCTCCGTTGCTTATGCCTAAGGTAATCATGGGGATTAAATAAACACACGTACTTGAATTTACCAGAAGATTATAGTACCATCTCTATGTACTAGAATGTTTGGAAATGGGATATTTTGACTAATTGAATATTTTCATTCACTGAAAAGTTAACCTGAAAACCCATTTTGATCTGGTTTTTGTTGCTTAAAATCTTTTTGAAATGTATCAGTATGGTTTTCCTACCTTAGTGAGCACAGCATATGGAAAACATTTGAATCTTCATTACCTGTTATCTGTATACATTACTGATACATGTGACATGGGTCTATAATGTGGTGTAGAGGTGAACTCCTATACCTAACTGCAAGCAAAAAAAATCAAGAAAAAAAGGAAGATTTTTTTCTAATGCCAAATTTTGTTTGTGTGGCATTTGCTTCTTTTTCCTGAGATAAGATGAGTACAATATACCACCCTCCTCCAACAAAACAGAACCGACTCAGTTAACAATCATTTATTAAGTGCCCACTGTTTGCCAGGCTCTGTGCTAAGCACTTGTTAGCACTTAACAGTTCACATAATCTTCAATGACTTCCAATTGCTTATGAAATAAAATATAATGTCTTTAGACTGGTATTCAAGGCCCTCCACTATCTGGCTACAATCTGCCTTTCCAGCCTAATTTATATCTGAATACTCACTTTTGTATATTCTACACAAACATAGAATAAGCTGTATTTTATAACTTAGTATAGTATAAGACTCAAATCAAGTTAGAATCTTAGCTACCCATAATAACTTTGTGATTATGAACAAATCATTTTAGCTTCAGTTTCTCAATCTGTGAATGGGGATGGTAATAATCTGTATTGCCTGATTCATAGGATTTTTGTGAGCAAAACCCTTTATAATTCTCAGTCCTGTATAAATATGGGTGATTGAACTCCGGTCAAACTATGTAACTCCTTGTTCCCTAGTCCAATCTTGTCTCCTCCTCATGCTGTGCATTTGTACTGGACATCTCTTATTTCTAGAATGCACTTATTTGTATCTTTCTCTAAGAGGTCAGGTACTGTCAATTCAAGGAAGTCCTGATGTTCTTTTAGCTAAAAATGAGACCTTTTTCCTTGGCTCCCTTATTCTATTCTTTAATGTCTCCTATGCATTTTATTACTTTCTAACTTGTATTAATAGTAGTAGCTAACACTCTGTGCCAGGTGCATAGTAGGTGCTAAAGTATGCATGGGTATAATCTCATTTGATCCTACAAACAACCCTGTGATGTAGGTACTATTATTATCATCATCATTTTACAGTTGAGGACACTGAGGCAAACAGAGGGTTAAGTAACTTGCCCAAGGTCATACAGCCAGTAAAGGTTTGAGGCTGGAATTGAATTTGGGTCTTCTAGCCTCTAGGTCCAATGCTCTATGCACTGGATCACCTAGCTGTTATAAATAATTTATGAATGCTGAACTGTATTACCTTCCTATCAATTTTATTCTTTTGAGAGTGCCTTGTCTAGACTGGAAGTACAGGGGCTACTCATGGGGCCTTTGACCTGCTCTATTTCGTTAACCCAGGTTGTTCAGTCATTTTTCAGTCATGTCTGACTCTTCAGGGCCCCATTTGAGATTTTCTTGGCAAAGAGCCTGGGGTGGTTTTCCATTTCCTTCTCCATGTCATTTGACAGATGAGAAAAATGAGGCAAACAGGGTGAAGTGACTTGCCCAGGGTCACATAGCTAGTAAATATCTGAAGCTAGATCTGAACTCACGAAGAGTCTTCCTGACTCCACATCCTTGCTTAATCCACTATGCCACCTAGCTGCTTACACCTTCCTTAACCGAGACTTCCTTAAGAGATCTACTGCCTTCTACTCCAAGTCCAGTCCATTCAGCTAAAACAAAAAACTGCACAGTGGAAAAAGCCCTGAGTTTTTTCACTGAATTTGGAGTCACAGAACCTGACCCTGTGACTATTGGCAGGTCATATGATCGCATCAGTTTCCTTATCTATAAAATGGGGGAGCTGGATGTAGCTGCTTCGAGAACTCTTCCAACTCCAGCTTGATGACTCTGATGGTTTTTGTTGCTGTTTTTATTCTGTATCTTTACTATAAATGCCAATTCTAAGTCAACAAACATAGTAAGTTGAATTTGAACGTCACCTTAGTAAACATCTCATTCCATACAGTTGGCTTATTTTTGCTAGTTAAAATTAGGTGATAATTGCTAACTTTTATAAAAGGAATGGCAGTCAGCTGAAGTTTGTGGCTGGTTGTTACAGGTCTTCCCTTCCCTAATGGAATAGATGAGGCTCAACAAAGTTTGCCCTAAGTGACTCCCCAGTTGCTGTATTATAAAAATAAAGATGAATTGTCCTGGGAAGTTAGTTTTGCTGGTGGATCTAATTAAGTTACCCAGAGCAACAAACCTTTTAAAAATCTTGTGTTTAAAGGCAAAACTATAAATTCTGATAAAACACTAACCACATTAAATTCTAGAAATAATACTATGCTACTGAACTCACAGAATTGATACAGAAAATGAGAAATATGTAACAGTATTAAAAGAAACTGGAAATATAATTTTCTTAAGCTAATCACTCAAGTTTGTTTTCCACTATGGAGGAAGTAGTCGCTGACATGTTACAATTCTGTTATTTTGACCAGCTTAAAACTACGTCAACATGAATTTGAGGTTCCTGGAATTTTCTTTTTCATTGTGCCTTATACTTCTGGTCTTTTGGTCAGGACAGCTGGCTTGTCTTTAGAGGCAAATGTCTTTGTAGTTTTTTAGCGACTTTGTGGATGTGTGGGCTTTAAAGGATGAAAATACCTAATGTTCAAATAAAAAATACATTAAGGACCTACTATGTATATGGCAGTATGAGAGATAGGAGAGGTTCTAGGGTGGTTTGTGCATTCAGGAAAATCTGTAAATACTTTAAAACTGATGAAGAGGGATAACTGAGGAAGAAGGAATCTCCATATATCTCTTATATTTCATTTCCCTTCCTGGAATGTGTTTTTTGGGAGAAAGGGATCAGGCTCGGTTAGATAAGTGTTGGATTAATTGGTTTTTAAGATTTTTTTCCCCAACTTACTGATGTTGGGACTAGCCTGGACTGTGAAAATCAGGCTGATATTGGGAAGCCAGAGATTTACAATCTTTCAAATTAGTTGACAGAGATATTTTACTCTGTTATCATCAGTGTACACATAGTCAACTATGCCTAAAGCTACATAATGTACCTAGTATTTTAAGTAAAATTGTGGTTTGTCTTTGGTTAACTTCTATACCCCCCCTGGTCCCTCTCCCTTTATTTTCATATTAGCTTAAATTAACATCAACAAAAAAGAAAATAGTGTAGACTGCTTTAGGTACAGATATTGTTGTTTAGTCAATTTTCAGTTGTGTCTGACCCCATTTGGGTTTTTTTTTATGGCAAAGATATTAGAGTTGTTTGACATTTCCTTCTCCAGTTCATTTGACATATGAGGAAACTGATGCAAATAGGATGTAATGTTAATGGGATATGAGATCTTCCTAGCCCATTAATAGGCCTCACATGGAGCCCAATAAGGGAAGCTTGTTTAAGGGAGGCTTGCTTATAGGAAGGCTTTCACACCTTTTGCTAATTTCTAATTAGGCACTGAGTCCTGCTGTGATGCCTTCAGGCTCTGAGAAGTATATTTACTCTCAGGGACTCACTCATGAGAAGGATCTTGTGATTCCTTGGCCAAGATTCTGAGTGGCTGTACATTCAGAGCTTCCCATCTGCTCAGATGCAAAGGTTCTCTCAATCCAGGGATGTATGTAAAGTGTATATTTGATTCAGGCAATCAGAGTCCTGTCTGTTGGTCTTTATTTCTCTGCTTGTATTTTCTCTGCAGTTCAGGTGCTGACCTTCCCCCTGAACTAGTAAATGTAATTAAGAAAAGATTGCTGACCCCTTAAACAGCTATCTTTCCTGGTAAAGCAGATCTAAGAACCTGTGCTAGCAGCCATCCTGGGTATGCCAGTGTGGTTGCTGCTACACAGGGTTAAATGACAAGTCCAGGATCATACAGTAAATGTCTGAGTCCGGATTTGAACTCAGGTCTCCCTGACTCCAGGCCCAGCACTCTATCCTCAGTTCTATCTAGCTGCCCGTGAGATACAGGTATTAGCCATAGGTATACAGAATACAAAGTTTATGTAAAGTGCTTTCCAAGCCTTAAAGCATGATACAATTCTAAGCCACTAATGTGATGGTGGTAATGATGATGGTGAAGAAGAGGAAGAATGGTATAGTAGATAGAGCTGTGTGTGAATAAGGAAAACCTAGATTCTAGTCCCATAGTAGCTGATATGCTGCCTCTCTGGTCCTGAGACAGCTGGGTGGCTCAGTGAATCGAGTTAGGAAGATCTGAGTTCAGTTTTAGCCCTAGACACTCACTAGCTTTGTAACCCTGAGCAAATCACATAACCTCTCTCTACCTCAGTTTCCTTATTGGTAAAACGGGCGTGATAATAGTCCTTGCTTCCTAGAGTTGTTTTGAGTATAAAACGAGATAATATTTGTAAAGTTCTTTACAACCTCAGAGTCCTTTATAAATGCTGTTATTATCATTTAACCTTTTAGCCCCTCACAAAATTCTTTAG
>NW_027185903.1:30097500-30123146 GCF_028583685.1 Petaurus breviceps papuanus
TGCTGTTATTATCATTTAACCTTTTAGCCCCTCACAAAATTCTTTAGGACCTTAAGTTTATTTGGAAATGAAGGTAATATAAAAACAATGTATTAATAAATTAAAAAAAAGACTAAATTGCAGAAAAGTGGCCTCTGTGGATTGTTAGAGGGAGTTTCCTTACTGGAACATCTTCCTACACTGATGAAATCATGTGTAGTGATGCAACATTCTAGTAATAACATATTTTATAATATATATGTGAAAGAATAGATAGTATGTTATACCATATATCATAGAATAATTATACATAATATATTATATTGTATGATATAACACTTGGAGACTAAAATGTATGACAATTGATATATTGGTCATATCAATTGTCATTCATTTTCTAGTCTCAAAATAAAATAACATATGTAATGTCTACTTTGTAATGTACAATGTGAACACCTGTAATATAACAATTATATATATGAACAGTGTATACACATGTAATATAATTATATATCATATGTGATGTATGTAATAATTATTATTATATTTAGAGACTAGAAAATGTATGACAGTTGATAGAGTATGCAAATAAAAGGTTGTAGGATTTTAACTATATAAGGAGTCATAGAAAGATAATTTCCTTGCCAAAAAAGGAAGAAAAAGACTGATAGATATTTTCATAATATGTGACAAAGAAGTTTAAAACTTACAGAAATATTTTCTGCACAAATAGACCTCCCCTCAGCTATAGTAAATAAAGATTGATAATCGATAGTCTGGATCTTTCTAGTGTAACTGGTACTGGTTTACCCTCCTAAGGAGCCTATGAAATGGCAAAGATCCAAGAATGAAAGCAAAAGGCCATATGGGCAATATCAGCATCAACAATATGTCAACAAAAGCATCAAAGAAATGACTCAGTCAAGTGGATTTGGTTATAGAAAGAGAGAGATTCATGATGGAATTCATTACAAGTGCAGGTCACTGCTTCCACAGAATAAATGAAGATCATTCTTAAGGGTCTAGACTTGGAGATTGATGACAAAGTTTGCAATGGAATGGTAGACATCATGCAGCATGTCACTGTAGTTTGCAAAAATTAAGCTCCTACTGAATATCTGTAAAACAGTGATCAAGTACCAGAATTATACGTTTGGGGCAGCTAGGTGGTGCAGTGGATAGAGTTGGTGTCTGGAGTCAGGAAGACTCATCTTCCTGAGTTCAAATCTGTCCTCAGACACTTACTAGTTGTGTGACCCTGGACAAGTCATTTAATCCTCTTTGTAAAGCAATTATCAAGTGCCAATTATAAATCAGAAGCATGCTACTCTTCATAAATTGACAAATTCTTGTCCTAAATCGCCTGTATACACTAGATTCTAAAAGATAAGAATGCTTTTTGAAATAGATTTCACTATCCAGAGCACTTCTTATATCTGGACTGTGTGGAACTAAATTCTCTCAAAATATAGAGACTCAACAGAAGAAATTAAAGCTACTCCCATTGTCCTGTCTACTCCTGATGTCTTGGAGTTGCTTTCAGTGATTCTACAGAAAAGTTTGCATCTCAACTCTTGGATTCAGTTACAATAAAATCAATTCTTTTATCTCTCTCTGCACAATAATTTGGCAAACGTTAAATGTCAAAGAACAGTTCTCAGAAAGCATCCTGTCAAGACCATTTCTAGTTGAATTCCATTGAACTAGATGAAAAAATGAAGTAATAGTCTCCCATGTATAATATTGTTTCTGTGACACTGGCTATTATTTTACCTGGAGCTGTGCTTTTGTGGAGCCAATTTAGTATGTTATATGTGTTAGCTTAGGCATTCCCTAATTTGTTCTAAAGATAGATGATGAATTATGCTTATTTTAATGACTCTTTGTGTATGTGCATATGGTATATATATATATATATATATATATATATGTATATATTGCATATGTACACATACATATATGTAGGGTAGCCAGGTGGTGCAGTGGATAGAACACCAGGCCTGGAGTCAGGAAGACCTGAGTTCAAATGTGACCTCAGACACTTACTAGCTGTGTGACCCTGGGCAAGTCACTTAACCCTGTTTGCCTCAGTTTTTTTCATCTGTAAAATGAGTTGGAGAAGGAAATGGCGGCTCATCATAGTGATCTTTGCCAAGAAAATCCCAAATGGGGTCAGGAAGACTCAGACACAACTGAAATGATTAAACATAGCAATACATAGGTGTGTGATGTACACATGCAAATATATATGTTCCCTTTATAGTCTAGTCTTAACTTGGTGGATAGAATGCTGGACTTGGCGTCTCAAGAAAACCTGGGTTCCAATCCTGCCTGTAGCAGTGATACCCCTGAATTTCACTTTCCTCATCTATAGAATGGGGATTTTATCTGTAGGACCTTACAGAGTTTTTGTGAGGTTCAAGTCAGATCATGTTTAGAGAGCAGTAAACTTTAAGACAATATATAAATGCCAGTTATTTTTTAGAAATAATGTGACATTCCAAGACCCTCTGTCTTGTATCATAATTTACCACTATTTCATTATATAGATTTTTGCAGCTATTAAGAGAAAAATGTCCAGTTCCTTCTGTAGAAATCCAAACATGTCATGTTCCACTGCCATCTCTGATTCTTCCTTTGGTCTCTGAGAAGAGACTCTCTTCATACTACCCCTGTCTTTCCTAAGCATCCTAAGTTTGCTGTTTCCTTCCCAAATTTCCTGTCCTTCCACATCATCTCATTTGGTTTCTCATTGGGGCTATGAATTTGAGCTTCCTGTGTGAAGGCCTTTATGTTTTAAAAGATGAGCTTATTATCTCAAATGGCATTCTAGTTGGTAGTACCCATGGGAGAGAGAGTTGTTTTAATCAGGATATGTTCCCTCAGCCCCAACAAATTATCTGAGAAGTGAAGTACTGGGAATCAGAGATGCTTCTGGAACAAACCTGCCATCCGTCCACCAGGGTCTTGACCTTTTCAAATGATTGTGTATCTTACACACAAAAGAATCCTGAAATACCAGGGAGTAAGAGGAGAATTATATTCTATTTTTTAAATAGTTATTCCCTATTCCCTCCATTCCACTGCTCCTACTCCCTGCCTTCCCCCAATTCAATCTTCATCCTTGTAAATTCAGTGTTTGCTTATCAAGTTCCTGCCTTGATGTTGCTGTCACAGGTTTCAGGCCCAGATCAGGGTCATCTGTCCTCTTCTTCCTCTCTGGAGTATGTGCTTTCTATTCCAGCATCTACTGCCTTTATCTTGGCTCCAAACCATCACCATTCTGTCTTTCACGTTCCCAGGGTCCTTGCCATCTTCTGGTACAGCCTCAGGTCCTTCTGGCTTTCATGGCACCTTGTTGGTTCCAGCTGCTGGGTACCCCAAGCCATTTCTATGATTGCTGCACTCTCTCTTCTTGTATGACTCCCAGCCTGGAAGTTCCCTTGTGTATGTGCCTTGGATCTTGGACTGGTTAGGCCATTTTTAACATTATGGGAAAGAATCTCCCTAATCTTTTTATAGCATATACCTAATATAGGAATAAGCTGGGGTTCAGTTGGAATGACTTTGGAAAATGAAGGTAGAGTTCCCTTAAGGGATATTGGAAAGACATCAGTCCTGAGGTGAGAGTTAGCCTGCTGAAGATTGACATGGAATCCCTGTTCTTAGGTCAGGCTCCACAGGGGATTAGAAGTCCAAAGAGTAATTAATGTCCTTAGAAACTGACCTTATAAATGGTTTAAACAGTCATATTTTACACTGTTGCAGCATGCTAAATAACAACAAAAACAATAATAATAAATAATAGGCATTTATATAGTGCTTTAAGGCTTGTAAAAAGATTTACAAATGTCTCATTTTATCCTCCTGGAAGGTAGTTGCTGATACTATCTCCATTTTTACAGAGTTAGGAAGCCGAGGCAGACCAGGGCAAATGGACTTGCCCAAAGATACACAGGTAGTTTAGTAAGGGTCAGAGACTGAATCTGAACTCCCTCTTTCCTGAAACTAAGTTCGGGGCTCTATCGACTACACCATCTAACTCCGCTATTACGTGTTTTCCAATCTCTTTCTGTACTCTCATGCCTCAGTGCATTTGTACAGGGAGTTCCCTTTGTCTTCCTGACCTCTAAACCCTGGAAGGCCCAGTTCGTGTGCTTGTGCTGCTCGTCAGAACATGAGCTCCTTGGGTAAGGACAGTCTTTTCTATTTGTACCTTCAATGCTTACCCATAGTAAATACTTAAAACATGGTTTTTTGTTTATTCATACCCCATAAACAAACATTTACTAAATATACTCTGTGCTGGGCGTTGTGCTAGATTCATGACGCTTCTGATCACTTGATAGCTTAAGGTGAGCTTAATTTTTTTTATCTTACAATACTTTGGTTTTCTTTCTTAGATATATCACATTCTACCTCTTTTTTTTTTTTTTAAAAGCAGTCGGGGTTAAGTAAGTTGCTCAAGGTTATACAGCCAGTTATTTTTGTGTGTGTGCTGAGTATCTGAGGCCGGAACTGATCCCAGGTCTCCCGACGCTGGGGCTGGGCTCTTACTCACTGCCCCACCTGGCTGCCCCTGCATTCTACCTTTTTCATGTTTGTTTCTGTGCATATATTTCTCTGTTAGAGTGTAAGCTCCTTGAGGGTAGGATTTGAATTATTTTTCATCTTTGTATCCCTGAAATCTCTGAGTCTATAGTGTTCAGCATTTAACGAATATTTGAATTGAACCAACAGCTGCAGAAGAGAAATCTTCTATCATATTATTGAAAAAATTTTGTATTGTTTTAAAACAGTAGGTAGTTTTAGCTAAATTGACAAGTAAGCTCTGTAATGCAGTGATCGACAGCAGTTCCAAAGGACTCACCATGGAAAATGCTACCCACATTGGAGAAAGAACTATGGAGTCTGAATGCAGATCAAAGCATACTATTCTCTTTTTTTTTTCCTTTCTCGTGGTCTTCTCCTTTTGTTCTTATTCTTCTTTCACAACATGACTAATGTGGAAATATATTTAATATGATTGTACATGTATAGCCTCTATCAAACTTCATGCTGTATTGAGGAAAGGGCAGGGGGAAGGAGAGGGAGGGAGAAAAAAAATTTGGAACTCAAAATCTTATAAAAGTGATTGTTGAAAACTATCTTTACATGTAATTGGAAAAAATAAAATACTATTAAGTGGAGATAATAAGAAGGAAGCTCTGAAACTCCTTCTATTTATGACCCTCCTGTCTAGATCTGAACCAGGAGATAGGCCAACAAGTGGAGAGTAGGCTTTGTGGGATTTGTCTTTGGATAGAACAGTAGATCTCCTTTGGTGTGAAGGATCCTTCTTCCCTCAGAATCTATAAGGGACACTGCAGGACTGACCCCTGGACTGTCATTACTGGTATATTATATTGTCTGAGGCACAAGGGTTTGATCAATAAAATTTCCTTCTGGGTGTATTGTAACCAGTATGTGTCAGTTCAGCAAACATTTATTTCAAGAGTTTCTATGCAGAGTACAGCATTAGGAGCTGGGGAAGATGGGAAGATTAACGAAAACATGATCCTTGCTTTCATGGAGTGCCAGCCTGTCTAGTAGGGTAAGCTCCCCTGGTTTCTGGATGAGTCGAGCCAACAGAAGGATGATATTCTTGAAAAGAAACCTAGGCCTTTATATCGTAGGAGTCTCTGATGCAAGGTTTAGAATGTAAATCTGTTAATGCTTAGATAAATTGCACAGGTAAATTTGTTAATGCATTTACAGGACTTGTGTAACTCTATCTGGAAAGCTTTACATTTTCCTCTTCTAGCTAAGTTTGCTTAAATGACTGGTGGGGCAGGGGGAGGGAAGGCAAAGTAAAATATCCCCTCCCTCAAACACTTGAGTCACGCATAAATCTTTTTTCTTTTTAATGTAACATTTTATTTTTTTCCAGTTACATATAAAAACCATTTTTATCATTAAATTTTTTTTTTAAGTTCCAAATTCTCTTATTGAGAAGGTAAGGAATTTGATAATAGGTTATACATGGAGTCGTGCATAAATCTGAAGAGAGTCTTCTGGAGCCAGTGTGGTTCTGTGGGAAAAGTCTTCAGCTAGATCTGTTCCTTTGCTGCCTATATAATGCTGGGCAAGTAATGGCACCTCTCTGGGCTTCAATTTCCTCATCGTCCAAATGAAGGGGTCAGCTTTGAGATCATCTGTGTTCCTTCTAGTTGTAAATCTATCTATTATTTACATATCTATCTATAATTTACTCCTCTGAAATATTGTTCAATAGTATTGGGTTCTCTTTGGACTCTCTGCAGGAAGAGAATGATCTTCCTTTCCTTGGTGGTACTCTTTGTTGCCATGAAAATTAAGAAAAGTTGATTTTCCTTTGTCAGAAAAGTTGATTTTCCTTCTTATGATAACTGTTTGGAGTTTGTGACTTTTCCATGATAAATTATTGGTATGACTGTGCTTTGTGGAGTTTGTCTCCTGGCGTGTTTTTAACCTTATTTACTTTTTATAAAGTCTGAAATTTCCAATAGCAGAGGTACCCTAAACACCCCTGGGCCTTGCCATCATCCCCTTTGAAACTCCATCCTTCCGACATCCATGCATTTCAATATGCCTTGTAGCTCAACCAACCTAAATGTGTTGTATTCCTCAATTAGGGCAAAAGTTTTCGGAGAACAGGGAATGTCTCTCACCTTTTCTGTAGCATCCTCAGCTCTTAGCACATAGGAAAGGCTCAATAAATGCTTTTCCTTTATTGACTTGAATTACTGTCATTGACCAATTTATCATAATATGTGACCCCTTTGCTTCTTAAGTGTGTGACCCTGAGCAAATCACTTAATGATTTTTGAGCCTCTTACCTTTAAAAATTAGGTTAATAATACTTGTACAACCTATCTTATGAGGTTGAGATATATATATATACACACATATACATATGTATGTATGTATACACATGTATCTATATATTTATGCACATATACATTATATATGATATAAATATACTATTATAATATATGATTATATTATCTAATAGTATAGGTAATATGCTATTATCACATATGTGATAATAGTATACTATTATGATATAATAGCAATAACAGAATATATAAATATATAATAAAATAAAATTATCTAGAACAATAGTATGTACTATATAGTATATATAATGCTGTTATAGTAAATATAATAGTATGTATAATACTGTTAGTATGTATACAATTTTATATAGTTTATATGTGTGTATGTATATATGTGTGTGTGTGTGTGTGTATATATATTTGTTGTTCAGCCCTGTCCAACTCCATTTGATGTTTTATTGGCAGAGATACTGGAGTAGTTGGCTGTTTCCTCCTCCAGCTCATTTTGTAGATGAGGAAACTGAGGCAGACAGGATTAAGTGACTTGCCCAGGGTCACACAGCTAGTAAATGTTTGAGGCTAGATTTGAATTTAGGAAGATGAGTCTTCCTGACTCCATGCCTCAGACACTCTCTTCACTGCCTCACCTAGTATATATATGTATGTATATGTAATATATTACTATATATGATGGCATATATGTATGTGCTATTATATGTAATATATTTATATACATCACATAATATGATATGGAATTATAAATAATATATCATGTATATGATAATAGTATATTATATATACTTATATGTAATATATACTATATGTGCATATATTGTATGTATGTGTATGAATAATAATAGATAGTATTTATTTAATGCTTTAAGGTTTGCCCAGTGCTTTATAAATATTATCTCAACTGATCCTCACAATCCTGGGAGATAAGTGCTATTTTTATCCCCATTTCACTGGTGAAAAAATTTAAGCAAACAGATTAATTTGCCTAGGGTTATACAGTTAGTTAAGTGTTTGACTTTGGATTTGAACCCAGGTCTGTATCTGACATTAAGTCCAGTGCTCTGTGCCTCTTAACTGCCTCCTATGAATGAGTGGTGTTGCTGGTATCAGTTTTGCAGTTATTAGGTCCTAAAGTCATTGGAATTCTTGTATAATCTTCATTGCTTTCAGTTTCCCAGAAACATTCTGTTGTACACTGGCTGCCCAGGATCTCTAAGTCACCTAGGAGCTGTTTTCAAAGTTAAACAAAAATATATGTATAGGTTGTAGTTAGTTATAGACAACTCTCAACTTATAATGGATTCTGTTTTAAAAGTCTGGATATAAGTTGGTGGTTCAGAACTTGGAATCTGTTTTCCTACTGGAAAAAATGTCATTAATGGGAGTTAAATTCCTAGGCTGATACCCAAAAGGCTGTTTAATCCAAGATGTATGTGAGATTTAACACTATTTAAGCTATACCTAACTACTGTATACAGCACTGGAAGGCTTTTTTCCATGGGGGGAAAAATTATTTCCCCTCACCCACACTGGGGGCAGGGACTTTGTGGGGTATATATGGAGGTTTTCTTCGTGGAGGATGGTGGGATAGAGTAGACATTCCTAAAAACCAGTAACTACTTCTCAGGCTACTTATCTGCATAAAGAAAGAATCTATCTGGAACAGAGATGGGGAACTTGTGGCCTCAAGGCCACACGTGGCCCTTTAGGTCCTCAAGTGTGGCCCTTTGACTGAATTCAAACTTCATAAAACAAATCCCTTTAATAAAATAATTTTTTTCTGTAAAACTTGGATTCAGTCAAAAGGCTGCACCCAAGGACCTAGAAGGCCACATGAAAGCCTCAAGCTTGAGGCTTCAGGTTCCTCACCCCTGCCTGATCTAGAGTAATTGGCTACCAAACATTCTAAATTGTGATTTTAGAATTTTTAGTTCCTCTAAGACTCTGCTTGGATATTACTATCTCTGAACCGCTTCCTATTCATCTCAACCTCTCTTTTTGGCACTATTATTTTTCTCAAATTGCCTTATATTTATTTTTCTATGCGCATCCTCAAGTAGAATGTAAGCTTTCTGAGGGCAGGGAATTTTGCATTTGTATCCAGTATAAGGGGAATGGCCAATTGAGCCCAATCCTTGTGGGCTCACCATATTAGTGATTACATGCATCCATGGCCATCTCCAGTTGTCCTAATCTATATCTTGCCCCTCGACCCGGACGGTTCCACAGGAGGAAGTGAGGCTAGTTATTTTGCACAGCCTTGCCTCACTTAAATCCAATTCACTTGCAAGTCACGATATCACCTTCCTGAAGTCACAGTCCTTTTTGAGAAGGAAGCACAAACAACAACAATCTGTGATCCTATGCAAAGCACCACTGATGTATTTCCCCATCTGCAAGAAGCTGAAAAGCTTATTTCTGTGATAGATGACCTGTGATGGAAATTTGGAACATGGGCAGACAGTCTGTAAACTGGTTCTGGCTTGCTAATCACATGGTGAATAATACCCTATTTGACAGGCTACGTCAGCAGAGTCAGAACTGGGATACATTCAAAAGGCACCAGTTGTCCTCTCCTTTCTAGGCCTGATTTCCTTTTATTTGAGTCATTTGTGCTGTTGGCATTCTGCTGAGAGAAGAGAGACAATGATGGAAGGGAAGAGGCTTTGCATCCTTCCCATTGGGTGCCGACATGTAGCCCTGTGAATATGGACCTTAGTTCTTTGCTTTGCTGTTTCTTCTTCTTTTGTTTTAGGTGAAAGTGATTAGAAGCTACCCCCTTGGGAGCTCCGAACATTCAGGACAGTAAGTTTTCCTGAGGATCAGGAGTCCAGTCACTGAGTCCATGCTGGGTTTGGCAGACAGCCCAGCACTGATGCCTTTGGGTCCTAGCCCATGGAAAGATGAGAAGAATACACAATCATGCTATATTTAGACATACTTATTGGGTATAGTCCCAGCAACTTGTTTGGACCAAGGCTGCGTAGAAATTGCTAAGTCTGATCCCACTCTCCTCAGAGACCGAGGTGGTGTAGGGAAATGTTTGCCCCAGAGATACTAGGATTTTTTATATTTCTTATATTTACATTTCAATATTTCAGTTTTTAATATTTCTGTCATTGCTATGTTTTTAAATATCCCTTTGTAAATGCTAAAAGATTGGTTAATCAGAACTGGGGTGCTAGTCACTAGTGGCTAACAGTGGAGGAGGAATGACAGAGTGGAGGGTTCTAGTATGAGGCAGTAGATGAGATACCTTGCCTCCGAGGGGAGGAGGCAGCTAGCCTTACTCTGGGAGAGGGAGGCGGAGAGTACACAGAGTAGTTGGATTGGGGAGCAAACAGCAGTTGTTGCTAGCAGAAGCAGTCTCTCCTGCTGGGCTTTTGGGGAGGTAGATGGAGTATAGCAGTCAACGATTCTTTTTGAGTTTGCATTTTTGACTACCTTGTGAATGTTCAGTGATCAGAGTCCCTGGAAATAAAAGAGTTGAACCATATAATGAAGAAATTGCTCAGAGACCCAGACATGCAGATATTGCCCTGGTATATATATATATGTATATATATATATATATATGTATGTATGTATGTATTTATTTATTTATTTAAGCAATTGGGGTTAAGTAACTTGCTCAAGGTTACACGGCCAGGTGTTTCTGGGTGTGGTGCTAAGTATCTGAGCCCGGATTTGATCCTCAGGTCATCCCGATGCTGGAGCTGGTGCTCTTACTCGCTGAGCCACCTGGCCACCCCTGATTTTTTTTCAAGGTGGTGAAAGGTTTAGCCTGATGGCAATCATGTGAGAAAAATTTTAGCATGGGTTATAGAATGGATAGTTTGTGAGCACTTAGGGTAATATGATTATTAGAACCCATAAATTCATTAAAGTTATGCCAAACAAACTTTATGTGATGAAGTACTCTGGAAAAGCCTACGTGATCTATAATTCTCCAAAAGAGTTTGTCCTCACTATCCACAGTGGAAAAACCAAGAGGATGAAAACTACCCATTGTGTAGATTGAGATACAGTTAAAGGGACAATGAATAGTGGCGGACCCATCAGTTCAGGTATTTTGGACAATGATTTTAGAGAGATGTTATGAGGAACAAATGAGTTAACATATGTAAAATGCTTTGCTTTTAAAGTACCATATAAATGCTAAATAATAAATTATTTTTACTATTATTAGCCCTAAATTGAATAGGAGGAAAAAAAAACAAAGGTGGATTGCCTTTGAATGATTTTAACAATCCCATACGTCTTCTTGAAACAAAAAAACTGTTTTATAAGCAATTTTATTGCACCAATGATACTGTAACTGAGTGATGGAATACCACCATTTCTACAGAATTAAAGTGATGAGTCACCCAGGGGATACTCAAGAGCTTCATGGTGGCTTTGAATAGTTTATAAAACATTACTCAGGATTTCACAGGAGCCATAACATAAAGAATGTTGTTAGAGAGATTTAATGATTAGAAAAGAAGGGGGAGTGGTTGTATGATCAGCATGAAGGATATCAGATGGGTGACCCATAGGTATCCAAGTATTGTCAGGAGAACTAGAGCTCATTGGGTAGATACCCTATGGAGGATTTATGGAAAGGCATGAAAAATGACGGGGCATTACAGAACGATTGTTCAATGTCAAGGTGGCAGGAAGTCTCCAGTGGAATACTCCAGGCATCTCTGCATGGCACTGTGCTGTTTAACATTTTTTCAATTACTTGGATAAAGGTTTAGATGCTGTGCCCATCCAATTTTCAGATGACACAAAGTTGGGAGGGATAGCTAACACATTGGATGTCAATCAGGATCCAAATGTGTCTATCTCTACAGGCTGTAGAGAATTGGGCTGGATATAATACTATGATATTCAGTAAAGATTTATGCAAATATTTTCCACATGGTTCCAAAAGAAAAAATTCACAAATACAAGACAGGAGGACCATGGTTAGACAGGTGATGTGCAAAAGGTTTGGGAGCGTTAGGAGACTGAGAATTCATTATCAATCACTGTCTTGTGACCACTGATAAAGCAAATTCCATCTTGGGCAACATTGAGAGAGTCATGGTTTCCAGGAACAAAAAGGTGATGGTCCCACTGTGCTCCACCATCACAGACCTTTCCTGGGGTATTGTCTTTCGTTCCCTGAACCACGGTTTTGAGAAGGATGTGAATAAACCAGAGTACGTCCGGAGGAGAGAAGCCACAATGATGAAGGGCCTTGAGTCCTTGTCATAGGAATCGGTTTTAGGAAGTAGGCATATTGAGTCGGTGGAAGAGAAGATGAAAGGAAGTAGGGTGGGGAGACGTGTTTTCTGAATCTGAGTATTTGAACAGCTGTCATATGGCGGAGGGATTAGACTTGTCCTATTGCTTCCTGGTTCTGACCTTTTCTGCTAGTGTCTGGAAACCACTAAGTGACCAATTTCGGCCTCCTCATGGGAAAAAAACAAAACTTCCTAGTGTCAGAGTTGAGCAGAAGAGCGGCGGGCAGACTTGAAGGTCTTTCAGCAGAGGCCAGCTGACCAATTGTTGGATATATTATAGTGAGGATTGGTTTTATTTATGAGTTGTACTAGGCGGTCCCTGAAACTACTGCCAACTAGTAAATTCTGTGGTTTTTCATGGGTGGGTTACAATCTGTGTCACTGGAGAGGGTATCTACATCTGTGAGATCACGTGATTGCAGGGTGGAGCACCAAACCCCTCCCAATGCTTTCCTTCATAGAGGGCAGAATCAGGACTCTAGGCTTACTCTACTTTGTATTTGCTGCTCTGCGGTTGTCTCCCCTCATTAGATTGTAAGCTCTTTAAGTCCAGGATGCCTTTCTTCTTGTTTATTGTATCCCTAGAGTGGCTGGCACATAGTAGGAACTTAATAAATGTTTGGGCAGCTAGATGGTTCAGAGGATAGAGCACAGGGCTTAGAGTCAGGAAGTTCCAGTTCAACCTCTGATACTTAGCTATGTGACCCTGGGCAAGTTACCTACCCTCTGTTTGCTTTAGTCCACTGGAGAAGGAAATGGAAAAACACTTAAGTATCTGTGCTAGGAAAACCCTATACACAGTTTTGATGTGCAGTGATCTCAGGGGTGGGGAACCTGAAGCCTTAAGGCCACATGTGGCCCTCTAGGTCCTTGGGTGCAGCCTTTTGACTAAGTCCAAGTTTTACAGAACAAATTCTTTTATTAAGGGGATTTGTTCTGTGAAGTTTGGATGCAGTTAAAAATTTGAGGACTCAGAGGGCCACATGTGGCCTCAAGATCACAAGTTCCCCACTCTTTTTTTTTTTTTTTTTTATATATAAGCAATCGGGGTTAAGTAACTTGCTCAAGGTTACACGGTCAGCTATTTCTGGGTGTGGTGCTGAGTGTCTGAGCCTGGGATTCGATCTCCAGGTCATCCTGACACTTGAGCCGGTGCTGCCACTTGCTGAGCCACCTGGCTGCCCCTACAAGTTCCCCACTCTTGACAGGGTCACAAAGAATTGGGCATGACTGAATGACTGAACAACAACAATAAATGTTTATTGGACTGGATATTGTAAAGTCCATTAAGTCTCACTAGTTGATTTGGAGAAAATAGTTTTAATTTCTCTTGGCCTCAGTTTCTTCATCTGTAAAATGGAGGGGTTGAACTAGATAGTTGGAATCCCATGTTCCCTTCCAGTTATGGCATTCTATTAGATGAAGATCGAAAGGCCTTTGTTATCCAATTTGCAGCTGGTGCAAAGTTTGGGAGGAATAGCAAATACATACTGATAACAAAACTGAAACCAAAAAAAATGGATTGGTAGGAATGAGGTCTTGAAACTGACAAGAGGAGATTCAGTAGGATAAATGTTACATTCTGTGACTTAGGGAGGAAAAAACAAAGAACGCCCAAGTACAACATACAAAAGAAATGACTTAGCAGTAGTTGATGTGAAAAAACTGCAATCTAAGAGGTTTTAGCTGACTTTGAATCAACAGCTTCAATTTAGCTTAATTAGAGTCAACAGCTAATACAGTCATGTGCTTCATTTTTAGAACTCTGGTAACCAATACTGTGGTAACTCTTCCTCTATATTTGGTATGGGTTAGACCATACAGAAAATCACTGCATTTGCTCTCAGGTAACCTGGCCAAGCTAAGACCTGCAAGTCTCAAGTACAATCCTGCATAATAAAGGTATTCAGAGCCATGGCAGGTGAGAATAGTTTGAACAGACTAGAGAAGGGAACATCTAGGCAGAGAAGGTAGTTGCCTCCAGATATTTGAAAGTCTCATGTGGAAGAGGGAGCAGATTTTAGTTTGTGTGGCTTAAGGAGGGACAACTATGGTGGGTATGAGTAGAGGCTAAGCAGATTTCAGTTTACTTAGAGGTAAGACATTTCTAAAGATGAGAACTATAATGGAATGGGATGCCTTGAAAAATAGTGGGCTTCCTATCTTCAGAGGAGTTTAAGAGGCTGAATGACCTGTCAGGGATGTTATAGAAATGATTGGAAATAGAATTAAAAAATTAAAACTGATTGCTTTGTAATGATCATGACCGAGCTTAATTCAGAAGAAAAGAGAAATAGATGAAAATACATCTCTTTCCCTTTGAAGAAGTGGGGAGTGATGGGTAAGGAACATGACATATACTGTTGAACTTGGTTGATAGACAAGATCTAGCTGCCAGGTTGTTAGGATCTTTCAGTACGACCTCTTGTGATTCTCTACCTGCCCTTGTGGCTAATTAAAGGAAGTAATAAATGCAGGTTTAACAAGTGTTGTCATAATAAAAGCTGCAAATTGCTTCTTTTTTCCTCTTTATTTTTTACTATGAGGGATAACTTTTGGCATGGGGGAGTGGACAAAATTAAAAGTGATGTAAAAAAGGAAAGGTGTCAACAAACTTTTTTTAAAAACAGGATTCTTACCTTGGGTAAGAATTTGAAATAGTTGTCTCTGAGATTCCTTCTGACTCAGTCTATAATTCTAGAAATGTGACCAACTCATTGTGAAGCATAGTGTGACAATCAGTGGGGAACTGGGGAGTGGGAAGATTCAGCAATAGCACTTGTAAAAATTGACCACTTTAGAAAATATACCAGAATGCTTTTTACTAATGTGCCATTGACATAACTAATTAAAACACTAAAGAACGCTTGTCAAAACCACCCAGGGAAAAACACTTGACCATGCAGTATCCTTGACTTTTTAATTGTATTTGTTTAAGCATTTACATTCCCTCCTATCACTGGTGGAAATTAGCAAGGCTCTGTTGCGTTTCTTTCTCTAGAATACATCACAAATGGTGTATTGATAATCTGATGTAGATGAGACTTTCAACAATTACTCAAATGCTTCATTTCATTGTGAAATAGACTCTTAAAATGTAGATGGTAGCAGAATTCTTCCTTTCCTGGACTTGAACTGGAGAGACTTTGGGGAATAGTGGGGACAGATGTATTATTTATAACATCAAATACACAAATGTGGGCTCTATGGGAAGCACCACCTGTTCTTTCTTCACTGCACAAGAAATACTTTACATCCTTTTAGCACTAAAAATATCCCCACCCCTCTCCATTTTCCTATTGCCTTTCCCTAAAGGAACATGATTGGGTGTTGGGACTTGGAGGTGATGGGGAAGAAGGCACCATTGAACTTGAAAGGGTGATGGGGAAGGCACCATCAAAAGATAAGCTTATCCAGTAACATAAGCAGGTGATAGACAAGATCTAGCTTCCAGATTGTCAGGATGCTTTTAACCCTACCTCTGGTGATTCCTCTCCCCCACCCCAACTCCCCATGGCTAATTAGAAAAAGTAATAAATGCAGGTTTACCACGAGTTATGAAAGGTACAGTTTTGTTAAGAAACAGAGAGGAAAAAGCACTTGGTACCAGCGAAGAATCTGCAGTCAGATGGGCACTTCTTGAGCTGTTAAATGTAATTTCCTGTGGTTCTTAGAAATTTACTTTGACACTCAAAAGACAACCGAGGGTGTTGATTTAATTACCCACTTCTTTCTTTCTGGGCTTGGACTGAAAACTGTGAAGGGTGTGTTACTTTTATGTTTTTCTGACATGTGGTGTAGCTATGTAGATCAATGGAATTGTCAGAATAATTTGTACAACACCTGAAAGGGTGTAGTTTTGGTTTGGTCAGGTGGGGAAAGTGGTGTTGGTATCATTGGATCTCTGGGATTGTCATTATGACTCTCTAATGAGGAGGAACAGTAGAAAAATCATTGGTTCATGTGATTGTAAGGATATATGGGGGAAGGGACTCCAGAGATCTTCTAGGCCATTGCCTTTATTTTACAAATGAGGAAACTGAGGCCTAGGGAGGTTAAATGACCAAAAGGTCACTGGTAAGTATAAGAAATGGGGTTTAAATCCAAGTCCTTATAATTACAGACATCAGTGTATACACTATACCATGTGGGCTGAAGTTAATATCAGAGGACCTGAGTTCAAATTCCAGCTTGGCCATTTTCTACTTGTGGTGTTGGGTGAGGCACAGCAACCTCTTTGAACCCTACGACCAAATTCCCCTCTAGCTGAGAGATATGATCTATGTATTACACTTGAGCATGAATTTGTAGCTATTACATCCTTTTACATTCCTATTACATCCTTGTTTTTTTAAATGGATCCATTTACTTTTAATATTATCATGTGGGGGAAGAGACTGAGATGACCGAAGATTTCCTTAGGCAGTTAGGAGTCTCTTGGAAGTTTCTTGGAAGATTTGGGTGCAAATTCTGCACAAGTCACTTATTTACAAGCTATATGGACTTGGGCAAGTCACTTAACCTCTTTTGTTGTTCAGTTCTTTCAGTCATGTCCAACTCTTCGTGACTCCATTTGGGATTTTCTTGGCAGAGGTACTAAAGTGGTTTGTCATTTCCTTCTCTACCTCATTTTACAGATGAGGAAACTGAGGCAAACAGGGTTAAGTGACTTGCCTAGGGTTCCATGACTCCTAAGTGTCTGAGGCCAGATTTGAACTCAGGAAGACAAGTCTTTCTGACTTTGGGCTGGGCTCTCTATTCACTGCTACCCAGGCAGCTACTTAACTTTCATTTTTAAAATGGGCACAATAATAGCATTTACTTCACAGGATTGTTATGAGTCTCAAATGAAATCATATTTGAAAAATGTTTAGCACGATGCCTGGTACATACTAGGTACTTAATTAATCCAACCCTCCTTTTTTTTCTTTCAATAATTACTCCTAATTTTCTTTTTTATATGTCAACATTTGGGGAGGATAGACAAAAAAGGAAACTACCAGAGAAATGGCTATCGAGACCTAGAGAATGATGGCATCTTGGCACAGTGCCCTATGCAGAACATGCATAGTATTAAGAGATATTGGGAATAGAGGTCTGAAGACCTGAGCAGTCCAGGGAAGTTGAAGGTGAACTGACCAGATCCTCAGGATCTTTTTTTTTTTTTTTGGGTACACATTTGAAGTGAAAAAGGCTATTCCTAGAGGCAGAAGTAACAGTTTTGGAATGATAACTTTTAAAATTATTTGGGAAGGTTTTTTTTTTCTGGTCATTTATGACTTAGAAAGGGATTTCGACCTGAGTTCAGAGTAATTCATGCTTTGGACCTCTCTGGACATTGAAGCATAACTGCAGAGTTTTATTTTTATTTTTTCCTCCCAAAAGTGTACTTATTAATTATAGGCTTCCTTCCCTTCTTCCCTCCTTCCCTTTGTATCTTTGACATGGTACAGTGCTTGGCACTGTGGGTGCTTAGCACTCAGTGGATGCTTAACACTCAGTGGGTACTTCCTAAATGCTTGTTGACTTGACAACTGATGTGAAGCAGGTAGATACATACATTGTTTTCCTTTGATTAACTTTTGGTGCAGTGCCTATTGCTTGCAATGAATTGCAGAGGCTTGGACTGAAGGGGAAAGAAAGGGAAAAGCAAGAATCAGGAGAAGGGACGGGATACAAAAGTTGTAAGAAAATATGTTCTGACATTAGAATCTAGGAAGGGAAAATGTAAGTGCATCATGCTTCAATTAAAGATAATTTTTTTGTGGTTATCATTTCATAGTTTCAGTTGTGTCCAACTCTTCACGACCCTATTTTGGGTTTCTTGGCAGAGACGCTGGAAGGATTTGCCATTTTCTTTTTCCACTCATTTTACATTTGAGGAAATTGAGGCAAACAGGGTGAAGTGACTTGCCCTAAGAAAGTGCTGAGGCCAGATTTGAAGCCACAAAGATGAGTCTTCCTAATTCCAGGCCCAGCACTCTTTCCATTTCACTAGCTGTTTGTCTATGATTACACAACTAGTATCAGAAGTTTCTTGCCTCCTCCAGGATAAGGTCATCACTGAAATCTCATGAATCATCACTGAATGTCCACTGTACCACCTAGCCGCCCTCCCTGTTGAATATCTTTAAGGAGGTGTGAAAAGTTTTAGTTTCTTGCACTTCTGACAGTGGACTCTTATTGGATGTTTTTATGTTTACAAAGCACTTATATTGAAATTTGGCCTCAAACATTTGGTTATGTGACCCTTGGCAAGTCACTTAACCCTGTTTGCCTCAGTTTCCTCATCCATAAAATGAGAATAATACCAGCTCCCTCCTAGGATTGTCATGAAGATCAAATGAGATATTAATTATAAAGCACTTAGTGTTTTCTATATAAATGTTATCCAGTAGTATTATTATTTTACCTCATTTGTATGTGATATCTATTCTTCCACAGCCCTCCTATGTCCTGTCAAGTAGGTAATACACATATTATTGTCCCTATATTATTATAGAGGAGAAAACCGGGGTTCACCTTAGGTAACTTAAAACTGGCACAGTAGGGGACAAAATCTGTCCTCAAACTCAGGCCTTCTAAGTCCAAAATTCAATGCTTGCCCTACTCTACCTATTTCAGCTGCTTGCCTTGTTCTAGAACTGATGATTTTCTTACCCAAAATTATTATATTTCTTGGGCTGTAACTGTCTGCAAACCTCATTTCACACCATGTTTTATCTGCCAGCTATTCTGTAGCTATGGTTACATTTTTAAAAAAGCTTTTAGTTTTGTCTTAAAAAAAACAACCCGACAACTTATTTTTAGAAGAACTAGTAATTGAAAGGTCAGTTTTTCCATATAATGTGTTTATGTATAATTCTTTGTGGGCCAACATTCCTACACTGTGTAAACAACTTGGGTAATATATTGCAGGTGTCATATTTTCCCCATTACCTGTTTGTTTATGGTGTCATAACCCTATAGTTGAGATTGAAAGTTTCTTTTATAAGGCTTGCATTATAATTCATTATTATTTTTGGACTTGCCTTTCATGAGGAAAAGCCATTTTGCACCAAGGATTTTGGGTTATCTTAGTGAATCAAGTATTCTCTTTTTTGCTTGGGGAACGAAGGGAAGTATGGCAGAGCAGGTCAGCTTCTTGGGAATAATTTCTTTGGGGAATAATTCAACCTTGTCCCTTGCCAAGAGAGAAGAAAAACACCCATGTGCATTAAAATATAGCAGCTTTGTTATGTAATTGTAAAGAACTGGAAACTAAAATGGTGCTCATAAATTGAGGAATGGCTGAACAATTTATAGTATATGAATGTAATGAAATTTTAAAAAATGAACAGTTCAGAGAAACCTGGAAAGACCTGGTATGAACTGACACAGGGTGAATTGAGCAGAACCAGAACAATTTATACAATAACAATACCATCTTACAGAACTGAAAGCTTCTCTGGGCCTGGGCTTTTAGATCTCCAAGTTGATGCCTCTTATGATATTTGCCATAAGAATGTGTTTGCGTGTGTGTGTGTGTGTGTGTGTGTGTGTGTGTGTGTGTCCTTCCTTAATAATGATCAGGAAACCTTTCCCATTATTAACACTGCCTTCCATTTCCTTTAGTAAATATAAATAGTCTTGCAATTACTTTAAGAAACAAACAAATGAACAAACAAACAACTCTTTAACTTTGACAATATATGTTTAGAGGAGAAGATATACCCTTTACCATCTTACTTATTTCTGATAAACTCTCTTGATGTATACTTTTTGAAATCACTATAGTATTTGCACACAATTTTTAAGAATTAGTAAGATAGGGATGGAGACTAGGCTTGTAATTTCATTGCTTTAAGGAACTACCAAATAATTTCCTCTACTAATGCAGGTTTTCACCTTTTCTGTAACTTGGAGTCTTGTGAAGTTGCCCAGAGCATTGAGAAATTAGGGTCACAAAGAAAGTGTTCAAGAGGTTGGGTTCAACCAAGTCTTGCCCGTCTCCTAAGCTAGCTCAATATCGAACATGCCAAGCTTCCTCTGTTTTAACTTTTAATTGAAACATTTTGATTAATAAAGTACCATATTCACTTACTTAGTAATAACAGTTTTAAACTATTTTATAGCATGGGCTCTATAGACAGTGAAAAAGTAGAGAAAATAGGAGATTCAAAGAGAATAAGTGCCCCTTATTTACTAGTCATGTCTGTTTTTTCTAGTCCTTTCAGCCCCCAAAGAGGAATATGGTCATCAAGTAAGGGTGACTTTCACATGAAAAAATATCGTTCATCAGTTTAGATTTTGAGTTCTTTTTTTTTTTTTTTGAGTTCATGCTCAAGCCCTGGAGACCCAAAGAGAACAGGGTGTCTTCGTGCTGAATTTTGGCCTTAACACTTGCAAAGTAAAGACTTGAGCAGAGGAGTGCCTGAGGGTATATGTATTTCACTTACTTGGGGCTGTCAGGTCTTATCAACCTTTCTGTAGAAATATTTTTCTTCCTGAAAACTCATAAAAATTCATGTTGTAATATCAATGCCTACAGGAGACTGTAGAATTCCGTTAACACTGCTTATATCCCCTTCGTCAAGTAGATACATCACTCTTGCATATACATACAGGTACAAATGTGTGTATGCATCTATATAGTAGGCTCCTGAGTATGCCAAAGTGGTTTAGCAGAATGAAATGAAATAAGAATATTAATTTTTCTCACTGATACAATGTGAATTTGATGTGAATCTCTAAGTACTCTTGGCAGCCTTCCTTCTTAGAAGGATGCTGCTTCTTGAATTCCCCTCACCTGATATGTAATCTGTAGATATCTCTTTCAGAATGCCTCTTGATTCCATCACTATGAAAGTACCCTAATTTTAGTGTATTAGAAGTGATGGATAAAGTTAATTAGTGGGCATAACTCAATGTTTTAAAGTGATCAGATCACTAACAGGAAGGCAGAACAATAACGGTGGAGAGACACACTGGTTAGGGAAGCAGAGAACCTGGGTTCAAACACTACATCTGATGCTTATTAGCTGTGTATCCTTGAGCAAACCACTTAGCTCCCTAGACCTCAGTTTCCTCATCTGTAAAATGAAGAGGATGGATCAGGTGGTTTCTGAGGTTCTTTCCGATGCTGGTCTTTGATCTTAGAGAGAGAACACCTTCTGTGAGCTGTGTGTATCTGAAGAAAATAGGCTTCTTGCAAATTCTACTTTGTATATATTTATGCCATTCAAAAAAGAGTAGTTTTCCCTCTTGGATTACTATACAAGCATTTAATTATTTTAAATATAGGACTTAACCTAAATTCTTTAAAACATGCATATAATTACATGATTTGTGTGGAAAAAGGATTAAAAATTTAAGATCTCATCACAAGAATGTGATGTTTTGTTACACTGGTGTTGTACTAATACTACATCTTATCATGCCCCATCAATGAATGAGTAAAAAAAATTAAGCACTTACTATGTGCCAAATACTATGCCAGGCACTGGGGATATGAATAGAAAAGCAAAACATTCTGTACGCTCAAGGAGTTCCCATTCTGTTAGGAGAGACAACACACTTAGGAGGGTTTAGCTACAATTCAGATGGAAAGGCTCAGCAGTCCTTGGGGACCAGTGGCAGGCAGATGGTAATGCATCTTCAGTGTCATTTCCACTGATACATTACACTGATACAAACTGAATTCATTTCTGATGTTGAACCATTTGACAATGCTAAGGACTTTAGTGAGAACTTTTTTTCTGGGTCTTCAAGTGGCTTTGGCTGCTGAGGTGGTGGAGACAGCAGAAGATGTTGATAGGTTACATCTCCACAGGTCTGCTTCCTTGGACCATAGTATGGTGGGTTGACAGTGGGGGGGATCTTGAATCAGGGCCAGTGGTCTGGAGGGTGTTGAAATATAAAATTATATAAGAAACTGTGAAAATCAAATGAGCTACAAACCCCATTTTAGAAAAAGAAATTGAACAAACCATCAATGAACTCCCTAAGAAAAAACTCTCTGGATGGACTTACAAATGAATTCTACTAAACATTTAAGAAACAGTTAATTTCAATACTAATACATTATTTGGAAAAATAGGCAAAGAAGAAGTCCTACCAAATTCCTTTTATGACACAAATAGGGGGGCTGATACCTAAGTCAGGAAGAGCCAAAACAGAGAAAGAAAATTATAGACCCATTTCCCTAATGAATATTGATGCAAAAAATTTAAATAAAATATTAGCAAAGAGATTATGGTAATATATCGCCCAGATAATACACTATGACCAGTTAGGATTTATGCCAGAAATGTAAGGCTGGTCCAGTATTAGGAAAACTATCAATGTAATTGACCATATAAATAACAAAACTAACAGAAACCCTATGATTATTTCAAGAGATGCAAAAAAAGCTTTTGACAAAATACAGCACCCATTCTTATTAAAAACACTAGAGAGCATAGGAATAAATGGAATTTTCCTTAAAATGATGAGCAATATCTATCTAAAATCACCAGCAAGCATTATATGTAATGGGGATAATCTAGATTCATTTCTAGTAAGAGCAGGGGTGAAACAAGAATGCCCATTGTCACCACTCTCATTCAGTATTGTACTACAAATGTTAACTTTAGCAATAAGAGAAGAAAAAGAAATTGAAAGAATTAGAATAGGCAATGAGTAAACAAAACTATCACTTTTTGTACACTGTATGATGGTATACTTGGAGAATCCTAGAAATCAACTAAAAAACTACTTGAAACAATGAACAACTTTAGCAAAGTTGCAGGACAGAAAATAAACTCATGTAAATCATCAGCATTTCTATACATTGTCAACAAAGCCTAGCAGCAAGGGATATAAAGAGAAATTCCATTTAAAATAACTGTAGACAATATAAAATATTTGGGAGGCCACCAGCTAAGACAAACCCAGGAACTATATGAATACATTTACAAAATACTTTTCATACAAATAAAGTCAGATCTAAATAATTTGAAAAACATCAGTTGCTCATGAGTAGACTGAGCTAATATAATAAAAATGACAGTTCTACCCAAATTAATTTACTTATTCAGTGCCATACCAGAGTATGAAAAAATATTTTATAGAGATAGAAAAAATAATAACAAAATTCATCTGCAAGAACAAAAGTAAAGAATATCAAGGAATTAATTTTAAAAATGCAAAGGAAGATAGCTTAGCTATACCAGATCTAAAACTACATTATAAAGCAGCAATCATCAAAATATTTGGTACTGGCTAAGAAATAGAGTGATGGATCAGTTGAATAGGTTAGGTACACAAGACACAGTAGTCAATGACTGTAGCAGGGGTGGTGAACCTGTGCCCTCGAGGCCACATGTGGCCCTCTAGGTCCTCAAGTGCAGTCCTTAGAGTTCAAGTTTTACAGAACAAATCCTTTTATTAAAGGGATTTGCTCTGTGAAGTTTGGATTCAATCAAAGGGCTGCACTTGAGTACCTACAGAGTCACATTCGGCCTCAAGGTCTCAGGTTCCCCACTCCTGCCCTATACCAAGATTAGGTTGAAATGGGTACATGATTTAGACCTATGGGATGATACTGTAAACAAATTAGAAGAGCAAGGAATAGTTTGCCTATTAGAGCTATGAAGGAAGGAAGAATTTATAACCAAACAAAAGAGAACATTATGAAATGCTAAATGGATAATTTTGATTACATTAAATTTAAGAGGTTTTGCACAAACAAAACCAATGCAACCATGATTAGAAGGAAAGCAATACTCTGGGAAACACATTTTATAACCAGTCTTTCTGATAAAGCCCTCATTTCTAAAATATGTAGAGAACTGAGGCAAACTTATAAGAATATAAGCCACTCTCCAACTGAGAAATGGTCAAAGGATATGAGCAGGGCAGTTTTCGATGAAGAAATTAAAGCTATCTATAGTCACATTAAAAATGCTCTAAATCACTATTGATTAGAGAAAAACAAATTAAACAACTCTGAGGTACAACCTCACACCTATCAGATTGACTAATATGACAGAAAAAGAAAATGATAAATGTTGGAGAAGATATGGGAAAACTGGAACACTAATGCAATGTTGATAGAGTTGTGAATTGATCAACCATTCTGGAGAGCAATTTGGAATTATGGCCAAAGGGCTATAAAACTGTGTACACTCTTTGATCCTGCAATGCCACTACTAGGTCTGTATCCCAAAGAGATCATAAAAAAGGGAAAAGGATCCACATGTACAAAAATATTTATAGCAGTTCTTTTTGTGATGGCAAAAAATTGGAAATTGAAAAGATGCCCATCAATTGGGGAATGACTGAACAAGTTTATCAGTGCAATGGAATGCTATTGTTCCATGAGAAATGATAAGCAGTCAGATTTCAGAAAAACATGGAAAGACACAAACTGATGCTGAGTGAAGTGAGCAGAACCAGGAGAACATTGTATACAGTAACAGCAACATTGTGTGATGACTTTGTTAGATTTAGCTCTTATCAGCAATACGATGATCCAAGACAATTCTAAAAGACACATGATGGAAAATGCTATCCACACCCAGAGAAAGAACTATGGAGTCTTAATGTAGATCAAAGCATGCTGTTTTCACTTTTTTTTCTTTCTCCCTTTTGATCTGTTTCTTCTTTCACAACATGACTAATGTGGAAATATGTTTGACATGATTGTACATGCATAACCTATATCAGGTTACTAGCTGAGGGAGGGAGAAAAATTTTGAACTCAAAAGTTTGCAAAATGAATGCTGAAAACTATCATTACATGCAATTGGAAAAAAGTACTATGGGGGGGGGGAACGAGCTACAGATAATATGAATTCGATTTTTCCTGGTACTTATGTGGGAGTAAGGAGTTAAACTCTGTTTCTCTTTGTGGGTGGGGAATAAAAGGACTCATCTATCAATTATAGATATAAGGAAAGAAGAGGATAGAATCCTTTAGAAATTCTTCTTAAATCATGTTTGAAAATACTTGCAGAGTTTCTTTGGCAGACTGAAGAAAAAAAAAAGCCTTAAAAGTTTTAAATAAAATTGTGTGGTTAGGAAGTTTTTAATTCCATGGAGCTGAAATCTTCCTCTTTCCAACTGCTAACATTACCACCCTCCTGTCCTTTGACAAATAGAATACATTTAACCCCTTCAGCAGATGACAGCTTTAAAAATACTTGTCTCTCCCAAGCCCTAAATCTTCGGCACACGAAAGGCTCATTTACTTTAACCCATCTTCATGTGTCAGTGTCTTGTCCTTCTCACCTGCATTCTCATCTTTAAACACTAATTCATCTTACTTCCTTTGTCTATAGAACCATTGCACAGTGATTTTCCCTTCCTTCCTTTGAACTCAATCAACAAGCAGAAATGTTTAAGCACCCAGTATGTTCCAGGACAGTCCCAGACTTCATGGAACTTTCACTGTTGAGAGAGAGACATATGTTTAAAAAAAAAATATTTATATATATATATATATATATATATATAGAGAGAGAGAGAGAGAGAGAGAGAGAGAGAGAGAGAGAGAGAGAGA
>NW_027185903.1:30123156-30193193 GCF_028583685.1 Petaurus breviceps papuanus
GAGAGAGAGAGAGAGAGAGAGAGAGAGAGAGAGAGAGAGAGAGAGAGCTCATGGGCGTGCACATATGCTCATTTTTGGAAGGATTACTCTAGGAGCTTGGGGGAGGGATGGGTAGGTCAAGAAGGGCATTAATTATGAAGTGGCTCTTGAGTTATGTCTGGAAGGAAACAAGGGTTTTTAAGAGGCACAGGTGGGGAGGGAAGTGCATTTCTTAGCCCTTGTAGTATCACTTGATGCTTGTTTGCAAAAAACTGCCTTGAGTTATTCAGCTCTCTCTCACTCTCTCATGCTTTCTCACTCATCCCTCTCTTTATCCATATTTCCTAGTTATGTTCCCAAGTAAGTTGTAAATCTCAGGTCTTATTTATTTATTTTTTTTATCTCTCCCAGCATTGCTGGTTGGTTAACACTTTATCTTCATAGGTATTTGGTATGTGTTTGTTGCTTAGTTGATTGAATAATCAGTCCCTCACAATATCTTGAAAAGGACCTTAGGGATCACCTACTTCCAAATATAATTGAATCAGGATGCCATCAATGACCCACCTGACAAGAGATCACCCAACTTTTGCTTGAAGATGTCAAGGGAAGAGGAAAGCTCTGTTTCCTAAAGCAATGTCCTCCATCTTTGCACAGCTCCCATTTTTCCTACTTCTGATTTCTTGGGTCAAGTAGAACAAATCATCCTCTTCTAACATATCAATCCTTCAAATATTTGAAGGCAGTTATCAGATTCTCCTTCCTTCCAAATTATTATTTTTTTCATTTTTGATAAGTTGGAAAATTTCTAAACCTAACCTATACTTCCATATTCCTCTTCCTTTCCATTCTCAGAGAGAACCATCCCTGATAATAAAGAAAAAAGCAGAAGAAAAAAAGATGCTGCAAAACTAACATTGAAAAAAGATGGTATAAGTTCTCATGTCTCTGTTTTGGGACCAAGCTTGGTCATTATGCTTTTGCTACATTTGATTATGGTTGTTTTGTAGTTCATCTTTCCGTTTACATCATTGTAGTCATTGTTTATATTGTTTTCCTGGTTCTGTTTATTTCACTTATCTTTACACTGTATTTTGTTGTGATTGAGTTGTTTTGGTCATGTCTGACTTTTTGTGGCCCCATTTTGGGGTTTTCTTGGCAGAGATGCTGGAGTGGTTTGTCATTTCCTTCTCCAACTCATTTGACAGATGAGGAAACAGAGGTAAACAGAGTTAAGTGACTTGCTTAGGGTTACACAGCTAGTAAGTGTCTGAGACCAGATTTTAACTCAGGAAGATGAGTCTCCTTGATTCTAAGCCCAGGGCTCTGTCTAGGGTGCCACCTAGCTTCCCTTATACTGTATGTATCTTTTATATTCCTTATATATACATAGTTGTTTGTATATTGTCTTCTATATTAGACTGTGTGCTTCTTGAGGGTAAAGGCTGGGCTGTTGCTGTTGTTGCTTCAACTGTGGACATTCTTTGTATCCCTCGCACTAAATAGTACCTGACATATTGTAAGCACTTAATAAGATGGTTTTTGACTGATAGTGGGTATCTACTTGGCTTCTAGTTCTTTAATCTGACAAAAAGCACTGTTATAAATTATCTTAGTGTATAGGAAACCTTTCTTTTTCTCATTGACTTCTTTGGGGTATATACTTAGGAGCAGAATCCCCTTCCAAGTTTTATTTTCAGGCTAAAGATCCTGTTTCCTGATCAGTTCTTCATACGGCATGATCTCTCAGTCCTTAATTATGTTGGTCATCCTGTGGACGTTCTCAGTTTAATTTAATAAGCATTTGTTAAGGGCTTACTATGTATCTAGAGCTGTGATATGTGGAGAGGATACAAAGGTGAAAAGCAATGGTTCCTTACTTCAAGGAGCTGGCATTTTATTCTCCATATTATTAGCTTCTTTAAAATGAACTGACCACAATAATCTAAAGGTGTTGTGATTAGAGCAGAAACACAAGGTTATCACCTTCTTAGTCTTGCACATCAATGTAGCCTGTGGTCAAACTTGTTTGCTTCTTTGTTTTACTGTAATCACACTACTGGCTTATATTAGTCCTTTATATTTACCCCTCAGTTTCAGACAAATTGTTGTCTAGCCATACCATATCCAATTTGTGGTTGGGAGGCTAATTTTTTCAACCCAAGTATTTTTGTTGTTCAATTGTTTTTCAGTTGTGTCCTACTCTTCATGATCCCATTTGGGACTTTCTTAGCAGAAATACTGCAGTGGTTTGCCATTTCCTTCTCCAGCTCATTTTACAAATGAGGAAACTGAGGCAAATAGGGATGAGTGACTTGCTAGGGTCACACAGCTAGTAAGTGTCTGAGGCCAGATTTGAACTCAAGATGATGTGTGTTCCTGACTCACTTTATCAATTGCACCACCTAGCTGTCCCCAACCCAAGTATAAGACTTTACATTTATCTCTAGTAACCTCTTATTGCATCTTGACTCTTCCATCCAGTGTGTTAGCTTTCCTTCCTAACTGTGTCATCTGGAAACCTGAAAACATGTTTTCAAGCTCTAACTGATGGACCACTCATTTGGAGAAGTATTCAAGCAATGCATAGTTTCCATTGCAGCAGAGTAATTGGAATTCTTCGATGTTGGCTGTAGTAATATTCATGTGTGTCCAGAAGACCTGTCACTTCTTGATTAAGGGTGACTTCACTCATTCTGCCAATGTCATCCAAGAAGACAATGCATTCTGTTTTTAAATGTTCCTTGTATCTTTTCCCCCCACCTACTCCACCCTACATTATTGAAACTAGTTGCAATTTTTTTTTTTTACAAGATTGTGGTTGACACATCTTGCTCTTTGCAGAAGTCGTAATTCCAGATGTTCTGCTGTCAGTGGTCTTAGATGTGGAGGATTACGACTTCAGCTCAGGAGTAATCAGCCTGAGCAGGTGTGTTCTAAATAACAGAGATACTGTTTTAATGCAGATGTCTGCACTAATACAGAGGAAGGAAAAGGCAGATAGGAAATGACATAGCAGTTAAGTTGGAATTGTTTCTAAATAAATTGTTTTCTGCATTCTCTATGACCCAGCAGTGTCTCCTTAATATATGAGAGAGAAAGACAAAGGCTTTTTTTTTTTTCTCAAAGAAAATTGAGTTTCTTAATTTTTTACTGGTAGGGGTGAGTTGTGCTTAAAGAAAACAAGGTAAGGAAATAAGGGGAGGACCTTACTGTAACACTTCAGCCTGGAATGGAGTATATAGGGAGCCTCAAGAAAGAGGGTAGAAATAACAAGTGTCCAACACACCTAGTGGTTAGGCAGTTTAATGGCAAATGCCTGGAAGGAGGCTTCAGAAGAAAGGGTTCATGGGCTCAGGATGACTCAAAGGAAATATTGTGTGTGGGAGATGAAGTGGCAATGATACAGAAAATGCCTGGATATTTATATTAATGAAGTCTTTGTGCTAGCTACAGTTTTTGCTTTATCATCTGTAGTCTTTCCTGGTTCTAGATTTGGAGAAATGTAATAATATTGAAGGTACAGCTAGGTGGCACAGTGGATAGAGTGCCAGTCCCAGAGTCAGAAAAATGTGAGTAGAAATCTAGCCTCAGATACTTATCTGTGTGACCGTGAGCAAGTCACTTAACCCTGTTTGCCTCAATTTCCTCATCTGTAACATGAGCTGGAGAAGATATTGGCAAACTACTAATAAGAAAACCTCAAAATGGTGTTATAAAGAGTTGGACACTATAGTCAACTAAACAACAATAACAATGTTATTGAAAGACAGGAAAGCATTTTGTGTTTTACAACTCACCCCTGCCAATAGCTTTTAGAAAAGTGTCAGGAAAGCTCTTAGTTCAATAATGCACCAGTGTTCCGTGCTGATCTGATTCACTTATGACTGATGTTATCTCTTCTTTAACCATTTAACCTTCCTGTATAATTTTTAGCATCACTAGACAATGAAGTCACAAGCGTTTCTCTGAAGTAAACATAACAGTCTTTATTCTAAAATAACAAATACTTCATCTGTAATAAACAGATGTTTCTGTGATGCCTGTTGGCTCACAAAGCTGTTTGTGGACATCATATCATCGTATTGCCACAGAAACTATGGGGGGAGACAACAAGGACAGTATTATCTTTATTTTTCTGATGAGGAAAGCTGATATTAAGAAGTATTAAATGACTTGCTGCAGTTCTTTTAGCTAATAAGGGATGGAGTGAGTGTTTGAACTCAGGACTTTTGGCTCACATAATTTTTTTGGGCAGGTTTTGGTAAATGAGAGGAAAATGCCATAGAAAGATACAAAATAGATTAAATTTCTTTTATGCCTCTGTGAGGTTGACTGTTGGTCCTTACTGATTACATATTGGACCTTTGAACCAGGGTTTGATGATAGTATTTTAGCATAGAAAACATGGCCAGCAGTTGACAGAAGAAAGTGATGGAACAAAAAATTCCATTGTTAACAATGATTTCTCTTCTTTCTTTTAGTAGAAAAAAATGGATACTGAATAGAATGCTGAACTTAGAAGAATGGAAAAGAATTTATTGTGTTCTAGGCTCTGTGTTAGTCCCTGGAAATATAAATACCAAAAGAGAAGGAGTCCCTGCCCTCAATCAGCTTGCATTCTAATAGGGGAAGAAAACACAGAAAGTATCAGTTGTTTTGCTAGGATGCCCTGCTCTTAATTTAAGAGTTTTCAATGTGAGCCTTTATACTATAGATCAGGGCTTAATTTATTGTTTTGTTGATTGTAGGCTTAAGAATGTAAGGGGAGAATGAAAATACAGATTACATTTAAAAGTTATTCTGTGTACTTTTTTCTTGGAGTTGAATTCTTTTAGAATTTAGAGGAATTCAGAATAATCTGTCATAAATGATTCTGTGCTAGATAATTCTCAGCCGCCTCATGGAGCCAAGATGGCGCTTATATACAGAAAGATTGTGGGAGGGTTCTAGGGGAGGTCTGGAGGAGGAGTTTGGGGAGGATCTTGAGGAGTCAAATGAGGTCACATTCCAGTATTAAGTTTAAAGGTGGGAAATAGCTGAAGGCTACCTGGAAGTGACGACAATGGAGGGCTAGGCTAGTTAAAGGGTAACAGATTTGGGTATAGATATTTTGATAGGATCGAGGGTGGGAAGTAGCTGGACAATGGAGGGCTAGGCTAGTAAGAGTAAGAGAAAGTTTTGGGTGTAGCTTGTAATGAAAGGCTTATGGCCTCAGGCAAATGCCTCATCAAGTGGGAAGATTCAATCAGAGTTCAAGGGGTTTCCTAGAGCCTGTACCCCATCAATTTGACTTCATTCTACTTTTTCTTTCTATCTGATGGGATCATTGGTTTAATGTTGGTGTTTTCTTTGGATTACTTATCTCCAGTCTTGGATCCTTAGCTGGGCTTTTGTGCTAGGACCAGCCTCTGCCTTCTGCTCCTTGGCCTTGGTCACCACTTAGGTTCCTGTTCTGCCTTCTGCTTCTCCAGGATTAGCCCCCTATGAACTGTGCAGGTTTAAAGCTCTTGATCGGCAGGACTCCGATCTATGGCATCTTAGGACTGAGTGCTAGGGATCTTGGAGCCATGCCCAAGGACACTAACTCTTCCAGTGTCAAGGTGGCTGTTGGTTTCAGATCCCTGTGGTGCTTTCTCTAGGGATCTCTGCTTTTGCTACTTTTAGATACTGAGCTTCACAGGCCCCATATGTCCCTGGCTCATTGTTAGTTGGGCTGATGAGTGGATTACATGTTTGCTGGTTGTCCCTTTCTCTATTGCCTGTGGACTTCTAGCTGGCTTTTCCATAGTTCTTGGGATGGAAGATGTTACTGCAGTTCAGGGGTGTGCTTGAACTAGCTCCTACCAAACTGAGTGTTAAATTTCCAGTGTGAGCATTTTTTTTTTTGGAGGGCAATTGGGGTTAAGTGACTGTATCAGCAATGCCATATTCACAATGCCTATAGAGATTACAAATATGCTGATATAATTATCCATCACAAAATACATCAGGTTTGCCATTTGGGGAAATAAACTAGAAAATTTATTAAGATACCAAAAGACTGAGTCCCAAAACCAGAAAGTGAAAGCCATCAGAGTAGTTATAACATTGGCACAGGTAGATAAAGTAGAAAGCACCCACATTTTCAAGCCTTTAAAACAGAACAGGCTACCTCAGGCAAAGGTCCTCCTCTCCCCACTCACAGCAACCACCCAGCGTCCTGGAAGTGTGCTCCCAGCAGCTCTGGCCTCTGGCAGTCCTCAGCAGGAGTCCTAACTCAAAAAAAAAAAAAAAGGGCAACTGCCACCAACTGCCAACCGCAGGACCGTTAGCTCGGCTTTTCACTTTCTCTTGCTCTGCTATGTCAGCACGTCCATGGGGCATGGGAGATCTTTAAATCCCATAACCCTTACAGTGACTTGCCCAAGGCCACATGGCTAGTTTGTGTGTGTGTGTGTTAAGTATCTGAGGCTGGATTTGAACTCAGGTCCTCCTGACTCCAGGGCTGGTGCTCTATTCACTTCACCACCTAGCTGCCCCACATTGTGAGCATTTTCACCTCAGAAATTGACAAACACAAATCAGGGCTTTTTTTTTTTTATTGTGAACCTAGGAAAGTGATGGGAAAAAGTTAATAATGCATATTATACTTCAATGTGTATTCTATATACATTCCCCATTCCTCCCCCAGCTGATTGTTAAACACTAATTAGCAAAACCCTGTGGTAGTTCCACTAAATTTCTTGATTGATTTTGATTCTCAAATTTTTGCTGGAGTTAGGTATAGGGGAACTGGGTGCTCTGCCTTCATCCAAAGCAGCTGTTTTGATTGGAAGTATTCTTAATATTGTTAAACTTCAGTTTCCTCACCTGTAAAGTGAGGAAAATAGTAACTCTAATACTATCTAACTCAGAGGGTAATTAGGAGGCTGTTGTTCAGTCCTGTCTCTATGTGACCCCATTTGGGGTTTTCTTGGCAAAGATACTAGAGTGGCTTGCCATTTTTTCTCCAGCTCCTTTGACAGATGAGGAAACTGAGGCACATAGGATTTAGTGACTTGACACAGTAAGTGTCTGAGGCCCGATTTGAACTCAGAAGATAAGTCTTCCTGACTCCATGCCAGGCACTCTATCTACTATAATACCTAGCTGTCCCTAAAAAATACAACAGAACATCTGTTGCTGTTCAGTCATTCAGTCATGTTTAACTCTACCTTTGTTCATGTGGTTTTTTTGGCAAAGATAATTGAGTGGTTTGCCATTTCCTTCTCTAGTGCATGACTATTTTACAGATGAGGGACTGAGGCAAACAGGGTAAAGTGACTTGCCCAGAGTCACACAGCTAGCAAATATCTGAGACTGGATTTGAACTCGGGTCCTCCTGACTCTAGTCCTAGCACTCTATCCTCTTTAGCACCTAATTGCCATAAGATAATATAAGATAGCATGTACTTATAACAGAAGTACATGCTATCTAAGGGTCATTGATATTTGTTGCCATTGCTATTGGGAATCAATCTTTGTATCCTTCTCAGCATCTAACTTAATAATGCTGTATGTTGTATCCTCTTTCCCGTCTCTCAAGACGGCAGACAAAAAAGCCACCCAAGGAAAAGAAGGTCAAAAAGGAAGAAAAAAGAGAACAAAAAGGAAGATGTAACTGAAAAAGGTCAGAAAGCCTCAAAAACATTGCAGTTGGAACCCAGTCCTGGCCTGAGGGGTTGGTAGATACTCCAGGTCTGCAATGTATTCCCAGAGTGCCATGTACAAGTGGAAATATGCTGCCCCAAAAACCTGGATTGAAAGGAAGAAGAAAGAAAAAGTGCCTGCTACTATCTCAAAGTCTGTTGGTGGTGATAAGAATGGAGGAACTCAAGTGGTAAAGATTCGCAAAATGCTTAGGTATTACCCTACTGAGGATGTGCCTAGAAAGCTGCTAAGTCATGGCAAAAAGCCCTATAGCCAGCATGTGAGGAGACTCCGACCTAGCATCAAGCCAGGTACTGTTCTGATCATGCTCACTGGCCGCCACAGGGGCAAGTGAGTGGTTTTCCTGAAGCAACTGGCTAGTGGCTTGCTACTGGTGACTGGACCTCTGACCATCAACTGTGTTCCTCTGAGAAGGACCCATCAGAAATTTGTCATTGCCACTTCTACCCGGGGTAACCTTTCAGGTGTGAAAATTCCAAATCATCTTACTGATGCTTAATTCAAGAAGAAGAGGCTCTGTAAACCTAGATACCAAGAAGGAGAGATTTTTGACACAGAAAAAGAGAAATGCGAGATTACAGAGCAGCGTAAGGCTGATCAGAAAACAGTAGACTCTCAGATCCTATCCCAAATCAAGAAAATTCCTCAGCTCTGTGGCTACCTGCATTCTGTCTTCTCTCTCTCCAATGGAGTTTATCTTCACAAACTGGTGTTTTAAATGCCTTACAGAGAACACTTATTAAAATATTTGCAATAGTTAAAAAAATAATGCGTTGTATCTACCTAGTGGATGTTTAATAAATGTTGAATGAGTGAATAAATTTCAATGGATTTAGAGAACTTGGTTCTCAAGTATATTATAATGCTGTAATAGAAATGTAGATTGGCAATGAGACTTTTCTTCCTCTGAGGACTTCACCATCTACAGTATTTGCTCAACAGGGGGCGTAGAACTGTGAGATGTGTTTTGTCCTTGCCTTTGTGTTTATTAATGTTGTCATCTCTCTACTTTGAATTCACTCCTTGTTTCTCCTTCTTTTTATTTTACACATCTTGATTACTGTAAAATTATTTCATCTATTGGTGTAAATTTAACCTGTTTGAATTAATTTCACACAGATAGTTTTTTGCCCATCTCCATTGCAATTTATCAACACAAGACTAAACACTTGAAATAAAATGAATTCCTGCCTCTATCCTCAAAGAGGATGCCCTGGGAATAATAGGTTTTTGGAACTGAAAGAATTACTGAGCATCCAAAAGGTGTGAAGTATGTGTGAAGAAAATGGAATTAGGATGCAGGAAGCATTTCCTTGTAGTTTTGTGTTCAGTTTGTAACTTCTAATTTTCTGTGACAACTCAAAAGTCTTTTATTGCTGACTTGGGAGCAGAGCCAGTACCAGGGACAGGCAAAGTAGACAGCTGCCTTGGGTACATGCCACACGGAGGGAAACAACAGGGGGCACTTATAATGTTACTTTTTAAAAAATGCACTCATTTGTAATGCCAGAAATTATGCATAGGTCTTCATTTGTGATTGTTCAGTTGGTTTTTTTCAGTCATGTCCAACTCTTCATGACTCCGTTTGGGATTTTCTTGGCAAAGATACTAGAGTGGTTTGCTGTTTCCTTCTTCAGCTCATTTTACAGATGAGGAACTGAGGCCAACAGGGTTAAGTGACTTGCTTAGGGTCACGAAGCTAGGAAGCATCTGAGGCTGCATTTGAACTCAGGTCTTCCTGATTCCAGGTCCATCACTCCATCCTACTTGCCCAGAATGACAACTGGTTGTGATCAGATGAAGGCATTGACAATTTATGACTTGTATAAAGGTATGTAGATGATATACTCATCAGATTGCAGATGGTACAGAGGTGGGACAGATAGCTGATATACTAGAGTCAGGATCTGAAAAGGTCTCATTAGGCTATGGCATTGACTTGAATCCAATGAACCGAAATTCATTCGGATAATTGTTAAGTCTTATCCCTGGCTTCTGAAAAGTCAATTTCACAAGAACAAAGCATAGTTAGAAAGTAGACATCCCAAAAGAGATCTGAAGGGTTGTAATAGATAGGTCCCCTATCTACCCACTTATTTGTGATAAGTAGCATTAAAAACACAAAGTATATAAATCAAGTCAATCAACCTTGATAAGACTTTGTTTCCTCCTCTGTAAAATGAAGGGTTTGGATAGATGGTCTCAAAGGCCTTCTAGATCCAGAACCGTGATGCAGTCAAATGCTTCTTTGGGAGGGGTTGCATGATTTTCAAACCTGAAGATGTATAATGCTTTGTGTCAGCTCTGTTTGGAACTGTAGCTTAGGATGATCCTGCCCCAGGGAGAATTACAAAATATTTTAATGTTTGGGTTGGGTTAACTTGAGCATATGCCTGCTATATGGTGAGGGAAGAATGTCCTAAAAGTATTGAGGGAAAACACTCTTATAGAAAGATGACTAATCAATAAGAGAGTTTTTACAAGTAGCTTGCTTATGGAAGACTGAATTTCCTGGCTATTGGTTTTTATGTCCTGTAGGTCAGTACATTTAACTCATCTCTAGGATTGGCTTACTTTTTTGGGGACTATATACCATGATGGCATGTACTGAATTGGAAAAATATTTAAGAGGTCCTTGTGACTAGGAAGTTTTCCCTTGTATTCAGCCAAGATCTACCTGCCCTTGGAGTCATGAACACCTGAGTTCAAGTTACATCTCTACAACATACTGGCTGTATGACTGTGGACAAGTCATTTAACATTTCAGTAATCCCCTATCCCTGACAATCCTCACACAGGCAACTCTAAAATGATAAATTGCAGAGCAGGTACAGATTTGTATGGACGCAACAGCAACAACTGAACAACTATGTAATCTTGTCCAAGTTATATAACTTTTCTGCTCCTCAGTTCCTTTTCTGTGCCATGGGGAGTTAGATTAGATGATTTCTAAAGTTTTTTATATTTTTTTAAATTTACAAATCCTATGTTATTTTCTTTGATGAGTTTTTATTTTCTTGTACCTGTATTTCTAGAAGTTAGGTATTCTTATATACCATTATTTTAAAAATAAAGACACAAAGGTCTTTAGGAAGGTCCTTAGCAAAATGTTATGTTTCAGGTAACAAATTCTATTCTTGTACAAAGAATTATTATTACAACACCTTTCAAATGTCCTCTCTTCCTTTTCTTATTACAAAAGGTCATGTTGATTCTGGGGTAGTAGAATGGAAGGAGAGTCAATTAGGATGCCTGATTCAACACACCAGATTAGAAAGAGGCAAAAAAATGGCACATGATGGTGCCATTGACCAGGTACACTCCCAGAAGTTTCTTAAAATGTCTCTTTAAAATGTTTCTTGAAAAAGCAGTTCAAGGAAAAAGAATCTAATTGTTCCCTTTCAAAGCATCACTTTATGCATACCACCTCTGTGACTCCACCTCCCCAGGGTTGGTTTCTATCAGAATTATTCTCTTCAAATTTTACCTGAAGGTTTAGACCATTTCTTTTTAAACAGTCAAGCCATCTTCACCAGGGTCCATCCATTTCAGTGAAAGAGCTAAGGGAAAGCTTTCGTCTTTCTTTGAATGCACAGCAGCTGGTGTCAGCTGGTTTCATCACTGTCCTCATTTTTCATAAAGCACTTGCAGATATTTTCAGCATGCAAAGAATTGTCTGTTTAGTTGCACCTGGATCCTGTGAGCTGATGGTATAATAGTGTTGAGAGTGTATTAACTGACATTGAAATGAGATAAAATAACTCCCTTAGAGTTGAGTTTCTTTTAGTTACATAAATTCTTTAAAAAACAACTGAGCTTGGACATGTGAGAGAATATATCAGTGATTAACATTTATGTCAAAGTCCTTATATTTTTAATGACATTGGCATTTAATTACTATTTGCCGTTCCATACGTAGGGAAGGAAATTTTTCTTTTAGTTGTGCTGGTGCTATAACTCATTATCCTTCATTGTTATTGGTGAGATGGGATTAAACCAATCAATTTGAGTACCTTTATTCACTTTCTGGCTATTGAAATGCCATTTTACTTTAGTGATATTAAATTATAACCTCTTGGTCTTAAAGGGTTAATACATCCATATGATTTAATTGCTGTGCCAGCTACCATCACAGGATCACCTTCCACCAAAGCTCGCAAAGGTTGGATCTGAAGCAGGATCTGCTCAGAGGTAGGATCTGAGCCCAAGTCTTCCAAACTCTAATGCCAGCTCTTAATCCCCTATGCCACTGTGTATATCATTTCAGACTCTAAGATAGATTACTTCCAGTTTCTAGATAGGGTTAAAATAATTTTTGCTGCTGGATAAGTCAATAACAGGGGCGGCTAGGTGGTACAGTGGATGGAGTGCTGGGCCTGGAGTCAGGAAAATCTAAGTTCAAATCCAGCCTCAGACACTTACTAGCTGTGTGACCCTGGGCATGTCACTTCACCCTTTTTGCCTCAATTTCCTTATCTGTAAAATCAACTAGAGAAGGAAATGGCAAATCACTCTAGTGTCTTTGCCAAGAAAACCTTAAATGGGGTCATGAAGAGTCAGACATGACTAAAATGACTGAACAACAAAAGACCCATAATATCCTTATCCTCCATCATCATCACCACCACCACCACCATATTTTAAGGTTTGCAAAATGCTTTATAAATTTTATCCTCACAACAACCCTGGGAGGAAGGTTGTTACTTAATTTTACAAATGAAGAGACTAAGGCAGAGAGGGGTTAAGTGACTTGTCCAGGGCCACGCAGGTAGTGTCTGAGGCAGGATTTGAATGGAGGAATGGTCAGACAGGTAAGAAGTAGCAGAGAGCCGTATGGGTGTGTGGGGGGGGAGTGTATCTAGAATAGTTCACAGTGTCAAATGCTACAGAGAGAGCAAGAAAAGTTAGGGGTGAGGAAAGGCCAGCAAACTTAATAGTTTGGAGATGGTCCCTCTGCTTGGAGCCAGCAGTTCCAGTTGAGTGGTGGTTTAAAGTACAAGAACTGAGAAGGAAAGGAAGTGGAACAATAAGGTATTATTGGCTTTTTTAAAAAAGAGTTTTTGCTGTGAATGGAGGAGAGATAGAGGATGGGAGCTTCAGGGGGATGGTAGCATGAAGTGAAATTTTTTTAGGGATTGGGTATGTGTGAAGGCAGTAGGGAAGAAATATATATTCTTTTCCTATTTATACAGAGAAATTGAATATTCGAGGGAGGACAAGAATTGAGGGGATGGCTAATATGCAAGAGAACATGGGAGGGGAAGTGACCTCCAGGGTAGACAGAGAGGAGGATGACCCTAGCAACCTTCCACAAAGAACTTTAAAGATACTCTAGTCCAAGGGTTCTTCATCTATGGCAGTCTGGTGAAATTCCTGGACTCCTTTCCAAAATGTTTTTTAAATGTATTATCTAGGGGCAGCTAGGTGGTGCGGTGAATAGAGCATGGGCCCTGGAGTCAGGAGGACCTGACTTCAAATCTGGCCTCAGACACTTAACACTTACTAGCTATGTGACCTTGGGCAAATCACTTAACCCCTATTGCCTTGCCCACTCCCCTCCAAAAAGAAAAAAAAAAACAAAAGTATTATCTATATCTATATAGATATTTCAGTTCTGCATTTGTAAATGCCTCTAAGAATACCACTACTACTTGAATGATCCATAACCTCAAAAGCAACCTGAAGAAAAATGGCATTGGACAAATCAAAGTTACTCAGGGCCTTGGTCTATCAATCTACTTAAATAGTACTAAAAAGGTGTCTGTATTTTAACATTTTTCTTTTTTGTGGTGTACATGCACACCCTTGGCAGTCTGATGCAAACATAGACCCTTTTCCAAAATATGTTTAAAGGCATAACGTTTGTGGTTGTTCCATTGTTTCAGTCATGTCTGACTCTTCATGATTCCATTTGGAGTTTTCTTGGCAAAGATACTGAAATGGTTGCCATTTCCTTCTCCAGCTCATTTGACAGATGAGGAAACTGAGGCAAGCAGAGTTAAGTGACCTCCTCAAGATCACACAATTAGTAAGTATCTGAGGCCAGATTTGAGCTCAAGTGTTCCCGACTCCAGGCCCATTCATTGTACCAGCTAGCTGCTGTGTGTGTGTGTGTATTGTATTGTATGCACACACACATACACATACATTCCAATTCTGCAAATTGCAGATACCTCTAAGAATGCCACTGCTATGTGAATGACCCATAATCACAAATACAACATGAAGAAAAATGGCATTGGGAAAGTTACAATCAAGTCAACATTTTGGGCCTTGTACATCTTCGCTAAAGTCCCTTTTGGAAGAAATCTTTTCTAGTTCTCCTTTATATGTGTGTATATATATATATATATATATATTTACATATGTATGCATACATTGTATATATGGATATCTATATCTGTTTGTATGTGTATGTGTGTATGAATACATGCATATTTACACATTTATGTAATATGCATGCATATGTTATGCATACATATTATACATGTAATACATATGCATGCATATTTATGTAATATGTATGCATGCGTTATGCATACATATTATATATGTAATGCATATGCATATTTACAAAAGAAATGCATTATATTGAAATAGTTTCATATATGTATATTTTAAAAGACCCGACAAGTTCAAGAACTCAAGGTTAATATTCCCTGATTTATCCAACTCCCCTGTTTTAGTAGATTGAAAGACCGAGGCCCAAAGTGTTGAAGTAGCTTTGATTTGCCCAATGTCATTTTTCTTCAGGTTGTATTTTGAGGTTATGGGTCATTCACATAATAAGATATTCTTAGAAGCATTTACAAATACAGAATTTGAATTTAGGTGGTCAAAAACGAAGAGAAATGTTTTGACATCAACAACATAGGGTCATAGCTGAATTTGTGAAGCTTGACATATAGTAGGTGGTTAATAAATGTTTATTGATTAATTGAATCAATTACATTGATTGAATGAATTACTCAGAGTAGAAAGCATCATGAGGAATCTGTCAGAAACCACTTACTCTCAAGGGATAAAATCAACTGAAAATCAAACAGAAAAAATTTAGATGTTTTCTGTGAGAGAAAGAGAGAAAGTAAGACATCAGATTTTTACTTTAGGAAGAATAAATATATAACTTTATTCAGTAAATATGGTAGCAGCCTGACTTTTTGCACAGTGCTTTTATGAAAACCTCTTATAAATGTAGAATTTTAGAGCTAAGAGAAACCTTAGAGATGATCTAATGCTTTCTTTTTGTAACTGAAAAAATTAAATAAAAACCAGAGGCCCAGGGAGCTAGAGTATCTTCTTGGGGCCACACTGAAGTTAGTGTCAACCCTGGTAAATTCAGGTTTCTTAGAATCTTAGGCTAATTCCTGTCCATTGCACTGTTTGCTACCTGGGTCACCATCCTTATAGCAGACATGAAGGAAAAAAATGCTCTTTAGATAGCCAACTCCTGTACTTGTCTCAATATAATGATGAGGCATCAGAACTGGGTATTAATCCTGCTCAAGAAGACACAGCTAGTAAAAGCTTAGCTAGCTTTAGAAACCTCAGTCACTAGACTTTCTGGCCAATCTTCTCTAAAAGGCCCCACCTGGGTACCTCATGGATAGTGCACTGGGCTTCAAACTGGGGAGACCCAAGTTCAAATATGGCCCCAGATACTTGCTATTTGTAAGACTCTGGACAAGTCACTTTTAACCCCTGTTTGCCTCAGTTTTCTCAACTGTAAAATGGGGATAATAGCACTTACTTCCCAGGGTTCTTGTGAGGATTAAATGAGATAATATTTGTAAAGCATTTAGCACAGTGCTAGCACATGGTAAACACTATACCTGCAAGTGTTAGCTATATTACTGTTATATTAGGCTCATAATTTGGCTCATAACTTAATCATAAGTTGCCTTACTGATGAAAAACTTGGCATCAAACAATATTTGACAAACCACATACCATAAAAATAAATATAACCATACTTTCTCATAATAATTTAAAATAGTAATAGTCATTTTCTGCTCCAAATCCCATAAAACGGGTTTAAGTATACTGTACACATTTGGTAATCCAGGGGCCCCAGTGTCCTAAAAGTCATATATGTGTGTGTGTGTGTGTATACATATATATAAATATAGCTGTGTAGTGAAATATAGTCATAAGGACTATTCATGTCCATTCTCTGGTACAGCCTTCCAAGCTCATGTTGGTATGATCCACCATAGCTGGAAACACTGTATGTTAACCCCTGATGTCATGATGTCATTTTCATCCTCTTCAAGCACAAAGACAAATAACAATAATGTAATATAACTGTTAGTACAAGTCAAGTTAAAAATTGTCATTTTTCTGTAAAATAATGATTTTTTTTTACCCTGTTAGAAACTAGAAAGACTTTGAGGGGATCATTTGCATGTTTGAGGTTTCTTTAAAACAACAACAAAATTCCTCTAAAAAGTTTGAAAGGATGCCTTTTCCTGCCAGATAAAGTTCCTTGGAACAAGCATGCAAAAATCATTCCATTTGTTGACAGTCAGGCTTAAGGGTAGAAACACACTAAAAAAAAAAAGCCTGAAATTCATTACTGTTACCACTAAATGGAGAATCCAAGTACCTGCAAAATCTTTAAATGAAAGAGTAATAAGCCCTGTTGAAACTGGAATGCAGGTTAATTTTAGGTAGTTGACTCAAATTGGGGCATTCTGGTAAGTGGCTCTCTGATATACTGGACACACTTATAAGTTTAATCTCCGCCCTGAACATTTCTCCATCATTTTCTTAAGTCTAAAACTATTAATAAAGCAAGCCCTTATTTGTAGCCTTTGGCAATTTCTGAGCCCATTAATGCTCACACCAAAAATTTAACAACAGGCTCCTGAAAGAATTGACTGCAGTATCCCTGTCTTAGATGAATAGAACTGTGAAAGAAGAGAGGTGTAGGGATGGATTGTATAGTCAATTTTACCTTATTTTCATTTAAGGGAAATTTGGAATCAGGGGGAAAGGCAGTAAGACAGTCAGAGGTTAAGATTCTTTTAGAAAATCTTAATATCGCAGGACTGCTAGATAGAGCAGTAGATAGAAGAATACTGACCCTGGAGTCAGAGGGACCTGAGTTCAAATTTAGCCTCAGACACTTACTAGCTGTGTGACCCTGGGCAAGTCATTGCCTCCAAAAGAAAAGAAAATCTTGTTATCTTGGTCTCTCCTTTCTCTCTCCCTCACCCCCCGCCCCAATCAGGATCTAGTTCTGCTTTCTTTTTTTTATTTTTATTTTTAATTAATTTGTTTACTTTTAGTTTACAGGATTCAATTCCACAATTCCTTGAGTTTCATATTTTGTCTCCCCCCCCGCCATGGTGGCATATAGTCAAGTATAGGATCTGTAAATACTTTCACATTATACATTATTCAGGTTATAAAGATGGATTGTATCAGATGGAATGAAAAATGGTAAAGAAGACATAAAATCAAATAATAAAAGGAAAAAGATCAGGTATTTTGCTTCCATCTGGATATAAGCTCAGTTCTTTCTAGTTCTTTCTCTGGATGCACACATTTCTCTCCATCATGAGTCTTTTGGGATTGACTTATATCACTGCATTGCTGAGAAGAGTCCAGCCTATCAAAGTTGGTCATCACACATATGTTGTGTCTGTAATTGTGTACAGATTTCTCCTGGTTCTACTCTTCTTACTCAGCATCAGTTTGTATAAGCCTCTCCAGGTAAATATGAAGTCCGTCTGCTCCTCATTTCTTATAGCACAATAGTATTCCATAACATGCATATACTACAACTTGTTCAGCCATTCCCCAGTTGATGGGCACCCCCTTAATTTCCAATTCTTTGCCACCACAAAAAGAGCTACTATAAACATTTTTGTACATATGAGTCTTCCTCCCACTTCTATGATCTCTTTGGGATATAACCCTAAGAGTGGTATTGCTGGGTCAAAGGATATGAAATTATTGATAGCCCTTTGGGCATAATTCCTGATTGCTCTCCAGAAAGGCTGGATTAGTTCACAACTCCACCAGCAATGCATTAGTGTTCCAATTTGCCCACATCCTCTCCAGCATTTGTCATTTTCCTGTTCTGTCATCTTAGCCAATCTGACTGGTGAGATGTGGTACCCTCAGAGTTGTTTGATTTGCATTTTCTCTAATCAACAGTGATTTAGAGCATTTCTTGATGTGCTTGTAGATATCTTTAATTTCTTTCTCTGAAAATTGCCTGTTCATATCCTTTGACCATTTATCAATTGGAGAATGACTTGTATTCTTATAAATTTGACTCAATTCTCTGTATATTTTAGAAATGAGTCCTTTGTCAGAGACATATTTTGTAAAGATTCTTTCCCAATTTCACACCTCCCTCTTAATCTTGGTTACATTGGCTTTGTTTGTAAAGAAGTTTTTTTTTTTTTTTAAGCAATCGGGGCTAAATAACTTGCTCAAGGTTACACGGCCAGTTATTTCTGGGTGTGGTGCTAAGTATCTGCGCCCAGATTTGATCCCCATGTCATCCCAACACTGGATCCGGTGCTCTTACTCGCTGAGCCACCTGGTCGCCCCAAAATTTATTTTATTTTTATTGTGCTTTTTGCAGGGGGCAGGGCAGGGCAATTGGTGTTAAGTGACTTGCTCAGTGTCACATGGCTAGTAAGTGTTAAGTGTCTGAGGCCGGGTGTACAGAAGCTTTTCAATTTCATGTAGTCAAAATTATCCATTTTGCATTTTATAATGTTCTCTAATTCTTGTTTAGTCATAAAGTCTTTCCCTCTCCACAAATCTGACAGGTAAACTATTCCTTGTTTTCCGAGACTTCTTACAGTATCAAGCTTTATACCTAGATCATGCACCCATTTAGACTTGATTTTGGTATATATGGTGTTAGATAGTGGTCTTTGCCCAGTTTCTGCCATACTATATTCTAGTTTTCCCAGCAATTTTTGTCAAATAGTGAGTTCTTATCCCAAAAACTAGGGTCTTGGGGTTTATCAAACAATAGATTACTGTAGTCATTGACTTCTGAATCTTGTGTGCGTAATCTATCCCATTGATCCACTCCTCTATTCCTCAGCCAGTACCAAGTAGTTTTGATGACTGCTGCTTTATAATACAGATTGAAATCTGATATAGCTAGTCTACCTTCCCTAGCATTTCTTTTCATTAATTCCCTTGATATTCTGGACTGTTTATTCTTCCAAATGAATTTTATTACTATTTTTTCTAGCCCTATAAAATGTTTTTTTGGTAAATTAATTGATATGGCACTAAATATATAATTTAATTTAGGTAAAATTGTCATTTTTATTATATTAGCTTGACCCAGCCGTGAGCAATTGATATTTTTCCAGTTAGTTAGATCTGACTTTATTTGTGTGAAAAGTGTTTTGTAGTTGTGGTCATATATTTCCTGCGTTTGTTTAAGTAGATTCCCAAATATTTTATAATGTCTACAGTAACTTTAAATGGGATTTATCTTTCTATCTCTCTCTCTCTTTTTTTTTTTTTTGCCTTTTGGAGGGCAGTTAGGGTTAAGTAACTTGCCCAAGGTTACACAGCTAGTATTTTTGTGTGGCTGTTAAGTATCTCAGGCCAGAACCGAACTCGGGTCCTCCCAACTCCAGGGCCGGCCCTTTACTCACTGCGCCACCTAGCCGCCCCCATCTCTTTCTATCTCTTGCACTTGAATTTCATTAGAAATATACATGAATGCCGAGGATTTATGTGGGTTTATTTTATATCCTGCAACTTTGCCAAATTTGTTTATTGTCTCAAGTAGTTTTTTACTTGATTCTCTAGGATTCTCTAAGTATATCATCATATCATCTGCAAAGAGTCATAGCTTGGTCTCTTCTTTGCCTAATTTGATTCCTTTGATTTCTTTTTCTTCTCTAATTGTTACTGCTAACATTTCTACTACCAGACTGAATAAGAGGGGTGATAGTGGACACCCTTGTTTCACCCCTGATCTTATGGGAAATGCTTCTATTTCCCCATTACATATAATACTTGCTGATGGCTTTAAATAGATGCTGCCTATTATTTTAAGGAAGGCTCCATTTATTCCCATATTTTCTAATGTTTTTAATAGGAATGGATGTTGTATTTTGTCAAAAGCCTTTTCTGCATCTATTGAGATGATCATGTGGATTCTGCTAGTTTTACTGTTGATATCATCAATTATACTGATAGTTTTCCTAATATTAAACCATCCTTGCATTCCTGGAATAAATCCTACCTGATCAAAGTGTATCATTCTTGAGATAAGTTGCTGTAGTCTTTTGGCTAGTATTTTATTTAGAATTTTTGCATCTATATTCATAAGGGAGATTGGTCTTTAATTTTCTTTCTCTGTTTTATCTCTTCCTGATTTAGGTATCAGTGCCATATTTGTGTTATAAAAAGAATTTGGTAGGACTCCTTCTTCACTAATTTTCCCAAATAGTTTGCAGAGTATTGGAATCAATTGTTCTTTAAATGTTTGATAGAATTTACTAGTAAATCCATCTGGCCCTGGAGATTTTTCCCTAGGGAGTTGACTGATGGCTTGTTCAATTTCTTTTTCTGAGATGGGGTCATTTAAGTAATTTACTTCCTCTCCAGTTAATCTGGGCAACTTGTATTTTTGTAAATATTCATCCATTTCCCTAAGATTGTCAAATTTATGTGCATACAATTGGGAAAAGTAATTCCTAATTATTGTTTTGATTTCCTCTTCATTGGAGGTAGATTCACCCTTTTCATTTTTGATACTCATAATTTGGTTTTCTTCTTTCTTTTTTTTATTATATTGACTAAGGGTCTATCAATTTTTTTTTCATAAAACCAGCTCTTTGTTTTATTTATTAATTCAATAGTTTTCTTAGTTTCAATTTTACTAATCTCTCCTTTGGTTTTCAATATTTCTAATTTAGTATTTAATTGGGGATTTTGAATTTGTTCTTTTTCTAGGTTTTTCAATTGCATGCTCAATTCGTTGATCTCTCTTTTCTCTAATTTAATCATGTATGCACTCAGGTATATAAAACTTCCCCTAAGAACTGCCTTTAATGCATCCCACAAATTTTGGTATGTTGTCTCATTATTATCATTCTCTTGAATGAAATTACTGATTGTTTCTATAATTTCTTGTTTGACCCACTCATTGTTTAGGATTAAATTGTTTAATTTCCAATTAGTTTTAGTCTGTTTTTCCATGGCCCTTTATTGCATATAATTTTTATTGCATCATGATCTGAGAAGGATGCATTTAATATTTCTGCCTTACTGTATAAAATTGTGAGGTTTTTATGCCCTAGAACATGGTCAGTTTTTGAGTATGTGCCATGAACTGCTGAGAAGAAAGTATATTCCTTTTTATCCCCATTCAGTTTTCTCCAGAGATTTATCATACCTATCCTGTCTAAAATTCTGTACACCTCCTTAACTTCTTTCTTGTTTATTTTGAGTTTGGATTTATCAAGTTCAGAGAGGGGGAGATTAAGGTCTCCCACTAGTATAGTTTTGCTATCTATTTCTTCCTCTAGTTCCTTTACCTTCTCCTCTAGGAATTTGGATGCTGTACCACTTGGTGCATATATGCTAAGTAATGATATTGCTTCATTCTCGATGGTGCCTTTTAACGGGATATAGTTTCCTTCCTTATCTCTTTTAATTAGGTCAATTTTTCTTTTGCTTTATCTGAGAAAAGGATTTCTACCCCTGCTTTTTTTACTTTAGCTGAGGCATGATATATTTTACTCCAGCCTTTTACCTTTACCCTGTGTATATCCCTCTGTTTCAGATGTGTTTCTTGTAAACAGCATATTGTAGGATTATGATTTTTAATCCATTCTGCTATCTGCCTCCATTTTATGGGAGAGTTCATTCCATTCACATTCACAGTTATAATTATTATCTGTTTCTTTCCCTCCATCCTATTCCCTCCCCTGTTTATGCTTATATTTTTTCTCCCCTTCTCCCTTCCCCTCCTTAGTAGTTTTCCTTTTGACCACTGCCTCCCTCAGTATTCCCTTATCAGTCCCCCTCCCTTTTCCTCCCTTTCCCCTTACTTCTTCCCTCCCTTCTAACCCCCTCCCCTTTCGTAGCCCTTTCCCCCTCCTACTGCCTGTAGGATATTTTTATACTTCAGGAAGTATGTTATTTCTTCTTCGCACCAAGAGGGACAGGAACAAATTTCATGCGAAGCTCCTCTCCCTCTTTCCCCCTAACATGATACTTTTTGCATTTCTTCTCCATAGAGTCTTATGCTTAACTGGTTGTTATTCCCTCCTTGCACCAGAACCAATGAGGGAAAAGCTCATATGATTTTCATCTCCCTCCCTTCTATTCCACTGCTATACTGTTTTTATGCCTCTTTGTGTGGCATAATTTACCCTTTTCCACTTCATTCATTCCCTTTCTTCCATTGAAATCCCTTTGTAGCCCTTAAAAAGATTTTTTTTAATCATTATTTTGTGTATTTTATATTCAAATCCTCTACTTGTCTATAACCAGTTTGCTCTTATCAAATAGCAGGGTGTGTGTATGTTTTTGTTTTCCTTGTTTACCTTTCTACATCAGAATTTTCCACTGAGTTCTTGCTTTTTCATCAGGAAGGTCTGGAACTCTGTTATATCATTGAATGACCATCTCTTTGCCTGGAAGAATATGCTCAGTCTCGCTGGGTATGTGATGCTTGGTTGTAACCTGAGCTCTTTTGCCTTCTGGAAAATTGTATTCCACTCCCTCCTATCTTTTAGTGTAGAGGCTGCCAAATCCTGTGTGATCCTCACTGTGGACCCTCGATATTTGAATTGTTCTTTTCTGGCCACTTGAAGTATTTTCTCTTTTATCTGGTAGTTCTAGAGTTTGGCCACATCATTTCGAGGACTTTTCATTTTGGTATCTCTTTCAGGAGGTGTCTGATGGATTCTCTCGGTTTCTATTTTACCCTCAGGTTCTAGTATTTCAGGGCAGTTTTCCTTAATGAGCTCTTGGAGAATGTTGTCCAGGCTCATTTTTTCACCATGATTTTCTTGTAAGCCTATGATTTTCAGATTATCTCTCCTGGATCTGTTTTCCAGGTCAGTTATTTTTCCATTGAGATGTTTTACCTCTTTTTCTAACTTTTTATTCTTGTTGTTTTGTTTGACTAATTCTTGGTTCCTCATAGAGTTGTTTCAATTTAGTTGATTCTAGTTTTTAGCAAATCTTTTTCCTTGGTTAATTTTTGGAGCTCCTTTTCCATATCATACACTTTTATTTTTAGATAGATGTTTTCTTCATTATAATGTTTTTCTAATTCTGCAATTTCGATTTTGAGAGACAATCATTTTGTCTTTTATCTCTCTCATTTGGCTTTCAAAGTTCCTTTTGATCTCATCTGGGAGAGTTTTCTGTGCTTGGGAAGTTCCCTCTTGATGTTTCAGCTGTGGGTGTGGAGTCCACATTGTCTCCCTCTGAGTTTGGTTCCTCCCTCTGAGGATAGTAGGACTCCAGAGTCTTTGTAGTCTGCTTTCTACCATTTTGAGGCAGGGCCCTAACCACACCATTCCTCTAGGGATCCCAAGCCTTTACTGTAGAGGGTTTTGCCCTGGGGTAATAGTTACTATGTTTTCAGGTTGGGGGGGGTGTTGGAGCAGGCGGGTTTCACTCTGCCATCCTGGTCCTTGGAGGTCCTGATAGGGGCTTTTTTTTTTTTTAAATTTATGGTCAATAAAGTGGTAGCGCCAGGAGTATTTGCTGTCTGGGACAGGGGCCCCTGCATTTGGTTCTTACCTTGCTCTTTCCAGTCCCAGCCCTCTGATGATAGTCCTGGTAATGACCCTTGTGGTTGGTGGGATGACTTGCCCTCTGAGTTGATCAGGCCTCTTCGGGCCCCGCCTTCTGGGCCAGCCTCTGCATCTGAGGGCTGTGCTTTCCGGCTAGTTCTGCTTTCTGAACTTTCTTCCACCTACAATCACACATCCGTGAATCCTAGGCCTCCCATGGGAGAGAATAAAGAATTTCTGATCTGAGATCATGATGCTGCCCCCTGTGGTCTCTGTTTCTGGCTCTTCGACCTTTCCCTACCTCTAGTCTTAGGCCCTCCCACCCATCTTGCAAAATTTGGACTCCATGTATTATTCCGTTGCAATTATGGTACCCAAGTTCAAATCCCAGCTCTGCTACTTACTCTCTGTGACCTTAGTCCAAGATTTTCACCTTTCCCCATGTTAGTTTCCTCATCTGTGAAAAGACTACTGTATTTCACCATGTGATTGTCTCAGATTTTATGCCACTCTTTTTTTTGTTGTTGCAAAAAGTGGGGTGTTACCATTATGTGAAACTTAAAAAAAAGTTGTGCCGGTATTACTTAAAAATCATTTATTATTAAACTGTCTTTGGTGCAAGATTAGCATGCATGTGTGTGTATCTATATGCCACTGGTGAATGCATTGCTCCTCTGTTTACCTTTTAAGTGACATAATGAATCAAATTATACCATGTCACAGTAAAATGATGAAAGGTTGTAAAGAAATTTTTGGACTAAAAAAAAAACCCAACACCCCATCCAGGGTGAGACAGTTATGTGGGTGGCAATGATTATGCAGTGAAAAAAGGTAGCTGGTCTTTGGGGTCCCTTCTAGCACTAGAGCTGGGAACCCTGCATCCTTCCTTCTGCCTACTCCTTCTAGCTTGCCCTGGTCCCTTGGACCCTATTGGTGTGACACTCAGAGAAGGGAGAGGGGCAGAGAATGCCTGCAAGAGAAGAACAAATAGAAAGGAACCAGCTTAAAGGGATGGATGGGCTAAGATAGACAGACATTGGGTCATTTCTTAGGTGGGTGTCAGTCAGATATCATTTGTATCACACTCTGCTGTTCTTTTGGGCTGTGGATTTCAGAGTGTTCTCTGCTACGAAAATGCTAGTTACACCATTAGCTATTGCTAGCAACTCTTCAAGTGCATTCTAGCCTTTAACTTGGTGAAGCTCCCTCTGAATGGGACATAGATGACTTCTAGCTACAGTGACCCAATGACTGATTGCAGATGAAATCAAATGGATGTTGAGTTGGAAGACCTACAGCCTGAGAATCTAGAGAGAACAGTAAAGGCTTGAGTCTTCAGCCTTGGGAGGATCCACTTTGGTGTAAATGTAGAGTCCAAGAAGGACTATTTAGAGGAATATAGATAACCTGGATAATTGGGAGGGTGAGGAGGGATACTTTTTTCCCCCCAATATTTTTAAAATGTTTTAAAATATTTATTTACTTTTAGTTTTCAACATTCACTTTTATAAGATTTTTGAGTTCTAAAATTTTCTCCCTCCTCTTTCCCCTCCCCCTCTCCAAGATGGCATGCAGTCTAATATAGTCTATACATGTACAATCATATTAAATATATTTCCATATTACTCATGTTGTGCAATAACAATCAGAACAAAAGGGAACATCCACGAGAAAGGGAAAAAAAGAGGAAATAGTATGTTTCAATCTGCTTTCAGACTTCATAGTTCTTTCTCTGGATGTGGATAGCATTTTTCATCATGAATCTTTTGGAATTGAAGCTCATATCTTGGAACACAGTAGGTCCCTGCCCAAGCTCCACTTAAAGGCTGTATTTTGGGCCCTCCTGGCTTAGCGTGAATATCAATGGTAACTGTTTCCCTTTGGTACAGCAACCTAGAGGGTCTTTCCCCTCTAAGCTTGATTTTTTTCTTCTTTTTTTCTAATTAAAGGGGCCATTCCTTGACTCGCTTCTTAAATAGGTCTCTTCACTGAATGGATACTTTTAAGTGAGTACCTGAAAAGGCTTTAGTCTAAAATGACCAAGGTCTCCCATTGCATCCAGAGCCATTTCCAGTTATCCTGATGCATATCTGGCCACTGAATCCAGATGACTCTGGAGGAGAAAGTGAAACTGTTTACCTTGCACAGCCCTCCCTCACTCAAATGAAAGTCAACTGCAAGTCACGTCATCTTTTCTCTGATGCCATGGTCCTCTTTGAAAACAAAGGACAAGCACAACCAGATCATTGTATCGCTAAGAAGAGCTAAGTCTGTCAAAGTTGGTCATTGCACAATGTTGTTGTTATAGTGTACAGTGTTTTCCTCCATCTGCTCACTTCACTCAGCATCAGTTGGTGTAAATCTTTCCAGGTTTTTCTGAAATCCACCTGCTCGTTATTTCTTTATGGAACAATAGTATTCCATTACATTTATATACCGCTACTTGTTTAGCCATTCCCCAGTTGATGGGCATCTCCCCAGTTTCCAGTTCTTTGCCACTAAAAAAAGCTACTATAAATATTTTTGAACATGTGGGTCCTTTTCCCTTTTTTATGATCTCTTTGTGATACAGATGTAGTAGTGGTATTTCTGGATCAAATGGTATGCACAGTTTTATAGCCCTTTAGGCATAGTTCTAAATTGCTCTCCAAAATGGTTAGATCAGTTTGCAGCTCCACCAACAATGCATTAGTGTTCAATTTTTCCATGTCTCTGATATTTATCCTTTTTCTTTTTTTGTCATATTAGCCAATCAGATAGGTGTGATATGGTAGGAGGGATAAGTTTTAACTGAGAAGGAGCAAAAAACCCCAAAACTGTGTCACCAGTGGAAAAGAGGCAGGGGTATTGTGGACTTGGAATCAGAATACTTGACTTCTAATTTTGTCTCATGGACAGGTCAATCATTCACAGATTTCTCTTCTTCATCTGTAAAATTCATGCGTTAATACTTACACTGTCTACATGCCTTAGATTTGAAAGCGCTATAATTGTGAACTGCTATTATTGTTACTATTGTTACGTCATCCTCATTTGTTGGTTATCTTTATTGTTATGAGAAAGATTAAGATCGAGAAAGTGCCAAGGGAACTTGATAACAAGGAGTTCATTGGTAACCTCTGAAAGAGATTTTCTGAAAACTGATGAGAAGTCAAACTATTGTCTAGTAGAAAAAACTAACATCTTCTGCAAACCACAGATTTTAGCAATGCCTTCCTTACTGAGAGTGTCTTAACCACCTCTGGCTAATCAGGTTCACAGTCATTTAGTGTGTCAACATTTATCAAACACCTACTATGTGCCAAGCACTCTGATAAGCACTCAGGATACACTGAAAGACAGCCCCTGCCCTCAAGATTGCCTTTACAGTCTAGTGAGGGGTGACAACATGCAAACAGTTCTGTACAAACACAAAATATAGAAGGTTCAGTTGGAGGTGATCTCAGAGGGAAGGCACTAAGATTTAAGGAGCTGGGACTTGAGCTGAAAATTGAAGGAAGCCAGATCATGGAGATGAGAGGCATGGAAAACAGCCAGATAAAAACCTTGGGAGTTGAGAGATGGAATGTTTTGTGTGAGGAGCTGCAATATAATATATGCACTTACATTTGCCATATTTGGGGCTACCCTACAACCGCAGCTCCTCCAGAAGTCCAATTTCTTTCTTGTGGGGGTTTCATTATATGTGTGATGTTCCCATTATGTTGGGATATTGCTTGCAGTAGTTGGCTAATCAGTCATTGCTTTGCTTTAGGGACTGGAAAACTGGGGAGGCAGGGGTGCCATGTTCTTAATCTAAATTGATTAGATTTTAGACAAGCTTTTAGACAAACTTATATAAAAATGGCTTTTGTATACTCATGTGATTTTCAATTTTTTTTCCCTGGAGAAAGGGTGTTTAATAATAATCCGCAGATATGTCAGTTGATAGCTTAAGACAGTGTGCTCAGTATGTGAGGTAGCCTTTATTTGGGTTAGAGAGGGAGCTCCTGATGTAGTGGAAAGAATGCAGCTGTGGTTTTGGAATTTGGTTTTTCCTACATAATTACCCATATGACTTTGGGCAAGTTAAAAGAAGGTGTTGAATGGGAAAATCCCCAATGTCCCTCCTGTTCTTAATTTTAATTATTTGTTGAATTAAAAAAAAAGAGCACTTAACATGGTGGACTTACATTTGTGGTTTTTATGTTCTATTAATTGTTCTTTTGTATGTATTTTTTTTTTAAAGACAGCAACCTAGAAAGGAATACCTTATTGAACTTCTGTTACCATTGAACCATTCTCTAGACCAGTTTAGTAATGTGCATACATTTATATAATTTGTCTTTTTTTTTAAAAGAACCTGTTTAAAATTTCAGTATTAACAAGTATACTCAGAAATCATATTCCAGTTAGGCAGCAGTGGAAATAGGGTCAGAATGTGAAACCAAAACCAAATGCATTTATCCCCCAAACCTGTTAACCCCCCTATGGTTTGACACAATGAAGCCCTGTTGCTACTGTTTATTGGTCTGTGGGTGACATACAGGCACCCGGTTTTTCTCTCTTCTGGCCAAAAACTATGTTTTATTCCATTGCTGTCTTCAGTTGCTTATGTATGTAAGTCTCTTTTCTCCTATGGAATTCCCTCCCTTCCCCCCTCCCCTCCAAAGGTTTGCTAGTCAAAACAAGTTTTTTTACTCTGTACTCCAGTGGGTTCAATCTACCTCCAGAAAATTAAGTTGTATTCTGTCTGTTTAAGTCATCATTAAGTGCAAATGCAAATGGAAAACCAATTCTGATTCTAGAATTGTTGCTGTTGTTCCTGATTCTAAGTGATTTATTAGGAAGGAAGGAAAAGCATAGCTTGATTTTTATCACATTGAAGTGATCCAAACAGCTTCGAGAAACAGAAAATGAATTTTGACCAGGAGCTGAGACATTCGTTACTTGGTATGCGAGTTACTGTAACCTAAGAGTTCTTCATCTAAATCATATTGTACATTTAGAAGTGGATTTTTTTTTTCCAATGACTTTTGTAGTCCTGGCCACATTATTTTGGGTTGGTATTAATTTTTTAAAGTTCTGTTTGGAATTTCTTCCCCATTTTTCAGATTTAAAGGGAAATAATATCTATATGTACAAAAACACTATCAATACATTGTCAAGCAATGAATCTTTAATTCTTGGAACAAAAAAAATCCCTGTGAAATATTTTATAATTGAGGACGAAATAATCAGTTCTTGATTCTTTTGTGACTTATCTTTATTTCTTTTTTTTTTTGAGGGGGGAAGATGGGGCAGTTGGGGTTAAGTGACTTGCCCAAGGTCACACGGCTAGTTTGTGTGTGTGTGTGTGTGTGTGTGTGTGTATGTGTGTGTTAAGTGTCAAGCGTCTGCAGCCGAATTTGAACTCAGGTCCTCCTGACTCCAGTGCTGGTGCTCTATTCACTGTGCCACTTAGCTGCCCCTTATCTTTAGTTTAATGTGGTGTATTTTGGGTTATTATTTTTGACATATTCAACAGATCCTTATTGAGCACCTTTTGTATGTAATGGTATTATTTTGTAGGGAATATAAAGAAGAAAAATCCCTGCCTTCCTAGAACTTATAATCTACTAGGAGAGACAGAATTGGTTCAAGTTAACTGTAGTACAAGTTAGAATGTGAAATGGCAGTTAGAGACCCACATGAAAGGTGCAATGGCAGTTCAGCAGGCAAGAGAGATTTTGGGGGGAAACTGAGGAAAGTGTCTAAGTTGTTGGCTTCTCTCTCTCTCTTCGATGACTCTAGAAGAGAGAGCAAGGCTAATTTTTTTGTGCAACTTTACCTCACAAATCCAGTTCAGGAGCAGTTGAAACATCACTGATCACCCACTATTTTACCCCAACATCATGATGTCATTGGTATCTTCTCCCACACCCCAGCAACAAGAACAACAACAACATGGGGATGGGATGTTTGGGCCTTGCCTGACTGGTAGGAATTATGTATACAGATGGGGCAGACTTAGAAAAGGTATTTCAGGATGTGTAAGGCTCAGATGAGTGTATAGCCTATGAGAGGACAAGAAGCTAAAGTCACATCTTTTCTCAATAGATTTTTCTTATTCAGCGGGAGTCCGCGTCAGTGCTGGACATCTTGGTGCCTTGAATACTTTTGTCCCTGTAAAAGAACTGCTAACAAGACCACGACCATCCTTCAAACTTAAGCACACTGTTTCATTACTTTGTCAGAGCTGTGCAGAGGAGTTAGAAAGGTTCTCTTGAATGTTATTTGGTATACTTTAGAAGTACGGTAGTAAGGGTCACTCATGTACTTATGGGATCAGTCAGCATTGGAAAACTGCCAATTGCAAAGCATTCATCCAATACCAGTCTCTCTTGACACCATGCCTGTTATCCCGTACCTCACATCCCTAGGTCCCTTTAAATAAGAGTTCATAACCTTTTTTTGTGCTGTAGACCCATTGGGCAGTTGGATGCCTATGAAATTTTGAGACCGATGCTTTTAAATGCAAATGGGCATATATATACATACATACACACATATATCACATACATATGCATGTGCATATATACACATCCATATATATGCATATGTCTCTCTAACAATCTACCAATGAAACCAATTATATTGGAGAAACCTTACAGAGCAATAATCCAAATGTATCTGAAAAGAAACCCCCTCTATAACATCTCCAAGAGATGGTCATCGGTATGTATAGAATGATTTTATACACACACACACACACACACACACACACGTCTAATGGTAGCAGCTCCAGGGCAGGGGGAGAGGAAAGAAAAAAATTTACATGATAACATATATTTAAAAAGAATAGCAAGTCATAATAGATTTATATTTTTATGTGTAATCTTTTTTTATTGACAGTATTATAGAAATGGCTCTTTTTTCCCATAAATTAAAAATAAAATAAAATTTAAAATTAGGAAACAGTGATGGGAAACTCATTACCTCCTAAGGTATTGCAAGCAATAAAAAGAGGAACTAGGGTTTGAACCCAGGTATCCTGACTCCAAATTCCAATATTCTTTCCAATGTGCCATATGCTATAATTCCTACTAAGAAGGCAACTAGATGGTTCAGTGGGTAGAGAGCTGGGCTTGGAGTCAGGAAAATCTGAGTTCACATATGACCCCACATTTCCTAGTTGTGTGACCTTGGGCAAATCACTTCATCTCTATTTTCCTTAGTTTCTCTAACTGTAAAATGGGGAGTACTACCCAAGATTGTTCTGAGGATCATCAAATGAAATAATATTTGTAAAGCATATCAGGCCAGACCCATAGTAGGTGCTTAATAAATCCTTCCTTCCTTTCCTTCCCTTCTTTTCTCCTGGTTAGGGAATTCAAGGTTACTACCACTTGGAAAATTTGGTAGATTTCCCATGACAAATCAGTTGAATTAGATTTTTCTGTAGGCATATGCTATTTAAAGCTGTCAAATAAGGCGGTAAGAAAGGGCAAGGCAGTAATTCTAACAGACCACTTGTCAATAAAGTTTATGTCCTGGCTTATTTTTTTTCTTGCCTACCTCATAAGGAATTAGTATGGTTGGACTTGATAATAGAGCAGACACTCAGTAAATAACAGGGGATGACAGTCTTGAATTACTAAACAAAATATGAATCATAGAATATCCTCTTCAAGATACAATTTGTGTGAATTTCAAACATGTAACAGAATCTTCCATGAAGGTCCTTCTCCAGTGCCTCATCAGGGCATCATGGTGGCCCCTGGGTTCTCAAAGTCTGTGTCCATGTAGCAAAAGCCCTGTCAGATTGGAAAGGGTTGGAGTGAAGAACTATTTATCTGAACCAGATTAGCTGCAAGGTGACTCATTTTTAGCTATACCAGAGCTATCTGCTAAATTATGGAAGGGTTGGAATTTGCATGAGTAGAGGGAGTAAATGCCCACACTAAGAAATTAGATTGTTGAATACTATTGAAAAATAGTGACCCTTACTAACCTTACTATAGTAGGATCTGCTTTAGTCAATGGGAAAAGGCTGATTTGTGATGAGTATGTGTGTGCTTTAGTGGACAGAGAACTAAAGCCTGAAGTCAGGAAGATCTGGAGTCAAGACTGTCCTCTGACATGTCCTGGCCATGTGATCTAACATCTCAGCAATATAGGAAATTCTGTAGGGCTATAAATTGCAAGGAAAGTGCAGACCTGCTTTAATAGGGGGAGTTTCTTCATCTGTGTGTTCCCTATAACAATGCATAGGTGCACTCCTGTACCTGTCATATATGTTAGTTAATGTATAAATGGCAGTGTTTGGAGGTTTTAAAAAAGTTTCCCTGAATGGTGTGAACATACTCCTTAGAAATTGGATTATATTATTTATTTTGCAAAAACAAATTGGTACTAGGCAAAGATGAAAGAAAGTTACTGCTTTTAACTGATAATGTGATGATTCACTTAGGAAATCCTAAATATTCAACTAAAACTAATTTTTAAAAATTAAAGTAAATTAAACAAAGTTGCAGGGTATAAAAGAAATACATATGCAGCTTAATAAGCAGTTCTATTTTGTTTTTTTTTTGCCTCTTGGAGGTCAATTGGGGTTAAATAACTTGCCCAAGGTTACATGGCTGTTTTTTTTTTTGTGTGGGTGTTGTGTCTGAGGACAGAACTGAACTCCTGGTCCTCCTGACTCTGGGCCAGCTATTTACTCACTGTGCCACCTAGCCACCCCTCCCCCCACCGTATTCTTAATTTTCAATTAGCTCAAAATGACTTGACTTGGATCTTGATCTACCTTATTATTCCTCTAATTATACCATGATGGGTTGCATTTTATTTTTTTTGTCTTTATCAATTTGTTTGTTTACTTTTAGTTTACAAGATTCAGTTCCACAATCTCTTGAGTTTCAAATTTTCTCTCCCTCCTTCTCCTACCTCCCCACCCCCACCCCATGGTGGCATGCAATCAAGTATAGGATCTGCAAATACTTCCACATTAGACATTATTCAGGTTATAAAGAAGGATTGTAATGGATGGAATGAACAATGGGAAAGAGGAAACAAAACCAAACAAGAAAAAAAAAGGGAGCAGGTAATTTGCTTCAATTTGCATTCAAACTCTGTTCTTTCTAGTTCTTTCTCTGAATGTAGACATCTCTCTCCATCATGAGTCTTTTGGAGTCGTCTTATAAACTCTGCATTGCTGAGAAGAGTCCAGTCTATCAAAGTTGGTCATAACACATATGTTGTGTCTGTAACTGTGTACAAATTTCTTCTGGCTCTGCTCTTCTCACTCAGCATCAGTTTGTATAAGTCTCTCCAGGTAAATATGAAGTCCATCTGCTCCTCATTTCTTATAGCACAATAGTATTCCATTACATTCATATACCACAACTTGTTTAGCTATTCCCCAATTGATGGACATCCCCTTAATTTCCAATTCTTTGCCACCACAAAAAGAGCTGCTATAAATATTTTTGTACATATGGGTCTTCCTCCCACTTCTATGATCTCGTTGGGATACTACGATGGGTTGCATTTTAAGTAGTGAGAGGTAAGTAGAATATAAGCTCCTTGAGGGCAGAGCCTATCTTGCCTTTAGTCTTTCTATATTCAGCACCAAGAACAGTGCCTGATATATGCTAGGTGCCTAATAAGTATTTGTTGATTGAGATGATGTAGCCCAGGAATGGGGAACCTGTAACCTTGAGGCCACACACATGTGGCCCTCCAGGTCCTCAAGGGCCACCCTTTGACTGAATCCAGTGTTCAGTCAAAGAGCTGCACTTGAGGACTTAGAGGGCCACACATGGCCTTGAGGTCACAGGTCCCCCACCCTTGAATTGTAGCTTCTCCAGTAAAAGCATAGGAAAAAAAAATACTGGGGCTTTGACTAACAACTGGAACAATAACTTTTTATCCTTTGGCTTTTCTTTGTCTTTCAAAACAATGTTTGATAATCATTTTCTCTATGATATACAGGTATTAAATATTCTGATCCATTCTTAAGTCAGTGATTTGAATATGAGCATTTTATTTGATTATTAATCATAAAGAATATATTATCTTTTGAAATAAATCATTTTGAACCTTTTTAGAACTTAACATTTTTTCCTAAAGATGCTACTGGTTGTACATATAGTTTCAAAATAAATTTATGATAGTAACTCCTTGTTTTGAATCCCAATAATGGGTTGTTGTTTCCTGCTGAAATCTGTAATTTTTCTAATATTTGGTGTTAAAATTGATATTCTATAGCTAGTTTATTATTTTAGCATAATCAGGGTTAAAAAAATGCTACTTAAATACCATTTTCCCAGAAAGCTGAAATTACTTTTGGGAAATAGTTTTAATGATGGAGTAGCTATATCGACTTTATTCATTTGCTTTGAAACCAAATATTAGAAAATTATTATGCCCTTCACTTTCAACTCAAATTTAATTCATGCTCCTGACTTTGTTGAGCCATTCATGGATGACATCGAATGTGTCATTAGCACTTTATTAAAACATTCATCAGAACTTGTAGGAACAGTCCCAATAACTCTATACCACAGCCAAGAGCGGCTACCCTAGCTGTCAGATCAGAAGTAGACATCATGTTTTCTTTGTAACGCCTATGCTTAAGGACTATAAATTAGAAATGTTGTGACCACCAATGCAGTTCTAATTTAAATTGATTTTAAAATAGCCTTTAAATAATGTGCCTTACTTGGGAAACTTGCCAAAATTATTGTTTTTAATTTCAAATATGTAGATCTGAATCAAATTTTCACATGATATATAAATTGGTCAGTATCCTTAGTGTATGCTGTGCCAGAGTGGGATTTTTCAAAATATTTGTGAGTTATATTCTTGCAACGAGAATTTCAATAGCTTTTGAAGAACTCAACGCCCCCCACTCTGTACCCTGCCATGTGTTTTCTCTGTATATATTAAATACTTGGTCTGATAAACTCCTTCGTCAATGACCTTGGTTCCTATCTTTTTTGGATTAAGTTTTGTTTTTAAGGTCCATTGGAACGTGATTTGAATATTATTCTGCTTAATGCCACATGGGTTCTTGATCTGATTTCTCTGAAAATCTTAAAGCAATAGTGGATAGAAATAGAGCTCATAAAATCAAATTATTCTAATTTAGGTTTTTTCCCCTCTAAACTAAATATACCAGTGACCAAGTTACTGTGCTGGGCACTGGGATACAAAGTAAAAAAAAAAATGAAGTCCCTGCCCTCAAGGCATTCTACTGGAGTATACAAATGTACATATATATAAATACATGTACATATATATAAATACAAAATGTCCTCAAAGTAATTTGAAGAGGAAGAGTGCACCCATTCGGAGGTGGTGCTTGAGTGCTAGGCCTAGAATCAAGAAAACCTGAGTTCAGATTTGACCTTAGATTTTAACTCATTGACTGTGTGACCCTGGGTAAGTCACTTAACCTCTGTTTGACTCAGTTTCCTCAGCTACAAAATGAGGATAATAATAGCATCCATCTTGTGGGGTTATTGTGAGGGTCAAATGCAATGATATTTGTAAAAAGCACTAGACACTGTGCCTACCACATAGTAGGTGCTATAGAAACACACATTTCCTTCTTCCTTGTAAACATGGGACAGGCTGTGTACAAGGTGAAAGGCAGTACATTGGGTATGAGAAAGAGAAGACCAATTTGATCAGAATGGAACATGGAGTGGAAGAGAATACTATGAAATAAGACTAAAAAGTTTTGATAGGTGCCATGTTGCAGTGGTTTTTAAATGTTAGCCTGAGGATTTTGTGTTTTAATTTAGAGGCAGTAAGGATCTACTGAAGATTTTTGGAACTCAAGTAGTGATATGGTCAGTTTTCTTTTGAAGACTGTTTGGTAGTTCTCTGGAAGGGTAATTGAAAAATGGAGAAATAGAAAGTAGAGAGGTCAAGTATTTAATAGATTATTAATTTTTAAAAATTTTAGAGAACTGTTTTTACATATGCCTTTGTTTCTTGGATAAAACTCAGTTAAGGGTAATGCCTTATTTTTTATTGTAATACACTTAAGTTGAGATGTTGACATGAAATAATACTATATCAAAACAAAGCCAAATTATGTGATTATGTATCATGCATGATCACACATGATTACTTAAAAATCCATTATTTCATTGGCACGGATACACCTTCCACAATCTGTCTACACCTTGTTGTATGAGGTTAGGTGTAGCTTAAACATTTTATCTGCTGGTTGGAGAAACTTTCTGACCTGAGCTATATAGGGGTCATAGAGTTGGTCATTAGTCCCTTCCTTAAAGCATCCAGCTTGATTGATAAAATCTGCCTCCACTTGTGGAAGATTTGAAGTAATGTAGAATCATCTCCATGACACTTTGTTTTGTAATAGGAACATTTTAGATTCTTCTCTTTATGATGGTAAATTTTAAATTTTTGGTTAATTAAAAAAAAAACAAACAAATACCAAGTTTCTGATGTGGACTTGAGGAAGGTGGGAGCCTACATTTGGGATGAGTGCCTAAACTAATTCAGTTGCACTTCTAATCCTCCCCTTTTGGCTTCCCTGGTTTCCTTCAAATCACAGCTGAAAAATCCCACCTTTTGCAAGAGGCCTTTCCAAGTCCTCAGTCATGTTATTGCCTTCCCTCTGATGTTATCTCCATTTTACCCTGTTCTCTCCCCCATTAGACTTCAGGTTCCTGTTGTGGCATACTGTTTCTGCTTTTCTTTGTCTCCTTAGTGTGTAGCACAGCTTCACAAATGCTTGTCAACTCTACTATCAAAATAACTCCAAATCGGCCAGTGTAGTTACTCTCTCTTCTGATGTCAGATTGCGGTCCATTGGTGCCTTATTCATGATCCTTGTGAGTTGCTATGGCCAAGGAAGAAATGGTTATTCTGCAACCCTTCTGGCAATATCCTCCCGAAGTTTGCTCAGAATGCTGTAGGACAGTAGATGTCCAGTTTGAAACTGGACCCATACGAATGAATAGAAATACACTTAAAACCAAAAGCATTTTCCTAGGAAATAGAATATAGGTCAAAGGATTCGAACAAACCATTTTTGAAAGAATTATAAGCTGTCAATTGCCATAGGAAAACATGTCCCAAACCATTAAAAGAGAAATGCAAATTAAAACAACTGTGATGTTTTGCCTTTTAGCTTGCAACTTGGCAAAGGTGACAAAAAATGGAAATTGGTGTTGGAAGGACTAGAAGACAGGTGCACTAATGCTCTGGTGGAGCTTTGAATTGGCCTAATGGTTTGAGATTGCATGAGAAAAGTTAATAAATTAGTCGTGTCCTTTGACCTGCTGATCCTGCTGCTGATTCTCTGTGTGTGTGTGCGCATAGTATATATACATGAATACTTAAACATATATGCACATTCACATATGTTAGTCACATATACACATACATACTCACACTTAAACACGTGTGTACTCACACTTACATATTGACATCGTCACATACACACACATGCACACACACACACCATAGAAGTCAAAGAAAGAAAGGCTCAATATATGTCAGATTACTCATAGCAATTTTTTTGTGCTAGCAAAGAACTAAAGATGCCCATAAATTGGGGAATGACTAAATAATTTGAACAAAGACTAGGATGGAATGTCATTGTGTAGTAAGAAGAGTTTATTATTATTAACATTGTATAGTTAATATGAGGAGCTGGCCTTTGAGACATAGACAGCAAGATCTGACTTCCAGTACTAGCTCTGAAACACATTGCATGTGTGACCTGGCAAGTCTACTTATCAACTCACTTAAGTAATTTATCAACTCACTGAAGATTATAGGTTGTGAGCTAGCTATATTAGTAAGGAAACTTTCTCACTAGGAGTTCCTTATACTGATGAAATCACAAGTCCAGACCAGAAACAAAATAAGCAAACCAAAAAAAAACAAACCCTTAAACCCAACCCCAACCCTAATGACTTCAAAGAATTCAGAAAAACAGGTTTATTATATATAAACTTACAGAATGAAAACAGCAGGACAACAGCAATGTGCCTGATGGCCAAAATAAAGTAAATAAAAAGAATGCTATAAAAGAAGCAAAATTCCTAATCCCAGAGAACACAGAATGAAATCTTCTTGTGTTAGAGGAGAGGTGAGGACTACCAAGTCAGAATGTGGCATACAGTGTCAGAATGAGGTACAGTGTCAGATAGTGGCGGCATCAGCTGTTTTTTCTGAGCTTCCTTTTCTTTGTTGCAAAGAAGGCTTCTATTCTTGGTGGGGGGGTTGGCACGTGCGTCTGTATATGTTTATATCTAGAAATGACTGTGATATAAAAACAAAGCATCAACAAAACTTAATTTAGAAATAAAACACACCTGAATCCCCAACTTGAAGCTTTCCAGTTTAGCAGGACCCTGCGAGAATTTGTTTTGTCTCTTTAAGCTTCAAGAGCCTGAAATGACTTCTGTGCATTACTATAGAAGACACCTTTGGATGAAAAGAAGAAATATCACAACACAAGGAAAAATACATGCATGGAGTTATTTAAATGGCTAAAATTGAGACTACATTTGCAAAACGAAACAAAAAAAAAAGACTATGGTTGTTAAGGGCCTTACTGCCCTTCAGGCACTAGACTTGAGTGTTAAACTTTTAGTCAACTAGCTCTGGATACAGGTCTTAAGCTCTCTTATTTATCACAGCCATAACTAGGGACAGGCAACTGTTTTTTCCCCCTAGGGCATTGTGATTGTTGTGATTGTGGTAGGGGCAAGTATGTCTTTCCTCTAGTATTATTCTCTGGCCTGCTTTCCCCCAGTTCTCCCGCTCCACACAATGAAGGTGTTCCTTCTCTCTTTCCAAGAGACTCTCATGTTGCCTTGTAGCCCATTGCCTTATTGTCCCTTTCTCTCTCCTTCTCCCCAGCTTTCTCCTGGGGACTGGGTTGGGGCTTTTCTGCTACACCACAGATGTGGAATAGATTCTTGGGGAACAATGACACATCCTATTGGGTCATGTTGTAACAGTGTCTGGCTTGGAACCTCACATCCCAACTTTCAGGGGGTGTTCCTGGGACCATCTATTGTGAGTAGGCCAAGGTGGGATCCTGAGGTTTTCCTACTCCTTGGGTGAGTTTCTTTAATTCCTCAAAGTGAATTGGGCCCAAGTGCTGGAATTCCTATTTATGACACTACCCTTTACTATCTATCTCACAGAACTATTGGGAGAAAAGTTCTTTGTAAATCTTAAAGTTCATCATCATCATCATCAATCTGTATTGCCTTGGTTAAGTCATTTAACTTTCATAAGCCACAGTTTTCTCACCTGTAAATTGGGGAGAACTTTAACTGTGCTGCCTATATCATAAGAGGAAAAACACTTGGTAAGTTGTAAAATGCTTCATAAATGTGAACTATTATTATTCCTATTGTATTTTACTTAGGTTTCTAAGTAGAGTCAGGGTAATAGTTCTAAGAGCTTTCTGGTTATATTGAATATCTTTGTGCATTTTCTAGAGGATTTCTTATTTTATGGCAATGTGGGAAACATGGTCAAAATATGAAAGAAATCATAATTCTCCTGAAACCACATTTTTTCCTTATCCTATTTATAAGGAAGATATATCTCTCCTTTTGTTAGTGTTAGCCTTACTAAGATGAGAAGATTCAAGACTTGGGAAAGTTTAACTTGGTAACTGAGGAGTATTTGGGAAAAACAACAAGAAAACACAGTGTTATATTATGGAGAAAAATCTGGCATGAACAGGAAAATAATCTAACCAAGTTATATTTTATAGACACCTTCTATGATGTATTTCTATCTTGTTTTTATATCAGAAATACCCGTGTGTTATTCCTTTAATCTTAATTGAAGCAGATACCAATTCTTTCTGTCTCTGTCTCTCTCTCCATCTCTCTGTTTCTGTCTCTCTGTTTGTCACTCTGTGTCTCTCTGTCTCTCTCTCTCCCCAGTCTCAGCGTCCTTTAAACAGACCCCCCCCCCGAATCCCCCAAACACCTAGCCCATTATTCCCACAGCTGCTCCAGCATTCTGAATCAGTGCTGTCTGATCTATAAGAAGCTTTGAAATAAATGATCCTCTGTCTTGTCCGCAGTACTTCATTCCCAGAATAGCATAGTCCTATTAATTTTAAGATTTCATTGCAGGCTAACAATCTCAGTAGAATAGATTGGCTCTCAATTGAACTATATTTTGAGACATTTCTCAATGAAAGCCTTGTCAAATATTTTATTTTCCTTTGGTTTTTCAATATTTGAATTGTCATCTAGTGGAATGCCTTTACTCTGCTTGATTTACCAATGTGGCTAAAATGAGGTGGGATTTTATATTTCTTTTTCTAGGTTAGTCATGTTTTTTGGAATTCATTCCTGAATTCTGACTTTGCACAACGACTTTTGTGGGTTGCAGTTAAGATAGGTGGGTCCTATCCTGATCTCAAAAGGACATGGAAAGGCTTATAGAACTGATGTAGTGTGTAGTAAGGAAGGGAGCAGAACTAAAAGAATTTATATTAAACATAAATATTATACAAGTGAATAATTTTGAGGACTATTATAAACTGATGAAGAATGAAATGAGAATAACATACATAACACTAAAAATAAATTACTTTGAAAAACTGTAAAAACTATCATCAATAGAGTGATTGTGCATGATTCCAAGTGAAACATGAGTTTCATTTGGAGAGGGGGGCAGAAGGAGATGATAGACCTACAGTGGGGGGCAGGAAGAGAAGTAGGAGGGGTAGACAGGGATAAATAGGCACTCTTGGGCTTACAGTTCGAAGGATCTGGGTTCGCTGTGCAACCATGGATAAGTCAACCTTTCTAAACCTTGCTTTTCTCATCTTTAAGATGGGAGTCAATCACATTTGTATACCTAGGTCCTAGGGTTGCTGAAGGGAAAGCACCTAATGTGCTGTTACTGTAGGTTTTTTTTCCCCTTTTCTTTTCTTCCTAATAGAATGTAAACCTCTTAAGGGTTAAGTTCCTTGATTGTCAGTAAAGAAAAAAAAATGGTATCCTCATCATCCAACACAATTTCTTGCACATAAGAGGGTAGCTTCATCAACATTTGTTACTGGATTAAGACTGACACTGAAAGCTGAGATCAGAGGAGAGATGCACTACATACAATACAAAAAAGTCAAGAAATATGGGAAGAGGGAAGTGGGAATATTTGTTTTTTGGTACAAATTCTTTCTAGAGGATTTTAAAGAGAAAAGAAGGAAACTCTACAGGGAGACAGTGTGGGTGGGTGATCAGAGAAAAAAATTTGGCACAGTGTCAAAAGGCTGTTTTTTAAAAACCGTCTATATTTATCATTTACCTTTTTTTTCTTATGAGTGTATAGATTACAATTTTCCACTTTACTGGTATGTGACTTTCCTCTGAATTATCATTCAGACTGTTTCCAGGCAAGAGCCCAAATAGATACAGCAGTACATCAAGAAAGTCACATACAGCAGGACAGCAAGAGAGTCACAAGAAATCAAAGCATGGAAATCCTAGATTGCTGGAGTCTGTGTTCCTGGATGAAGGTGCTGGTTAGTATTTCCAAGTGTGACACTTACATTTCCCTAGGGCTCTGAGATCTCCTTCCTGTAGTGGCTCCCACCATTGTTGCAGGCTCTATTCCATGTACATTTTCACATCATAGATGTGCTTATCCTTGCTCATAGAGTTGCTAAAGAATATAAACCAATCACAATAGAGGCCTCCCCCTCCTTCAGTGGGTTCTTAACCTTTTTTATGTCCTGGACCCCTTTATTGGTCTGGCAAAACCTATGGACCCCATCTATGAATCATGTTTTAAAACGTATAAATACAGAATTACAAAGGAAACCAATTATACTGAAATATAGTTACCAAATCCACCCCCAAGTTTTACTGATATGTTTTGTTTTTACAATTACAGATTATTCCTTCTTTATGAGACATCTCTTGTAAAAAATATTAAAAAGAGTTAAAATTAATAATGCAAATGACCTCATTGAAAAGGTCACGCATCTGAAAGTTTATTACCCCATTGAAGAAAAAGAAAAAAGAAACATATATGCATAGTCAAGGCAAACAAATTGCCCCACTGGCTGTACACAAGTGCGCACACACATGTACATGTACACACACACACACATCCTTTTTTTCCCCAGTGGTGTAAGGGAGAAAAAATAGATTTATGTTAATTTTTAAAAATAGAGGTGGGGAGATACTATATATATACTGTATATATACACATGTATTAATGCTTGTATACACATGTGCACACTTCTCATTCTTCACCCTAAACCTATCACTTCATGTTTCATTTGGAATCATGCACAATCACTGTATTGATTTCAAAGTAATTTATTTTTACAGCGTTATGTATGTTATTCTCATTTCATTTTTCATCAGTTTATAATAGTCCTCCACATTATTCACTTGTATAATATTGATGTTTAATATAAATTCTTTTATTTCTGCCCCTTTCCTCACTTCTTCACTTTACATCAGTTCTATAAGCCTTTCCATGTCCTTTTGAGTTCATCTACTTGCTCATTTCTTAAAGCACAATAGTATTCCATCACATGCATATGCTATACTATAACATAATTGGCCATTCTTTAGTGGTTGCACATCTTAGTTAAAAAAAAAAACAAACCAAACCCAACTGCTATAAATATTTTTGTACATTTAACATCTTTTCATCTAACTTTGGTCTCTTTTGGGTGATGACCTAGCAGAGGTAAAACAGGGTCAAAGGGCACAGCCCTTTGTTTACTAATTTTTTATGTATAATTTCAAGGTACTTTTATGAATGATTGTATCCATCCACAAGTTCACCAATAGGGCATTAGTGTGCCTGTTTTCTGACAGCCCCTTCAGCATTTCGTTTTTCTTTTTTTTTTTTTTATCATCTCTGTTACTCTAAATGGGTGTGTGGTAGAATCTCATAATTGCTTTAATTTACATTTTAAAATAATTTTGAAAAAAGTTTATGAACTCCAGAAAACCCAAATATAGATCTTTTTTTTTAAAAAATATTTTGTGGGAATCAGTGTAGCAGCATAGTTTCCTGTTGATCTCTCTGTGCAACAAGAATAATATGCATGTTTTTTAAATCAAACTTTTTTAGGGACTTACCTGATACCACTTCTTGAGTATAGATCATTAATTGGAAACATTCTACCATCCATCTATAGCTAGCATAATATCTCCTTTTGGGCATTCTTAATTTTGAGTCTTCAGAATTTTTTGTTTTTGTATCCTAGCATTTGTTTAGTGCCTGGAATGCAGTAGTTGATGAATAAACCAAAAATTCACAACCATGAAGCATCATCAAGAGTCAGTATTTGAAATAGAATTTTGGGTGTCAGGGAAGAGTAACTTGGAATCATTGAAAGCATGATAGAATTTCCCGTAATATTTTATTAATATCAAGTAAGAAATAAATAGGAAGATGGACATTTGCCTTCATTTGGAGTATGCCTTGCACAGAGAGTCCAAATGGAAGAAGGTTTTCCTGCAGGCAGTGTGGGTTCTTCAGATGCTCCTGCTTTAGGATGACATTGTGCAGAATATTATGGAACACCTCGTTTGAAATTCCTGATGACTGAAGAGATAGGCTTTAGAAACCTTATGGGAAGAAACCAAATGGATGAAAATTGTGGTTTAGATTATGTCGCACAGTTGGACAGAGAGTCCATTGTATTAGTCCATTAGTATCTAGGACAGACTGCAGATTGTCAGTGACATAGACCCAGAATTTCAATAGGAGGAAGAGAACAGCATGAATTTTGGAATCTGCTGCCACAAAATTAATCCATTGTAGTTTTTTTGTTGTTGTTGCTGTTATGAGATTCCCAAACTCATTTGGGAGTAGTTTGCAAAATGGAAACAATCCTTGATTTTAGCCACCGTGGCAAGTCATCTATGGTTAAAGTATGTTCTACTGTACGACAATTCAGATCTCAAAAAATTGAACCCAGATGCAGCCTTTATCCTGAAAGAAACTGAGTTTTGACCTAGGGATGAGCAAATTCGGTCCATGAGTAATAATGGCATTGTGATGAGTGTTCTGACTTACGAGTTTCATACTTTGTTTTCCGTGTTAGGTAGACGCCATTTTACATTGAAACATTCTTAACAAAGAATTGCTAGGCAATAATCTGTAATGATTTTTTTTTCCTAATCCATTTGCTTTTGGCAATTCTCCACTTATATATTCTGCTGGGATACTATTTCATTGTGTATAAGTGACCCTGGGTTCTTAAAAGCCATGGCATCAGACTAAGCACAAGCTCTAGGTGATCTTACCAAGTTGCTATGTGTGTGAGCTGGTGATAGATTGGATAACATGTTTGTTTGCCTTCCAAGGACCAGTCTAGCTAAGTTTGGAGAGGATTATCAATAGGTTGGCTGCAGGGTTGTTGATTTTTTTTTGGCACCCTCTCTCCTCTTCCCCATACCTATCCAACTCAAAGACCATCTAATAGGTCACAGATTGGTAATGATCCATTACTGATGGAGTAAATATACTTACGAAATCATGGCTAAATGAAGACTTTTGACATTAAGGGAGGACTTAGGTAATCAGATCCAAGTATAAGAAACATATTTTAGTTTTAAAAGCACTAGGTTGGGGGTCAGGATGTTTGCCTAAGTTTCTGTCTGCCCTAAGGGCGACATTAGGCATAATGTCATTAGGCCTATTTTTCCCCCAGCTAATCGTGTGTAAGTATTGGAAACTGAACTCATCTTTGTGAGTTCAAATCTGGCCTCCAACACTTATTACCTGTGTGACCCTGGGCAAATCACTTAACTTTTAGTGTCCTCATCTGTAAATTTAGCTGGGAAAGGAAAATGACAAACTACTCCAGTAGCTTTGCCAAGAAAACCCCAAGTGGGTTCACAAAGAGTCGGACATGAAAACGACTCAGCAATATCAACTGGAAACTTGTCTCTACCATTAAAGGGTTCTTCTAGTTGAAGAAACTAGACATTCGTAAGGCAAGTGGGTAATTGACAAGGAAACCTTTGTATGTTGTAATGTACAAACTGCCTTTTTCTTAAAGCCAATACTAAAAGACTATCCCATCTGCAGACTGGTCAATGAGTCCTGTGCCTTATGTAGAAAGAACTAAGTGCCCTGCCTTCATGTCATGTAGTATGAGTTGAAGGAACTCTGGGGATGTGTGGTCTGGATAGGAGAAGGCTTGGGGGGGGGGATAGGTGCACATGATAGCTCTCTTCAGGTATTGGAAGGGTTAAATTTAAGATGATTAATTTAGAGCTGAAAGGGACCTTTGAGGTCATCTAGTCCAGTTCTCTCATTTAAAAGATAAAGAAATACAATTAAGTCATTGCAGAGTTCTTTTTCAAACCCAGGACCTTAAAACACAAATTTATCACTTTTTTTGGTGTTTGGTTCCACAAAGACCAATAGGTGGAAGTTTTAAAGTGGCAACTTGATATAAGGAAAATCTTCCAAGGCTTAAGACTGTCTGAAAATGGAAGGTTCTAGGGATGGGAGCGGATAGTGAATTCCTTCTCATTGGAGGCCTTCATATGAAGGCTTGGGGGTATATGTTTTGTAGAGAAATCTTTTTTGGATATTGAATATAGACTTAATATCTGCCAAGATCTCTTCCAACCCAAATTCTGTGATTCTGAAAACTTGATTCAGGGCATATTGTTAATATGTAGAATAAACAAAAAGTTCAAGAACCATTGGCAATTTTAAAAAGTCTCAAATTGTTTTAAATTTTGCTATTGTTAATTCAGTAACTTGGTTTTCTAAATTATTTCATGATGTATAGAGTTTTGAATCAATTTTTTTTCTTTGCCCTTAAAGTAGTTCTCTCCTTCTATTTGCAGCTAAACTGGGTCTTACATATGGACCTTGACATACACATATGCTTGTGAAGGAAATACCCAGCATTAAAGGGTTAAATTATTCTGCAAAGAGGAGAGTGAGTGCAAGATATGGAAAGAAGTGGTGATTATATTTTAACAGAGAGGAGTAAGAGTAGGGATGGGTGGTATGAGCAAAGGATAGTAAAAATAATAGCAACTCATTTACATAACCTAAATTTTAAAAAAATTTAACTTTCATTTAAAAATTTTTTTGAGTTAAAATTCACTTCCCTTGAGCCCCTCCCCCACCCATTGAGAAAGCAAGTGATATGATAGCAATTATAGATGTGAAGTCATGCAAAACATATTTCCATATTAACTATATTACCACAAATGTCTTTTAAAGTATTTTTTCCCTAACATTTCTAAAAAGGCAACATATGTGTATATATATATATATATGTGTGTGTGTGTGTGTGTGTGTGTGTGTGTGTGTGTGTATTATTTTTGTTGTTTTGTTCTAGACTGGTGATTTCTTTGATATCAGTAACTACTAGTGTGTGGAAATCTCTCCTACTAATATAGGAAACATCTCATAGATAGCAAATAGCAGCTAAAGTGAATATAGAGATGGTAGATGAAGTGCATAAACTGGGCCTTGAGTCAGGAAGATATGGGTTCAAATCCTGCATCAGATAATTAAAAGCTATTGTGACCTTGGGCAAGTCACTTAACCTCTGTTTGCTTCAGTTTCCTCAGCTATAAAATGGGGATAATGATAGCATCCCCCTCTCGGGATTGTTGTGAGGATCAAATGAGTTAATATTTATAAAGCATCTAGCATAGTACCTGGCATAACGCTAGCTATTGTTATTATTATTACACAGTGTCCCAAAAATTTTAGTACAGTTTTAATCTATTAAAGATTTTAATAATCTATTATTCAAATTTGTGTGCAAGTCAAGACATCATCCTCATGGTGTCCTTGGTCCTCTTTGAGAATGAAGGATGAACAACAATCTATTAATTAATAAATTTAATAAATCTAATAATAAAGATAATTTACTAATCTTTAGCAGATTAAAACTCCACAAAGACTTTTTGGGGCACCATAAGTTATTTATCTTCAACTTATTCTCAGAGTAGCTTAGAGCACTGAGAAATTAAGTGATTTGTCCATAGTTGGGCAATACTTAGATTGTATTAGAGGACAGACTGGCCCCCAAGTCTCCCTGAGTCTGAAACTGGCACTTTTAACCATCATGATAGGCTGCTTCTTGTGAAGGTACTATTTTTCCTACTTTATAACTAAGATAGAGCTCAGAGAAGTTAAATGATTTCTCATCTATGGTCAAGTCAACCTAGATTGGACCAGTGATAAGATTGGAAGCCCTTACAACTCACATCGTTAGGGTTTTGTCGGGCACTGAATTTTCATTGTTTTTGTAATGGAAAGTGAGAACTCTCCACTTCAAATTCATCTGAATTCTAGAAAAACAAAATCTCCATTTTTTTGCAACCCTATAACATGGATGATGTCTCGACTGTATCTTCTTTGTTGGGGCGGTCTTTTGGTGACTTGAATGTCTTTGACAGAAATTTTCTATTTCTCACCTTTGTGAGATGTGGACTTGGTTAAAAACCTAAATCCTGTTCTGTTAAATCCCAAATTTAATCCGCTTCCACTCATCCTTCAGTAGCTGAAATGATTGTGCCAGCTATGTTAACTTCATTTGTCAGGCTCAAATAAGCTTGTGTGGTTTTCGCATCAGTCACAGAGTATCTGAAGTCTTTTGTAATTGGAGAGGAAGAAGGACTGGGGAATATTGATGAGAAGAAATGCAGGTGAAATTCCGGATTCCCTTAAAGAAACAGAGATAACCTCCCTTGATTAGGTTCACTGCCTGTTCCACCTGAGTGAGAAACAATTTGGAAGGGACTTGCTTTATTGACTAAATGAGCGGTTCTGAGCTAGCTGCCACTGACATGAGTTTCTAAAGTGAGCGTGCCTCCTCTGTTTCTGAAGTGCTTTATAATATTAAACCTAACGATTTTTGTGATCACAAAGTGGTACATTTTCGTTTTCTTTAGCCTCTGAAAACGTTTGTATACCTGGGCCTTGGCTCTTGGGCTACCTTCATACATTGTATGCTCAAATATCAGGGGTATTGGATTCGCTTTTACTACTCAGAATTGTTCTTTGACAGTCCCATATATCTTACTTTGATTTTCTGTATTAAATCCTACATTGGTAAGCATAGAGTAGATATTTATATCTGTGAGAGGTTTAGTTGGGTTTAGTTAGCACATTTAAATTGAAAAGGTTTTCATTTGGTGGGCTCAAATTATTTCTGGTTTTCAGATTCAAGTTGATTAAAGGGGAAAAAAAGAAAAAAAAAACCTTTTACCTTCTAGCAATGACCCACATCCATTCACAAGTTCATTGTTATTGGGGTATTTGTATGCTTGGCCTAAATCAATAGCCTATCTAGTTTATAGAATGACAAGCATAGATAAAAATTATCATTGTTTCAGCAGAGGACAACTCTCTTATCACCAAGGAGAATACCTTCACAGCCTCCAATAGGTTAGAAATCTTGAAAGCTATCAGTGTGTGGACAGGGCCTAGAGACATAATCCCCTTGAAATTCTAATTGTCCATTCATAAAATAAAGATAACATATTGCCCTGCTGCTACTTTTTTAATGGAGAAGGAATTGAAATTACATATTCTGTGATAATGAAAACTGGTTTTCCCCATTTCTTGGTTTACCAATAATGTTCTGTTGTTGGGGGAGGGGGGAGCATTTTTTTTTTACCCTGGGGTAAAAGGGATTTTTTCAGTAATGTCCTTCATCACAAATTGATATGAATGCATTTAGAATTTAAAAATACGGTTTTAAACACATCTCTGATAGGTCTGCTTCCAGAACAGGAAGTTCCTCCTCCTATAAAGCTTCATTCCTTATAAAGCCTTGGTTTCTCTGATATCTGTATGTATTAAGTGTCTGTGTTTGTTGTCTTCTGAAGTGAAGAATGGCAGTGAGATGGTTTTGGTGAATGACTACTATTCAACATTGGTTAATATATGCATTTTAGTGGCTAACTTTTTGCCATGGTTTCTGCAATATAGAGACAGATGGCCCAAGAAGGTTAAAAAAAAAGAAAAAAAAACCCATCCACCCACACAAAGGGAAAGATAAATTAGGAGAGGATAGAAGAGGAGTTGAAAATTTACCCCCCCAGAGCCCTCTGTGGAGCTATCGTGTAAGAAGGGGTGATTAATTTATATTAAAAAAGAACTTATTCAATGAGAACTCAGTGTGCATAAAATCTTTCATTAAGTAGTTTAATGATCGTGTCATAGATCATAGCCTTTTATAGTTGGAAGGAAATTTATAGATCATCCAGATTAGCTGTCTTATTTTACAACTGAGGAAACTGAGACCTGGAGAAGGGAATGGGCTTGTCTGAAGGTACACAAATAGTAGCTAAGCTAGGCCTAGAATGTACTCTTTTTAACTTGGAATTCAGAGCTAAAAAAATTACTTTAAAGTTTAGAACAGTTTAGAACAGAATAGTCATTTTTCCAGATGTGGGTTTACAGTGGTTCTCTTATGAAATATCTAATGGATACACTTCAGAATTAGCTCCTTCCCTGTAGTGAACAGGTTGAAGGGACAGTAAAGAGCCTTCATCACTCATATATTGGGGGGTGGAGGAGGGGTTGGTGAATTTTTGTTGCTTTTCTGCATTATGGTCATACCTTCAGTAGGAGTGGTGTGTCTCTGAGCTAGATGTAAGCATGCCTTTTTATTCTTAGAGCTAAAACATTCAGATTGGCTTCCTCAGCAATGTTTGTAACCTACTTTTAAATATTGGTTTAGCTGTTTATTGTAGAAAACTATATTTTTCTAGATGGTTAAATCAATATTGAATTAAGTCTAAGCATGTGGAAAGGTGACTTAGTTTAATGATATGTTCTTTTTCCATTGTCAGGGTAGTTATTGGCATATACCCAGAAGAAACAAAATAACTAACTTTATTCAACTCAGATGTAAAAGTTGCATCTGGCAACTTGTCCATCATTCTGATGATGTATTTTCTGATGTCATACACTGAGTGGTGAGCAAAATGAGAACAATCTTCATTTGTAAGATACAGTTTGAAGGTACTTTGTAGTTGTGGTCTTAACATTACATATGAAACTTGGGCAATTTGGCTGAAGTTTTTGCAGTAGTGTTTTCCATTATTCTGTGACTGATGGTGAGTCTGAAGACACATGTGAAGAATAGCTTCTTGACTATTCTCTACCAAAAGGACAAGGAAATGTATAGATTAAAGCTTTATCCTTAGACTAGTTGGAGACAGAGATGCCATTCTCCATTCTGACCAGGGTGGGGCATTAATTGGATGAATTTCAGTGTGTGTCAACACCTCATTCAATTAAATTCAATAAGCAATGATTAAGTACCTCATATGTGCTAGGCACTAGAAATAAGAAAGAATCCCTCCTCCAAAAAAAAAAAAAGAATGTAAACTTGAAGGGGAGTAGGGGAGTACAAGAAATAAAGGGGAGCAGAGAGAGCATCCATAGGCAAGGACTGGTATGCTGCAATTTGGAATTTGTGATGGTTTTATCAGGAAATTGTCTGAAGTTTTACTTTTGCTTAGTGACCACTTTCCTCATAAAGAGGGCACATTTATGGTTTAAAAATGAATTTTTTAATTAATTTGTTTCTTTTTAGTTTACAGGATTCAATTCCACAATTCCTTGAGTTTCACATTTTGTCCTCTTCCCCCCTTCCCCCCCACCATGGCGGCATATAGTCAAGTATAGGATCTGTAAATACTTTCACATTATACATTAGTCAGGTTATAAAGATGGATTGTATCAGATGGAATGAAAAGTGGTAAAGAGGACATAAAACCAAAGAAGAGAAGGAAAAAGATCAGGTATTTTGCTTCCACCTGGATGTAAACTCAGTTCTTTCTAGTTCTTTCTCTGGATGCACACATTTCTCTCCACCATGAGTCTTTTGGGGTTGACTTATATATCACTACATTGCTGAAAAGAGTCCAGTCTATCAAAGTTGGTCATCACACATATATTGTGTCTGTAATTGTGTACAAATTTCTCCTGGTTCTACTCTTCTCACTCAGCATCAGTTCATATAAGCCTCTCCAGGTAAATATGAAGACCGTCTGCTCCTCGTTTCTTATAGCATAATAGTATTCCATAACATGCATATACCACAACTTGTTCAGCCATTCCCCAATTGAAGGGCACCCCCTTAATTTCCAATTCTTTGCCACCACAAAAAGTGCTGCTATAAACATATTTGTACATATGGGTCTCCCTCCCACTTCTATGATCTCTTTGGGATATAACCCTAGGAGTGGTATTGCTGGGTCAAAGGATATGAAAGTATTTATAGCCCTTTGGGCATAATTCCAGATTGCTCTCCAGAAAGGCTGGATCAGTTCAAAACTCCACCAGCAATGCATTAGTGTCCCAATTTGCCCACATCTTCTTTAGCATTTGTCATTTTCCTGTTTGTTATCTTAGCCAATCTGACTGGTGAGATGTGGTACCTCAGAGTTGTTTTGATTTGCATTTCTCTAATCAATAGTGATTTAGAGCATTTCTTGATATGCTTATAGATATCTTTAATTTCTGTCTCTGAAAATTGCCTGTTCATATCCTTTGACTGTTTATCAATTGGAGAATGACTTGTATTCTTATAAATTTGACTCAATTCTCTGTATATTTTAGAAATGAGTCCTTTGTCAGAGACATAGGTTGTAAAGGTTCTTTCCCAAATTCCCACCTCCATCTTAATCTTGGTTACATTGGTTTTGTTTGTACAGAAGCTTTTCAATTTCATGTAGTTAAAATTATCCATTTTACATTTTATAATGTTCTCTAATTCTTGTTTAGTCATAAAGTCTTTCCCTCTCCACAAGTCTGACAGGTAAACTATTCCTTGTTTTCCGAGACTGCTTACAGTATCGAGCTTTATACCTAGATCATGCACCCATTTAGACTTGATTTTTGTATATGGTGTTAGATAATGGTCTATGCCCAGTTTTAAAAATGAATTTTTATTCTAAATTTAATGATAATCTCTCTTCCTCAATTTCTTTACATAGAGTGGAATAGAAAAAGATTTCATGTGAAACTATGAATTTCTACTATAATAGCTAAATAAATAAATAGTTGCTTTATATATATATACATATACATCTTGTTGAAGTAATTTGTTTATATATATTTGTATATATGTATCTATATTATCTTTATATATCTACATTACACACACAAATACACGTTTCCACACTTTCTTTTCAAGGGTGTCCTTTTTGTGTTTCCTTGTAATATTTTGTTCTCTTCTGTGCATTTAAAAAGTGCTTCAATGACACATTTTTGGCAACAATATATACTAGCTTCCCTTCCCTTCAGTTTTCCCCACCATGAAATAATGAAAAATATAAACCTTATAACAAGCATATTTAAGCAAAACAAGTCCACCCATTTTCTGTATCTAGGTGGGTAGCATGCTTCATCATAATTTCTTTGGTGTGGTCTTTGTTAGTTACTGTATTGATCAGAATTCTTAAGGAAACTGATGTGGAAGTGTATCAGCAATGCCATATTCACAATGCCTATAGAGATTACAAATATGCTGATATAATTATCCATCACAAAATACGTCATGCTTGCCATATGGGGAAATAAACTAGAAAATTTATTAAGATACCAAAAGACTGAGTCCCAAAACCAGAAAGTGAAAGCCATCAGAGTAGTTATGACATTGGCACAGGTAGATAAAGTAGAAAGCACCCACATTTTCAAGCCTTTAAAACAGAACAGGCTACCTCAGGCAAAGGTCCTCCTCTCCCCACGCACAGCAACCACCCAGCGTCCTGGAAGCGCGCTCCCAGCAGCTCCGGCCCCTGGCAGTCCTCAGCAGGAGTCCTTAGCAGAAAGTCCTTAGCAGTCCTAACTCAAAAAGGGCTTCACACTGCCGCTGCCTCTGCTACTGCCGCTGCTGTGGCCACCACCGCCAGCCAACGCAGGAAGCTAGCTTGGCTTCCACTTTCTCTGGCTTTCGCTTTCTCTTGCTCCGCCCCTTCCTGCTACGTCAGCACGTCCAATGGGGCATGGAAGATCTTTAAATCCCATAACCCTTACATTCGGCCCCAAGATCTTTCATGTCCCTTACTTGGCAAAAATACAGTAGGAATAACTGGTGTCAACAAAATTTCACAACAATATAACAAGAATAGCACACAATAAACACAGAAAACCATATTTTAGGGTGGGGCTTGAACACAAGCTCCCCATCATTCCCGCCACCCTGAACAAATGGGGCCCCAAAATCTTGTGGTAAGGGGTAAAGATCTCTTCTTCTATGGCTACTTGCTGCTGAAATCGGATGTAGAGCTGTCCCTGTCCTAAGAGGTCCCATTTGAGAGGTCAGTTCTTAATATGCTTGATGCCAGGTCCAAGGGTGACACATCACAGTTGCAGACAGGGGGTGACATCCAGCTTAAGCTATCAGGCATCTACAGATGGAGGGTACCAAGCCTGTGGAAACAAATCTAACAAACAAGGTGAACAAACAAAAAATCAAGAAAAAGCAAAGAGACAATAACCAGACTATCGTAGCCTCACTCACGGTAGAATAAATGAGTTAAGGGTACAATTTTGTAATCATCTTCTCCAGAATAAACAATAGTTACAGTGTTATCCTTCCCATATGCTATAATCTCTGCAGCCTTTGGAACATCATCTGGCTTCCGTTTTACCCATACTTTAGCTCCTGATTTTATTCTATCAGTAGAACCAAATCCTTCAGTTCCTGTGACAGTTATTTTGGAAGGAGGGTCAGTTTTTACAAGTGGCATTGTTTTACAAGGAACGATAATCACTTGAACTATCCTATCATTCTTGTGAATCTGTATGGGCCCTTCACCTAAATTCTGGAATGTTACAACAATTTCTCCTTGATAATTAGAATCTATTACTCCAGCCAATACATGTATTCCTTGAGCTGCTAATCCTGATTTGGGTAAAATCTGTCCAAAGTGATTTTTAGGGATTCTTATGCATATCCCAGTGGAAATTTTTCTTACTTCTTTCCTGTCCAACCAAAAGTCCTCTAAACAATGTAAATCATACCCCACCGAACCAGGTGGTCCTGGGTACGGTGCTGGGACATCTGGCCTCAAGGTCCAATACTCAATATTTGGGATCTTGTGTGTTTGTTGTTTTCTAATTTGCAGATTGGGGGTCATCATTCTGGCTAGAGGTGTACTTCCTCCCAATGGTCTATTATTCAAATTACGCAAAGCCATGAACAAATTATCCTTCCAATGTTGATATGAATTATTGGAACTTAACTTCCTCAACTGTTCTTTCAGTAATCCATTCATTCTTTCAATTAACCCAGATGCTTCTGGATAATATGGAATATGATATATCCATTCTATATTGTTTAGTATACAATACTTCTTCATTTCATTGCCTTTGAAATGTGACCCGTTGTCACTTTGAATCTGCATTGGGGTTCCATAATATAGACTTATGAGATCTAGAGTTTTACAAGTGTTTTTCTGGGTTGCATTCTTATAAGGACAAGCTACTAGTACACCTGAATAGGTGTCAACACAAGTACATATAAATCTGCATCCTTTATCCAGTGGTAGTGGACCAATATAATCTATTTGCCAGATTTGGGCTGGGACTTTTCCTCTTGCTATCTCTCCAGTTACTACCCGAGGACCAGTTCGCTCCTTTTCCAATTGACATATATGACATTCTTCTGCTATCTGTTTTAACAGTGAATGAGAGATACTAATACCTCGATCTTGTGCCCACTGGTGTGTGGCCTGGACCCCCAAATGGCCTGCTGTTTGATGGACCCATTTTGCTAATACCGGATCATCAGTTGTTGTCAAAGTAGGGACAATATGTTCAGTAGCAATCTTTGCCAGTCAATCAGCATGAGCATTGTACTCACGTTCTGGTGTGGTGGGGGCCACGTGAACATCTACATGAAAAACTGACAAGTCAGTGACCAAAGACATGTTCCAGATATCTTCCCATAATTCTTTGCCCCAGACTTGTTTGCCATGAATTTCCCAATTTTCATTTTTCCACATGGGCATCCATGTAGCTAACCCATTAGCTACCGCCCATGAATCAGTGAATATATGACACTGTCCTCCTTGTTCTATTTTGATGGCTTGGTATACTGCCATAAGTTCAGCATATTGGCTACCTGCACCTATCCCAGTACTTTCCAAAGTCCTTCTAGTACATGGGTTATAGGCCACTGCTTTCCAATGTCTTTTTTGCCCCAAATATTTTGCTGTCCCATCAGTAAACCATGCATGTCTCTTTTGTTCCTCAGTTAATACATCATATCCCTCATTCCATTTTACAGTGGACTGTACCAACTGTTGCTTTGGCTCAGGGGGTGTGTCATTACTCTCAATTTCTATGTTTGCTATAGATTCATGCAGAGCAGAGACTCCGCTTTTGCCTGTTTTCACTCTATTTTGAATATACCACTTCCATTTGATTATACTAGCCTCTCGGGCATGTCCAATTCTGTGAGAAGCTGGGGTACTCATTACCCAGGTCATAATTGGGATTCCAGGTCTTAATATCACTTCATGGCCCAGAGTCAGTTGTTCAGTCTCCACCAAAGCCCAATATGCAGCTAACAACTCCTTTTCAAAAGGTGTATACGTCAGCACGTCCAATGGGGCATGGAAGATCTTTAAATCCCATAACCCTTACAGGAAGCTATCCCTGAGTCAGCTGTCTGTGCATAAGTAGATCATCAACTTGTCAGAGTTAAGTTCAGAAATAAATAAGAAGAGAAAATACAAATAAAAAAAGATGAGGCATTTGATAATGAAGATGTAACCCAGAATTTAATTCAGATGTGCTACTGAAAATTAAGTAGAAAATTGACACCAGAAATGACATTGACACTGATTCCAATAATTTTACCCATAAGTTAAGCTAATATAAATAGTGCCAACAAGGAGATCAGAAAAGCCAAGAAAATGTGTTAGTCAACAAATACTTAACTTAATTCCCAAATGTTAAGAGTTGACTGCCAAAGGAAACAATAGAATACAAACTCATTTGTAAAATCTTACAAAGAAAGATAATGGACAATCATGAGCAATATTATTTTATAAAGTAGAGAATAATGGTGGAGGGTAGAACCAGTCTAAAGAAAACCTGGCAATATAGCCAATTAAGCAAAATCATCCTAAGAGAGATAAAGAATGGAAGTAGAAAGACAACTACTAGCAGAAGAAAAATAGAAAATATTTCCAAAACTTATTACATTAAATTGTTTTCTCTATCAGGGATAGTGGAATCACTACATTTGGGCCCTAAAATCTCATTCTCAGAGGGCTTACAGACAGGATTACAGAGAACAAAGATGGGAAAGTTAACAGAATTGGAGCAAGTCAATAGAGAGGCATTTTGAGCTGGAGGTGATAGAATTTTGTGGACCTTGAGGGATTGATTTATAATGTATCAAAAGGTTAGAAAGTACTTAAAGAAATAAAAAAAATACTTGGGCTTTCCATTCCCCCCAAACTAACAACCTTTGTGATTATTTCCCCATATATACAAAATGTTTGAGGGCCATCTATAAACATATTGAGAGACTCCTCAGTTAAAATGTTAGTAGGGAACAGACTCACAAATTATATTGAACAATAAACATCTTTGCCATCTTGTTCAGTTGTTTTTTAGTTATATCCAGCTCTTCATGACCACATTTGGGGGTTTCTTGGCAAAGCTACTAGAATGGTTTGCCATTTTCTTCTCTGGCTTATTTTACAATTGAGGAAACCGAGGCAAACAGGATTAAATGATTTACCCAAGGTTACACAACTAGTAGGTGTCTGAGGTCAGAATTGAATTCAGAAGGATGAGTTTTCCTGACTTCAGGCCTGGCACTCTATCCACTGAGCCACTTACTTGTCTGTTTACTATCTCACAAATGGGTAAAAGATGTAAAGAATACACATTGTGCTTATTGTTAGCACATTCTGAAAAAAATTTAGTAGAACAAAATGGCTCTTTAACGTTTACCATGAATACATGAAGATCATTTAAAATTCCTCGAAAGACATAATAACAGAAATAACCCTGTTCAATGCTCTCTTCTAATAATCATGTGAGGCATGAAACAAGGAAATAGATGATATTTGCTAAAATTATTTGCTTTGATGGAAGAGATATAGCACGGAATCCTAGACAAGGAGGGCTTCTCTGTGAATGGGGAAGTCCTTCAGGTCTTTACAGATAACATTGTACTACTTGCATCAAACCCCACAACATTGCAGAGACTGCTGGAAGAGATCTGTAATCACTCTAAAGAGTTTGGTCTACTCATCCACACGGAAAACACCAAGTGGATGAAAACTGCCTTTTGCTCATGCTTCATCATGCTTTGGATGCTTATCTAAAAGCACATGTGTCTTAGGTAGATGATACTTATGGATATTTTGTTGGGCTTGTTGCAGAGGAGGGAAGCAGGCTGTATTGTTTTGGAAAACTAGAAGTATTTTATTTACTAGTTTTGCTGTATGTCACTGTTCCCCCAAACAAAAAAGGATGAGTATCACAGAGAGGAGAATGGAAAGGCACAAGTATCTCTCCTCTCTAGTCCATTGTCCATTCATCCTGTTGTTTATCTGCTTAAAGTATGAATCTGACCATGTCACCCTTGCCTCTACCCCTTACTTAAACTCCAGTGGTTCCCTACCACCTCCAGGATCATATGTAAAATTCTCTGGTTAGAATTCAAAGTCCTGCATAACTTGTGTCCCTTTCACTTTCCGGTCTTCTTACAGCTGCCCACAGCCCCCATAGGCTACAATCCAGCGATGCTGGTCTCCTTGCTATCACTCCAACAAGACCCTTGGTGTCCTGACAACTAGTGTTTTCACCAGCTCTTTCCCCATACCTAGAGCACTCTTGAGCCTTTGATTGTTGTTTCAGTAGTTTTGGTCAAGTCCAACTCTCTGTGGACCCCTTTGGGGTTTTCTTGGCAAATTTATTGGAGTGACCATTTCCTTCTCCAGATCATTTTACAGATTAGGAAACAGGCAGTCAGGGTTAAGGGTCTTGCCCAGGGTCACATGGCTAGTGTCTGAGACCCGATACTTATTAGCACTATGACCCTGCACCAGTCACCTCTTAATGACCCAGGGAACTCTCTAAGGCTGTTTATAAAGTTTCAGAGCAGGTATTGGTAGTGGAAATTACCTTACCAGGAAATTTCCTATACTAATCAAATCACTAATCATCCCTCACAAATTGTGTATGTATTGTATTTCCTCATCTCTTACTCTTTCTTATCCACATAATGCCTAGATCTGAGGATTCACAAGAGTGTTTTGGAATCCAAATTTTCCTTCCATACATTTGCTGCTTCCCTTTTTTGGAGACTAGAAAAGTGACTGGTTAAAGAGTAAGAGATAAATTCAGGTAAGGTTTGAGTAAAGTTTTGTATTTGCCACTTAGGATTGAGAAATGTAATATGCTAGAAGACAAAGTCTCTTAAATCTTATAACTGGGATTTACGCTTTGAAATGTGCGTTCTAGTAGTGACAATACATTTTTTTGTTGTCTAAATTTTAATCTAGAAGCAACAGCCCTCTATTAACCATGTCCTCTCTTTCAAGATAATTTTTTTCTCCTGAAAAGAAGTGTGTGCATGTACACACACACACACACACAAACACACACACAGAGCCCAGTAACTATCTGGAATATTATTGTACAGTAATTTCTGTAAGAAAAAGAAACCTTTCCTCTACTCCTAAGGCCTTTCTGGAGTAGAAGTGGTAGGGAGGGTGGGGTAGATTTAGAAGGTGGCCTGTGCTGAGTCTGTCATGGTACTAAATAGGTTTCTGGCAAATATGGCATTTGATGTTACTATATGTATACTTATTAAAAAGCAGAAATTCTTATGTTTATTGTAGTTTTTAGAACTGTGGAGCTCTATATTTCTTTAGTATGGAGAACCTGAGATGAGTAACCTTTCTCTAAATATGTTTTTACATATGTTAAAAAAAATGTTTAGGGTACTTTTTTTTTTTAGTTTTTTGTTTATCTGTCTCTGATAGTTTTGTTTGTCTTAAGAGTTGATTAGTTGAGGTATTGTTCTATTTCTGGACCACTCAACAAAAGTAATCACAAGGTTTGAGGAGAAAGATTTCTTTGCTCTTTAGAACTTGTCACATCACTTCATTTAAAGCTCTTCATTTTGTATTTCCATCATGTAAAGTACCATAATTACAGAACCCTTTTCTCTTCTAATTAAATATCGTAATACAGGCTGGCATTTCAGTTCTTATAGGTGCCTCGTTTCCTTGTTTAAGGGTGACTATAATACCTTGAACTTTAGGCATTTAAACTGTTTATTTTCAAGTTAAATGAGAACCGGCTCTTTAAAAATAGTTATTGATTGGCAAGTAGAACCTTGAGAATGCCAGCTATTTTTAATTGCTTTTCTCTGGTTAAAAAAGACATGAAAATATACTTTTAAAAGTTTTTGGGGTTTGGTTTTGTTTGTTTTTTTAGTCATCTCTAACACCACAGAGACTCAGAGAAAAGAGGCTGAGCTGGGAGTCTTGATTTCTCTCTCGTTCTCTCTCTCTTGTTTTCTCTCTCTCTCTCTCTCTCTTGTTTTCTCTCTCTCTCTTGTTTTCTCTCTCTCTTGTTTTTTCTCTCTCTCTCTCTTGTTTTCTCTCTCTCTCTTGTTCTCTCTCTCTCTCTCTTGTTCTCTCTCTCATTCTCTCCCTTTCCCTCTTGTCTCTCCTTTCCCTCTCTCTCTCCTCCCCCTTCTCCCTCCCCCCTTCTCCCTCCCTCCCTCCCTCCCTCCCTCCTTCCTTCCTTCCTTCCTTCCTTCCTTCCTTCCTTCCTTCCTTCCTTCCTTCCTTCCTTCCTTCCTTCCTTCCTTTCTTCCTCCCTCCCTCCCTCCCTCCCTCCCTCCCTCTCTCCCTCCCTTCCTTTCTCCCTTCCTTCCTTCCAAATTTTAAGCACAGAAGTGATGGATACCTCCAATGGATGAAATTATCCACTTGCATAAGAATTCTATCTCTATACCTGAAGGATGTAACTTAGAGCAGTGGTGTAAAGGGTCACACACAGACTTGGAAAACTATAAATTAACATTACCTATGTTGTATTGTAGGTGATGCAGTGGCTACAGGACCAGGCCTAGAGTCAGGAAGACTCCTCCTAAGTTCAAATCTGGCCTCAGGCACAAGTCACTTAACCCTGTTTGCCTCAATTCCTCATTTGTAAAATGAGCTGGAAAAGGAAATGGCAAACCATTTCAGTATCTTTGCCAAGAAAACCCCAAATGAGGTCACAAAGAGTTGGACATGACTAAAATGAATGAAAAACAACAAATAATATATCGTATTTTTATTTATTTTGTTAAAAAAATTCTTTCTTTTAATCTGTTTCAGATGGAACTTGGGGTGTTGCTGGCCAAGGACTTTGAGTTTGATATCTGTGGTGTAGTAGAAAGAACACAGAATTTGGAGTCAGGACACACGTGTGTGTGTGTGTGTGTATGTGTGTAAGAGAGAGAGAGAGATTGATTCATCGATTTATGGCAAATCATAAACCTGCTTTGCACCTCATTTTCCTTATCTGTAAAATGAGCACAATAATGCCTTCCCTGCTTACTCCAAAGGGTTATTGTGAAATTCAAATGAAATGATGTCTGTCAAAGTGTTTTGCAAAACTGTGCAAATGTAAAGGCTTTTGCTAATTTCTCCATAGTATTTTTTGTTACTTGTATGACATATTTTGGGCCTCTTATGTGTTTTTGTAATCTGATATTTTATAGAATGAAGTCTTGAGCACTGTCATTCTGTTTAGCAATTGGCCTTATCTGACCATTTGAATCATACTAGTTTGTAGAGACCACAATTATCTGCATAAGTTGAAGGCAACAGTAGCCAAAGATCACCCACGAATTAGTGGATAACTAAAAAATAATAATTTCAGTTTGGTTTTGAAATGCATCTTATAATAGCTACACATACACACACATACTTGCAATAGACATACTGGTTTACTTAGAAAAGTGGTTCTGAAAGTTTGCTCCTTAAAATCTTTTCAAGGGGTCCCAAGGTCAAAACGATTTTCATAATACACCAATCTTTTAATTTCTAATATAGTAAGTATCCAGTAGATGTAACCTATATAACCAAAAATTCTTCAAGGGGTCCTCATTGATTTTTTTAAGAATGGAAAGGAATCCTAAGACCCCCAGAGTTTGAAAGCTGCTGACTCAGAATACTTATTAAGCATCTTTGAGCCCATGGTGACCACCAGGAGAAAGTGACCTCGACTACACGATGCCTGTTGGGAAGAACCCAGTAACAGCAGAGCATTAATAGGAGACAGTCAACAAATTGGATAATCTGTATATGGATAATTGACAACAGTGAAAGCTGGCACTAATATTGTATTTTAAAGTTTACCGTGCACCTTACAAATATGATCTCATCTGGGAATTGGTTATATTATTAGCAGCTTGTTGCTTTCCTTTATAGTCAATAGAGGATTGAGAACAAACTAAAAATAAAAAATCAAAAAGACACCACGTTCTGTGTATGACCCTGAGGTTATCTTTTACATAGTCAAGTGCTGGCTTAAAAATAGCCCTGAGACATCATGAGGGGCAATAATATATGGTGTCTGTCAGTAATTTGCTGCTCTCCATCCAACTGTTAATTAATTGAAGTCTCTTTCTCAAAAGTTCTTCTAAGAGTTAAAAAAAAAAAGAAAGAAAAGCCTACTACACTTAAAATTGCCCTAAGGACAGGAAAGCAAACACCAGTAGAATTTTAACACAGTGCCAGGCTCTCAATAAATGCTACTTTTGATATTCAGACAATTACTAGGAAGTCAGCAGTCATTGGCCAAACACCCTATTAGATCAAGAGCAAAAAATATCAAGGCAGGAACAATCAAGTAATTTGTTAATTGCTGATGGATATCTATTGGAGAATGGTTTGAGCAAATTACAGTACATGAATGTGATGGAATATTATTGTACGGTAAGAAATGAATGATGAATGAGGCTAACTGTATGTTTTTGCACATGTCACATAAGCACATGTAAAAGTCCAAATCTTTAAATTTAGTTTTGCTTTGAAATGGAGTTATTTAAATTCCATTTTCCATATTTTGTTAATATGGGTATTTTATGTTTTTTAATACTTATTTAAGTTGCTGAGTTTATTGTAATATAGCTGGGTGTAAGTTTTTTATTCCTTTATTCTTCCTTATTGCTAATACTTTTTCACTTTTCATGCTTTATTTTTCATAACATTGATTTATTTTTCTTCTTTTAAATCAAATTAGCTAATGGATTATCAGTTGTTTTTTTTCCTTCAGAAGAACCAGCTTCTAGATTTATTTATTCAACATTTTTTGTTTTCAATTTTGTTGATTTCTTCTTTTATTTTTAGGATACTTAAAAATTTGCCAATAGTTTTATAAACATTCATAACAACTCTGTAAGAATGCTATTAGGAGTATGGGAGGGGGGTAGGATTAGTATCTTTGCTGTAGAAGATCCCTTCACAAAGCCTTCAGCAACTCAAATGAATCTTTAGTTCAAAAGTGTTGCCTGGGGCATACATAGTGAGTTGGCCAAAATCACAGAGTTAGCAGGTTCCAGAGCCAGGGGCTTGAACCTGTGCCTTTTATATTCCAAGGCCAGTCCCTCTATCTGCTATACCATGTTTTCTGTCTTCACAGTTATTATCATCTTCATTGTACAAATGGGCACATTGAAGCACAGAGAAGTTAAGTGATTTTCCTTGGGTCACACAGCTAATAAATAAATAAATAAATAGAGGAGGCAGTATTTGAACCTTTGTCTTCCTGACTCCCAGTCCAGCACCATGCACTATACGCCATACCATCTTTTCCAGAGAATTTTTAAAGGATTTCTGATGGTGTTGATTATTGTTTTTTCAGACTTTCAACACAGAGTCATTTTAATTCTTATTTACCCTTATTCTCATATTCTCCCATATGATTGAGTGCATTCTTGGTTGCTGATATGATAAAGCTTAGTATGTTGGGACATTTGTAGAACATTGATTACAAAGGTGGTGTTGTGGATAGAGCATTTACACTTAGAGTCAGGAAGACTCCTTTTCCTTAGTTCAAATCTGGTCTCAGGCACTTACTAGCTGTGTGACCCTGAGCAAGTCACCTTACCCTGTTTGCCTCAGTTTCCTCATCTGTAAAATGAGTTGGAAAAGGAAATGGTAAACCACTCCATTATCTCTGCAAACAACACACACCCCAAATGGGGTGATGAACAAGTTGGATGTGACTGAACGACAACAACAACAATTACAAAGTGCTTTTCCATGAACTGCTTCCTCTGAGGCATCAGAGGCATGGGGATATGGATCGAGTGCTGGCTTTTGAGTCAAGAAGACCTGAGTTCAAGTTCTCCTTCTGATGTATGCTCATTATGTGACCCATAGCAAGTTGCATAACCTCTCAGACATCTGAGACATCTAAGAACAAATGTTGAAGAAAAGAAGCTGACGTGCATTGGTACAAGGAATTTCCCATATAGATGCAATCACAGACCTAGTTCCATTCTAGCTTAGCCTTACAAATCTGTAAAGCAACTCGAATAGGTATTATTATTAACAACTTGAAAAAAAATGAGGAAATTGAGCTTTAGACAGTGTGCATGATGTACCCAAGATAAAAACAAAATTTACTTAGGCTCTTTTGATTCTTAGTTAAATGTTCTTCCCTACCCTATCACATGATAGAACCCTGCTAGTGATTGTCAGGCTCTTGGCTAGTGTAATTCCCTCCCTGTCACCTATAGGATGAAATACAAAATCCTCTGGCATTTGGGGCTCTTTGTGACTTGCCCCTCCCCCTACCTTTCCAATCTTCTTACACCTTACTTCCCTTATTCTGCAATCTGGTGACACTGGCTTCTTGCTGTTCCTCAGACAAGATGCTTTGTCTCTGAACTCTGGGCATTTTTGTTGGAAAAATAATTAGTTTCATCATATATCTTGTTTGTACATTGACAACACATGTTTATGTGTTGTCTCCCCTCTTAGACTGTGAAAGCAGACTGTTTTTTTGCCTTTCTCTGTGTCTTCAGAGTTTAGCACCGCACCTGGCACATAGTAGGTGCTTAAAAAATGTCATTCACTGATTTGATAGACTGACCTCATGGGGAAGAAATGGGGAACGAGCTGATGTCAGGTGTTCTGGTGCACAACCTCAGCTGGCCCACCCTGCTCTTGCTGCTTCCCTTTTTAATTCTCTGTAGTTACTATTTTAACCTTTTTCTACCACAGAGCTCACTTATACTGTCATTCCTGGACGTATATGGTCCTTCCTAACAATAAAGGGTTTTGTCACCTGCTTCAATGACAAGATGGTGTGACCCTGGGCAAGTCACCCAAACTTTCTTAGCCTGAGTTTCCTCATCTGCAAAATAGGAATAATAGTGGCACCCACTTTCCAGGATAAAATGAGATAATATTTGTAAAACTTTAAAGTACTATATAAATACTAACAATTTGATAAAAACTGCTGGGAGCACTCAGTATCAGTTTAGTAGAAAATAGGTTTAGACTTAAAAAGTTATAAACACCATATGCCATGATAAATAAAAAAAATGGTAAATGATCTACTTATAAAAAGCCATTCCCACTAATCCCATTACAAGAAGGTTATTGAAAGCAAGAACATTTTATATATATATATATATATATATATATATATATATATATAGAATTTGGTAAAAAAATTATTTTTTCAGTTATTTTATTTATTTATTTATTTGCCTTTTGGAGGGCAATTGGGGTTAAGTAACTTGTCCAAGGTTACATGGCTAGTTTTGTGTGTGTGTGTGTGTGTGTGTGTGTGTGTGTGTGTGTGTGTGTGTGTTATGTGTGTGTGTGTTGTGTCTGAGGCCAGAACTGAACTGGGGTCCTCCTGACTCTGGGACCAGTGTTTTACTCACTGTGCCACCTAGCTGCCCCTATTTTTTCACTTATAAGCTGGAGTGGGAGGAACACCAGGGCCATCTTATTTCATGGAGTTGAAACCAGGCAGAGCTGCAGATGGAGAGGAATGGGTTCTTTTGAAAAAAACCTTTAATATTCTTTTTCCCAATTACATATAAAAATAATTTTAAACATTCATTTAAATTTTTTTAAAATTGATTTTTAAAAATTTAAAAATTAAAAAAAAAATTTTTGGCCTTTTGGAGGGCCATTGGGGTTAAGTAACTTGCTCAAGGTTTTTTTGTGTGGGTAAGTGTCTGAGGCCAGAACAACTCAGGGCCTCCTGACTCTGGGGCTGGCGCTTTACTCACTGTGCCACCTAGCCGCCCCAAAAATTAAAGTTTTAAATAAAAAAAAAACTAGTTTCAAATTCTTTCTCACCTTCATTTCCCAAGATGGTAAGCAATTTGATATAGGTTATACATGTTCAATCAAACAAAATTTATTTCCTTATTAGTCATGTTGTGAAAGAAGGCACAACCTTTCCTTCCCTCAAAAAATCCCATAAAGGGGCAGCTAGGTGGCTCAGTGAGTAGTAGCCCTGGAGTCAGGAGGACCTGAGTTCAAATTTGGCCTCAGACACTTAAAACTTACTAGCTGTGTGACTATGGGCAAGTCACTTAACCCCAATTGCCCTGCCTTCCCCCCTTCAAAAAGACAAAAAGCAAATAACAAAAACCCGCAGAAAAAATGAAGTGAAAAATAATATCCTTTGATCAGCATTTAGACTCCATCATTTCTTTCTCTGGATGTAGATAGCATTTTTCATCATGTGTCCTTTGGAATTGTCTTGGTTCATTGTATTGCTGAGAAGAGCTGTCCATTTACAGTTGATTATAACATTGCTGTTACTGTATACAGTGTTCTCCTGGTCCTGCTTACTTTATATCAGTTCATGTAAGTCTCAAGAAAACAGGGATTCTTAACCTTTTTTGTGCCTTGGACCCATTTGGCAGTCTGGTAAAACCTATGAACCATTTCTCAGAATGTTTTTAAATGCACTCAGCACCACACCCAGAAATAACTGGCCATATAACCTTGAGCAAGTTACTTAGCCCCGATTGCTTTAAAAAAAAAAAGAATGTTTTTAAATGCATTTACATAAAAAACACAGGGGTAAAAAGGAAACCAGTCATACTGAAATATAGTTATCAAAAAAATTTTAAAAATAAGTTTATAGATCCTAGATTGAGAATACCTGATCTCAGTCATTAAGTAGTCAATCAATAAGCTTTTATTAAGTACCCACTGTTTGCTAAGCACTGCACTTTTCTTAGAAATTTAGCTTGAGATTGCTTTGATTTGTTGAGTCACACCTGTGTATGATATTGAAGAAGGTCCTAGACTCTGGGAGTCAGAAAATCTGGTTTTATAATCTTGGCTCTGCCATTGATTAGCTGTATAGACAAATCACTTTCCTCTCTGGACCTTAGGTCCTCATCTGTAATAGGAATGTTGAACTTAAATGGTCCTTAGATTCTATATCATTATAAAAGACCTTTGTTAGAGTTTACAGTTCAAAGATAGTGAGTGATCACATTCATTTGACTTGAGGCTTTATACCCAAGGCTAGCTTATACATTGCTCTTGGAGGTATTATCTTTCTTTCTTTAAGTTTTATGTATTCAATCATAATGGGCAAAATCCAAGATTCTGAATTTGGAATTAACTTTATATTTTTAGCTTTATACTCCAGAGTTATGCTTCAGGGTATGCCCTTTCATAGTTGTCTTAATTATCTGTGAGTGGATTTTACGCAGCCTGTGTCATCCTTAGCAAATGTTGCTTTTGGGATTATAAAAAGCTAGTATCTATCTCTTCTTAATTACTTGCTCTGGGGATATTTCAACTTTCTCTGTTTACTCTGTAGGCAGCAGATGAGGAAGATCTTTGAAACCAATGCACTTGACCATTTTTTTTTTCCATTTTAGGGAAGATGTGAGAGAGAGAATTCTCCTTAGGTAGTTGTTTTTCATCAATCTAATATATGGACTATCCATCAGCAGTGTGGGTGGAGTTTTTGGAAGACTAAAACAGAAGATTTGGTGAGGAAAATGGGTAGCTTCCCAGTACCTCCTGAGTCAGGCCTTCACTGTTTAAGTAAGTTTCTAGTACATCAGATATGCCTTGTGAAGAAAGTTCTGTTACTGTTTTTAATGCATATTCAGTAATACTCAGGTAAGTACTCCAAAGCTTACAAAACCAGGAGGCATTGAGCAAGTTCCATCCAGGCCGATAGATAGCTTTTGATTCCCTAGATATTGGACCAGTACTCATTCAATGTCAGTATTCTGACAGAGGCAGAGCACTCCCCCACGTAAGAGGCAGAATTTGTTCAGATTTGTCTTTCTTAATGGTTTAGTTGTCATTCTTGTTGTTCAGTCATTTCAGACTCCTCATGACCCCATTTGGGTTTTCCTTGGCAAAGATACTAAAATGGTTTGTCTTTGCCTTCTCCCACTCATTTGACAGATAAGGAAACTGAGGCAAACAGAAGCAGTTCTGTGACTTGCCCAGATCACATGGCTGTAAGGTTAGATTTGAACTGAAGTTTTCCTGACTCCAGCCTGGCATGGTCTCACATAGCTGCCCTAATGGTTTAGTAAAAGTAGATAAATTTAGGAATGGAGTGAAGATCATGGGAAGTGTTGAGTCATAAGTCTTACTTCATCATTTGGTTCATGCTGCTCCCTCACTGGTAAGTTGAGAGAGAGTTCGGGGATGAGTCTGGTAGAGTAAGTCAATAATTAATAATAGTAATATATTAATTACTATGTGTCAGAAATTGTGCCAAGCTCTTTATGTACATTACCTCATTTGAGCTTTACAACAACCCTGGAAGGTAGGTGCTATTGTGATCTCCATTTTACACTTGAGACAAAAAGAAGGTAAGTGACTTACAGGGTTTCATAGCTAGTAAGTGTCTGAGACTGGATTTGAGCTCCCTTCTGACTCCAGGCCAAGAACTTTGTCCATTATGCCATTTAGCTGCCTAAAATAACAATGTAACATATATTAAGGCTACTATGTGCTAGGTACTGTAACTAAGCACTGGGGATAAAAATACAAAAAAAAAATAAGACAATTCCTGTCCTCAAGGGGCTTATAGTTTAATAATGGAGGAAGACAGTACACAAAAGAAAGCTGAAAGTAGAGAGAGAAGTCCAAAAGAGTGCAGCCAGGTGGGAAATGAGATGACTGGCTGGCCCTTGTTTGGCTCCTTAAATGGGGGTTTTGGAGTGCATGGCTCCACCATCCAAATCAGAGGGGCAGCAGCTGTTCATGAATATGAGTATCAAGGCTGATTGGCTCTTGCAGGATGACGAGACTTCCCTGCGATGGGGTCTAAAAGACTACACAGCTGGATGGGAAATGGAGAGATGGAGCCAAGAGGGGAACCAAAGAGAACCTTAGTAGTTAAGGTAGGGTGTATGGGGTGTTCAGGGAGGACCGGCCCTTCTGGTGGGAAGGCTTGCCCTGGGCTGCTCATCCACTTTTGGTGTCCTCCAGATACCCAACTTTCACCTAGGGCTCCAAGAAGCTGTAGTAGGCATAGCAGCCACACCCAAGTAAAACCGGAAGATGAGCTAAATCAGTATGAGGGTAACTGAAGGGCCACAAGCCCATAGGTGACACAGGAGCATGTCTATCCCAAGCATGTGAAGATCTTCCCTGCTGGAATGGGTGGATGAGAACGATGTGTTCCAAAGGCCACGAAGGCAGCTGAAGGAAGAGCTGGGTCACACGTTGAAGATGGCAAGGTTATTTTCTGTATCCTGGGCTATAGTCAGTCATCTTAACTTCTGTCTTGCTGTTGGACTTGTATGACTTTGGAGGAGAGAGTGAGTTTGACAATTTTGTGGAGCTCTGCTCCAGTTAAAACCTGTTCACCCACTAGTCAAGACATGATCCATTGATGTCATTGATCCTCTAGACATCAACATGGAAGGACAAACAACAAAGAATTAAGGACTTCTCTTACCCTTCCCAGTGGTCAATGCACATTTTAAGGATTTGTCATTCCCCTAGTGCTTTTCACATACATAATAGGCACTTGGGATAGGCATATTAATTCACCAAACATTGCTTATCTGACCTAACCCTTATCATAATTCTGTGCTGATAGGCAGGGCTTTTAGGATAGCATGCATATTGGCTATTATTATTTTTCATTATTGTTGTCTTCATTTTTTTTTAAGATGAGGAAACTGAGTTTCATGGAAGTTACATGGATAGCAAATTATAACTGAGATTAGAACCCAGGTCTTTGGATGCATATTTTCCCACTATGTTATCTTGATGATTTTCTCCTCATGAGATCTTCACAATTAAACACAGTGTGGTTTAGTGGAAGAAACACTGGATTTAGAGTCTGGAGACCCAGGGTTAAAGATTTGGCTGACTTACATTAACTAGCCCCATGAATCATAGGGTTTAGAGCTGGACGGTACTACAGAGAGAATTTCGTTTAAACTCCTTTGTTTTATATTTGAGGAAGCTAAATCCGAGAGATATTAATTGACCTGTCCAGGGTCACAATGGACTTGTCCAGAGTCCCTGGACCAGTATAAATCAGGTAACTTTTCTGTATCTCCTTCCTCATATGTGAAACAAAGACGGGTTGGGAGAGCTGGATGATTAAGACTCCTGGAAGTTAAATAATTTATTTAAGGTTTCTTCTTATGTGAAATGGAAATATTAATAATTCTTGTGCTACCTACTTCATAGAGTTGTGATAAAATAGTGCTTTGTAATCTGTAAAGTATAATATAAATATGAGCTGTTATTTACAATGAAGTACAAGTTGTGTTGTCTTAATAAAGCATTTAATTGGGTTAAGAAATAACACCTTATCCTGGTGTGTTTTCAAGTGCTACTTTTATATAAGAGTACAAAGCCTGGGAGGGTCCCTTGTATCTGGAACTGTATTAACCCTTGAAAAACTAGCTTTGAGTATGGAAAGAAGTACCACAGTCACCATCTAGTGGCCACATCTAGTAACTATTCTAGGACTGAGTGGATACTTTTCATTGACTAGCACCAACGTGATGAAACTGAAGGGGTAATAAATGGCAATTCTTGAATTAAGGTTTAGAGAGACCAATAGCACAAAATGAAAGATGGGGGAGAGTTGACTATAAAACAGTCTAATTTTGTGAAGGAGACTTGTGGATTTTATTGAACCATAGACGCCACATGATATGGCTGATAAAATGGCTAATTAGTAGAAGTATCATTCATTCCATAGTTAGTATAGTATACAAAAGGAATAATGTGGGTTTTTCTATTGTACTCCGGAATTAGATGTATGATTTTGAGTGCTAAACTTTTTTTTTTAAGCAATCAGGGTTAAGTAACTTGCTCAAGGTTACACGGCCAGTTATTTCTGGGTGTGGTGCTGAGTGTCTGAGCCCGGGATTCAATCTCCAGGTCGTCCCAACACTGGAGCCGGTGCTCTTACTCGCTGTGCTACCTGACCGCCCCATTGAGTGCTAAACTTTAAGAAGCATCGAGAAGCATTCTACTAGAGGGGGACAGTAGAATGGCAAGGATCCTGAAAACAAGTATCATACCAGGACTGGTTGAAATGTCTATTGAACCTGGAAAAGGGAAGGGGTGTGTGTCTGTGTGTGTGTGTGTCTGTGTGTGTGTGTGTGTCTGTGTGTGT
>NW_027185903.1:30193293-30220208 GCF_028583685.1 Petaurus breviceps papuanus
GTGTGTCTGTGTGTGTGTGTGTGTCTGTGTGTGTGTGTGTCTGTGTGTGTGTGTCTGTGTGTGTGTCTGTGTGTGTGTCTGTGTGTGTCTGTGTGTGTGTGTCTGTGTGTCTGTGTGTGTGTGTTTGTGTGTGTGTGTGTGTGTGTGTGTGTGTGTGTGGTGGGGGTGGGAGACAGAATGAAGGAAGAAAGGAAAGAAGCGTTTTTTAAGCACCAGACATTATACTAAATGCATGACAAATATTATCTCATTTGATCCCCAAACTGTTGATCTTACCAACAATCCCAAGAGGTAGGCACTATTATTTTCTCCATTTTACAATAGGGGAAATTGAGGCAAACGGAATTTAAGCGATGTGTCCAGGGTTGCACAGTTGGTAAAGTGTGTGAGACCATATTTGAATACAGGGCTTCCTGACCGCAGGCTTAATGCTCTATCCATTGTGCTATGGTGTTTAGCACAGTACCTGACATTTAAAGGTGTTTAATAAATGTTAATTGACTGACTGGTACCTAATCGTCTCTAGGAAGGAAAATGTGAGCTGTCTTCTTGCATTTGAAGGCCTTCAACAAAGAAGGATGAAGATTTATTCTGCTTGGCCTCAGAGGGCTGGAGCAAGAGGCAAACTTTTTGGGGAGGCAGATTGGGGTTTGATGTAAGGAAATATTTCCTAAATATTGTTGTTAAGTCATTTTAGTTGTATCTGATTCCTCATGATCTCATTTGGGATTTTCCTGGCAAAGATACCGGAATGGTTTGCCTTTTCCTTCTCCAGCTTATTTTACAAATGGGGAAACTGAGGCAAACAGGGTTAAGTGACTTGCTCAGGGTCACACAGGCAGTAAGTGTCTGAGATCAAATTTGAACTCAGGATGATGAGTCTCACTGACTCCAGGCTCAGCACTCTGTGCACTGTGGCACCACCTAGCTGACCTTAAGCACTTAATAAATGCTTTATTCATTCCATTCCAGCTCAAAATATATAACTAGTTTGCTGTAACTTCTGAGGTCCCATTCAGCTTTATAGTTCAAGGATTCTATAGGGTCACCATTAGTGGTGAGTAAAATGGACTGAGTATCCTGGCAGATTGGGCTTAATATGTGGGTTTCAAACTTCTGGGGAGATGGTACAAGAAGAAGCAATATTAGGTATTATATTCTTTCTGAAAAGTAGCAAATCCAAAAAACACTTCAAGGTGACATATAAGTGATGTTGGTTTTATTGCCCTCTGGGAGTATTTATGCTTCTCCTTTTTTCTATTAGTGTAAATGAAGTCATAGTTTATTGTATAGAAGTCTTGAGTGTGAGATAAAAGGAAAATTAATATAATTAGTTGTTTCCAAATAATCCCACTAATCTTTGCTTGTATCTTGTCTGGGCTGAGTCATTCTTCAAGACTATAATTTAAAATCTTAATGATAGAAGCCATTTCCCCATTTGATCATCATACTCCAGGTAGTAGAATGAACATTGGATTGGGAGTCCTGATTTATTCTCCCAGATTTGCTGCTAGCTAGATGAGTGTCTTTGGGCCTATCACACACTTTGTTGGACCCCTGTTTCCTCATGAAAAGGAATACTTTTCATATTCAAGGTGATCAGGGATTCTTAACCTGGGATCTGTGAATTTCTTCGATTATATTGTAAGCTCCTTGAGGGTAGAGACTGTTGTTTACCTCCTTTTGAATCCCAGCACTTAGCATAATGCCTAGGACATAACAGATGCTTAATAAAGGTTTATTGATTGATTGTTAAAATTATTTTTGGATAACTATTTCATTATAATTAGTATCCTTTGTGATCCTATGTATTTTATTTAATACATTTAGAAACATTTTATTGGAAGAGGTTCATAGGCTTCCCCAAGACTGCCAAAGGGGCACATTGACACAAACAAGTTAAGAACCCCTTCTGTAGGGGCTGCTAGGTGGCGCAGTGAATAGATCACCAGCCCTGGAGTCAGGGGGACCTGAGTTCAAATCCAGCCTCAGGCACTTGACACACTTACTAGTTATGTGACCTTGGGCAAGTCACTTAACCCCAATTGCCTTGCCTTCCCCCCCTCCAAAAAAAAAAAGAACCCTTGCTGTACATGATCTTGAAGGCCGACTTACATTTTAGAAGAAATGACTGTGAATTGCATTGAAATAGTTTACATGTAAAATATAGCATCTTGTACAGAGATTTGGGCTAGAAATTTATATTGTTGACAGCTTTTTTTTTTTCAAATTGAAACATCTGGGTAAAGAAAAACCTAAGTATTGAAGTTTAATTCTGTTTTTTAGGTAGGGAGACTTTAACTCACTAAGATCTTATCTTATCACTACCGAGGTTAAAGAGTAGCTGATTTGATACAGGAATCTGACATGGGCAATGGAATAATTTACTAGTTTTTTTAAAAAAGCAAAACCAAAGCCATACTCCCAAATTTTTCTTCCGAATGAGGATGATAAAAAGTTAAATGGACTCCTTCAAACGTAGCTTATGAGATTTTGAAGATTAATATTAATTAAGTTTAAATCTAGGTCAAAATAAGACAAATTATTTAATAATGCTTATATTAACCTCCTTCTATTAGTGACCTTAACTAAAATCACTTGATCTAGCCATAATAGGAGCTATTTACCATCTCATGAAAACTGGGCTGAGGAGGAAATGCCTAGTTCTTGGAGCTTGCTAAGTGACAAGTACTTTGGCAAGATCAGGATGGAAATAAATTTTTTTTCTTGCTTTTAGCTGATGGTGCAAGAAAAGTACCAAAGATGTAAACTTGTACACTGGAGGTTATTTTAAATTAAATTACAAACTTCCTACTAGATTACAACTCTCTGATAGTGTCTGTTGTGAACATGGAAGCCATATAATATACCCTAGTAGACTGCCATGCATCCTGTCATCTCTCAATAAATGTTTGATGGTAGTAATGAAATCCAGATGATTTAGGCTTACTACACTCGAATGTCAGAATGTTAGAGCACCTCAGAATGAATAGAGCACAGCTACCTTTTTTGGGGGGCAGCTAGGTGGAGGAGTGGATGGAGCTCAGGGCCTGAAGTCCTGACATCAAATCTGATCATAGACGCTTACTAGCTGTGTGACCTTGGACAAGTCACTAAACCCTGTTTGCCTCAGTTTGCTCTTCTGTCAAGTGATCTAGAGAAGGAAATGACAAACCACCCCAGGATCTCTGCCAAGAAAACCCCCAATGGGGTCATGAAGAGTTGGACATGGCTGAACAACAACATGAACAGCACCTTTTCCTCTCTCTTTACTCTTCAGTGCCCCTTTCCCAAGTAAGAGGCAGCATGGTAGTGTTGAAGGAGCTCTCTCTGAATTTGGAGTCAGAGGACCTAGATTAAAATTTTGCCTTTGCCACTTATGCTACCCATGTGACTTTGGACAATTATTATTTTTTTTAAATTAATTTGTTTATTTCTTTTTAGTTTACAGGATTCAATTCCACGATTCCTTGAGTTTCACATTTTGTCCCTGGACAATTCTTTAATCTTGCTGGGCCTCAGTTTCCTCATGTGGAAAATGAGGGAGTTGGGCTGGATGATCTCCTAAGGTTTCATTTTAAAAAATCTATGATCCCATGACTTCTTGAATGTTTATATTTAAGGCTCTCAAGCCTAAATAAAAACTATAAAAAAAAAAAGATGAGAGAAAAGTAGTTCTATTTAGAAGAAAGTAGGAAGGTATCATTAAAGCCAATACTCTCATCGTGTGGATGAAGAAATTTAAGGCTTAGAGAGATGAGACGGTTCATCTGGAATTATGCTCTCAGAAAAAAACAAAACAAAAAGTCCTTGCTAACTTGTCTAATGTGAAAGGTAGGATCTAAGAAGGAATTTGGCAAATGATCGATTTACAGAAAAGAGCAAATGGAAGAGTTGGAGCCAGGAGGGAATTTTGCTCAATCAACAAGCATTTATTAAGCATCCTCTTTGTACCCAGAGCTGTGCTGAGAAAGTATCTAGTCCAACCTCATCTTTTTATGTAATGAAAATTAGAATCTCAGAATTCTCATTTCACAACTGGAGTAGGGAAGGATTGAAATAAAGGGTTATTTTGTTTTTCATTTTGGATGATTGCTGGCATGAATCTAATGAGGACTTTGGGGTATGAGGGTTTAGCTCCAACAACTGAATAGAATTAACTTTTTATTTATTTTTAGTTTTCAACACTCATTTTTATAAGATTTTGAGTTCTCATTTTTTCCCTTTCCACCCTCTCCAAGATGTCGTTCAGTCTGATATAGGCTATACATGTACAGTCATATTAAACATATTTCCACTTTAGTCATGCTGTGAAAGAATAATCAGAAGAAAAGGGAAAAACCACCAACAAAGAAAATAGTATGCTTCAATCTGTATTCAGACTCCATAGTTTTTTCTCTGGAAGTGGAAAGCATTTTCCATCATGAGTCTTTTGGAATTGCATTGCTGAGAAGAGCTAATTCTATTAAAGTTGGTCATTTTGAAACTTCAACCAGGGGATGAAGTCAAGAAAGAGGGCTTCCTCAGGGCTCCGGCTTCCACCTCCCCTAATTCATGTAAAAGGTGACTCTGAACAAACTTTGGAGCTACAGAATCCACAAAATGACACAGAGAAGCTAACCTCCCACTGAGGACAGCCCGGCAGGCCAGTAGTAAGCAGCCAGCACAGCACTCTGGGAGCCCAGCCAAGCCCTGCACAAGCCTGAGGTTTTAGCCCCAGGGCTGGCCTTACCAGCCCCTGGTTGGAGAGACTTCAGATCACTAGCACCTGTGGTGGTTTCCAAAATTATCAACCCATAGATGCCAAGGACAAAGTGAGAGGTCAGTGCAGTGAGGACTTTGGGACCTGATGGTTTGGGAGTGTGGTCTGGCCTTTATCCCCTGGAGAGAGAAGCTGCTGAGGTTCCCAGAGCAGCCACTGCCACATGACAGTTTCAGCTCCTGGCCTGCAGATTGTAGGGGGACCAAGCGACCAGTCTGAGGGGGTAATTGCTCTTGCTTTAACCTGCTTGGATCTGGATTGTGGTCTAGGGTGGAGGTCCTGGGGTGTGTGTCCAGCTTGCCAGAGCATGTGGAGGCTTCATAGAGGGTATCCAACTAATACCTTCAGTAGCTGAGAAAACCCCAGCATTTGGGATAAAGCTCCCCTGTCTGGTAGCAGAGTCCTACTGTGGCAAAAAGCCCAAAAGTAAAGTAATTGAGTGGCAACATGAGCAGGCAAAGGAAGCAAACCAAGCAAAGCAATCCAATTTTGCCCTCCTATTTTGGGGACAAAAAGGATCAAAGCATGGCACAGGAGAAAGACAGTGAAGTCAGAACTCTTGCACCAAAAGCTTCCAAGAAAAATACGACCTGGTTATAGGCCATAGAGGAGCTTAAAAAAGATTTTGAAAATCAAATAAGAGAAGTGGAGGAAAAATTGGGAAGAAAAATGAGAACGATGCAAGAAAATTATGAAATGAAAGTCAACAACTTGACTGAAGAAAATAACACCTTAAAAAATAGACTAACTCAAATGGCAAAAGAGGCTCAAAAAGGCAATGAGGAGAAGAATGCCTTAAAAAAGCCAAATTTTCCAGATGGAAAAAGAATCTCAAAAGCTCACTGAAGAGAATCATTCCTTCAGAATTAGATTGGAGCAAATTGAAGCTAGTGACTTTATGAGAAATCAAGGTACTATTAAACAGATCCAAAGGAATGAAAATATAGAAGGCAGTGTGAAATGTCTCATTGGAAAAACCACTGTCCTGGAAAATAGATCCAGGAGAGATAATTTAAAATTTACTGGTCTACCTGAAAGCCACGATCAAAAAAAGAACCTAGAAATCATCCTCCAAGAAATTCTCAAAGAAAATTGCCCAGATGTTTTAGAATCACAGGGCAAAATAGAGGTTGAAAGAATCTACCAATCACCTCCTGAAAAAGATCCCCAAAAGAAAACTCCTAGGAATATTATAGTCAGGTACCAGGGTTCCTGGATGAAGGAGAAAATATTACAAGCATCCAGGAAGAAACAATTTCAATATTGTGGAAATAGTCAGGATAACAAGGACCTGGCAGCTTCTACACTGAGGGATTGAAGGGCTTGGAATATGATATTCCAGAGGTTAAAGGAGCTGGAATTAAAACCAAGAATCACCTACCCAGCACAACTGAGTATCATGTTTCAGGTGAAAATATGGTCATTCAGCGGAATAGAGAACTTTCAAGCATTCTTGCTGAAAAAAACCAGAGTTGAATAGAAAATTTGACATTCAGATACAAGAAGCAAGAGAAGCATGAGAAGGTAAACAGGGAAAAGAAACCATAACGAACTTATCAAAGTTGAACTACTTACATTCCTACATGGAAAAATGATAATTGTAACTGATGAAACTTTTCTCAGTATGAGAATAGTTGAAGGGAGTAGAAATGTCTCTCTCTCTCTCTCTCTCTCTCTCTCTCTCTCTCTCTCTTCATATATATATATATATGTCTATATAGGAGGGTATATGGGTGTATGAATACATATGTGGATGTGTATAAATGTTTACAGGTATACAGAGATAGAGGGCACAGGACCAATTTAATAGGAAGGGATGATACTTAAAAGGTGAAATTAACAAGTGAGAGAAGAATATAATGAGAGGAGATGGGGAGAGACAGAATGGGGTAAACTATCTCATATAGAAAAGGTAAGGGAAAATGGTTACAATGGAGTGGAAAAACAGGAAGGCAAAAATGAATGGGTCAACCTTACATTGAATTTGGCTTAGGGCGGGAATGACACACACACTAAATAGGGTATCTCACCCTCCAAGAGAGTAGGGGGAAAGGGGATGAGAGGGGGGATGATGGAAGGGAGGGCAGGCTGGGGGGAGGGAAGTTCGAAACACCCACTTTTGAAAAGGGACAGGATCAAGGTAGAGAATAGAATAAGTGGGAGGTGGGATAGGAGGGAGGGAAATATAGTCAGTCTTTTACAATATGTCCACTATGGAAGTGGTTTGCATAGCTACAGATGTACAACCTATACTGAACTGCTTATCTTCCCAGTAAGGGTGGGTGACAAGGGAGGAAGGGAATGAATCTGGAATTCAAAGTTTTAAAATCAAATGTTTAAATACACACACACACACACACACACACACACACACACACACACACACATATATATATATATACTATTATTAATATTATTTTACATGTAACTGGGAAATAAGATAGGCACTGGGGCGTAGAGATTCACTGTGCCCTACTAGAAAGTTGGAGGGAGTATAGGAGAAGATATGGGAGAGAACAGACTGGAGGAGGGGATATCCAGTGGGATCGCTATTTTGGGTGGTGGGTAGGTGGGAAAATGGGAAGAAAATTTGTAACTCGAAATCTTGCGGAAATGAATGATGTAAATCAGAAGTTAATAAAGCAGTTGAAAAAAAATAAAGTTGGTCATTGCACAATGTGCTAATCAGTGTGTACAATGTTCTCCTGGTTCTTCTCACTTCACAGCATCAGAGAATGAACTTTTTTTGAGTTTATCATGGGATGATGATGGTAATTAATATTCATGTAGTATGCCACAGTTCATAAAAGCACTTTGTTGTTTTGTAATTGGTTCTGCCCTTCCAGTGATTCTGTATAGTCTCTTCCTAGAGTTCATGGGGTGTTCAGGAGGACCAGCCCCTCTGGTGTGAGGGCTTGCCCTGAGCCCTTTTCAGGGCTGCTCATCCACCTTTGGTGTCCATCTGATTCACCCATTTCTCACCTGTGGCTCCAAGAAGCAATAACAACATGCAGAAGCAGACACCTCCTGGCAAAATCATCTCACCAGAAAGGCTAAACCAGGTTGAGGTTAGCTGACAGGAAACCTGTTTGGGTTAGTTAGTTAGTTAGATAGGTGTCTATCCCTAGGCTTGTGAAGACTTTCCCCCAGGAGGAATGGACAAATGAGAACAATTTGTTCCAGTGTCCTTGACGGTGGCTGAAGAAGGTGCTGTGGAGCCCACAGAACGTAGTCAGACAATGAAGATGCTAAGGTCATTCACTGCATACTGAATGGCCAGTCGTCTTGACTTCTGTCTTGTCACTGGACTTTGATGACTCTGGAAAAGAGAGAGTGAGGCTGATGATTTTGCACAACTCTGCTTCACTTTAATCTGTTTACCCTCTAGTCAAGACATCACCCATGATATCACTCATCCTCTTCAAAAATTTGAATAAAACTCCACAAAAGAGACACTATAGCATCTCCTTACTAGACAGTAGGATGGGTTCAAGTTCTGCCTTTGACATATGCATACTGATTGCTTGACCCTGGACAAGTCATTTAACCTCTCTCCTCTCCCCCTCCTCTCCCTTCTTCTCTCCCTTCCCCCTCTCCCTCCTCTCTCTCTATCCTTTCTTTCCATTCTCTCTTTCCCCTCCCCCTTTCCTTTCCCCCTTCTCTCCCTGTCCTTACCCTCTCTTCTCTTTTTTTTCTATTTCCTCCCTCTTCTTCCCTTTTTTCTTATCCCTTTCTTCATTCCTCCCCTCCTCTCACCTTCTGCTTCCCCCTTTCCCTCTCCCCACAAGGGGTAGGTTTCTTTAATTTCTTTCTTGCTTTCTTAAAAGGTCATTTTGCAGAGCCCACTGGACCCTCAGAAAGAAGTTGCCGAATATCCTTGTTTTTTTGACTAATCATGTATGTCTTAGGTCTTTAATGATGCAGCAGTACCTTTAGCTGCATGCTCATATGAAGACACTGTAGGTGGTGGTTGCAAAGTATCTTTGAAAATTCCTATAAACTTCACATTTTCATGGTGCTTTGTGAATCTTGTGCTTGGAAGATGAATTCTAGTCTGAGAATGTCCTTTGAGAACCAGGAGTATTCATCATAAAGCTGGATAGAAGTCCCTAATAAAGAGCAGCATGAGACAATAAATATTTGATTCGAAAAGATGGGATTGTAAAGTGATCATTAGAGCAGTTGCTGAAATGGGATTTTTTTCTTAATTGGTGCCAAGCAGCCTTATCATGGATGGTTGATATTCAGATGGAATGTAGATTTCACATTAAGACTATTTTATTATGAAGTTGTTTTCATCCTGAAAATTTTAGTGTTCTAAGACGGCTTGGCAGAGCAGGTGAGGCTGCATATAACTGTTTCAGGATTTTAAGTTCCTGGAGACTCAAGAAAGTATTTTCCATACTGTGTTTCCCACCCCCATCCCTCTTTCCATACGAGGTACAAAATAATGGTCCAGTCAAGAAAATTACATATTGATTCATCATCTAGGTATTGACAATTTTTAGGGTAGAGAGTTTATTTTAAGTCTTTTCTGTGAAGGTTATTGCATAGTGGGGTAACTTGCACATTGGCCATATTAGCTCTGTTCTTTATCTTAGCATCATTATCAATTAATATTTACTTGAGAGCCACCTGGGGCCCTTATTTTAAAGAAAAGAAATTGGGGTGTAAATACCCAGTGTGAGGAGGAAAACGGGGGGGTCAAATAGTGTTTTTAACTATTCCATATTTCATAGAGCAAGCCAGGACAAATGAGCCTTCTCCAACAACATTTATGAGAGAGATTAGCATGAAAGCAGTTAACTTGCAGCACAAACTTAAAATTACAACCTCATAAAAAATCCTGAAGTTACAGCAAACAGCTTGAAAAATGTAATGGGCATTTTGCTGTTAAAACCTCCCATGTGATTATCTCTAGGTGCCTTTACTTGAATCTCTCTCTCTCTCTCTGAATTTCTCTTTCTTTCCTCCCCTTTTACTCATAAGCCCTCTGAGGTTACTTCTTTCAGGCTGCATTAGGATGTTACCTGGGAAAGATCAGTAAAATTGTCAACTATCCATTGAGGTTGGCCCCACAAGCCAGGTTTGTGAGTTCTCAAAGACATCTAGCCTTCAGCAAGTCAATGGTAAAAGATGCTTGGGTAACAACCACCCAAGGTGTTGGAGTTTCTCAGTTCTCTTTCTTACCTTTTCACTTCTTAGATTTTACTCCATTTCACTGGTCTATTTGGTTTGTCTTGAATATAGCACTCCATCTCCATATCTGCCCTTCTGCATTGGCTTACTCCCAGGACTGGAATGTCCCTCCTCTTTAGCTCTGTCCCTTTTTTCACTTGGCCTCAGATCTCTTCTCAGATCTCACTTTGTGCAGGAGACCTTTTCTATCCCTCTGTTACCACTACCTCTGCCCCTCCTTGTTTTCTGTCCTGAGATGATTGTAGATGTATCTTGTATATACCTTACATGTTGTCTCCCTATTGGAGATGTGTGAAGTCCTTGAAGGCAGATGTTTTTATGTTTCTTTGTATCCCCAATTCCAAACATAAGACTTGACACACAGTAAAGGCTTAATAATGCTTTTTGATTCATTTGGAAGGAGCTCTAGATGTGAGTGAACTAGGTTTATTTAGAGCAGCTAGGGGGCAGCTGAATGGCTCTGTGGATAGAATGCTGGGACTGGAGCCAGACTGACTCATCTTCCTGAGTTCAAATGCAGTCTCAGATACTAACTGTGCGATCCTGGGTAAGTCACTTACCCCGGTTTGTCTCAGTTTTCTCATCTGTCAAATGAGCTAGAGAAGGAAATGTCAAACTGCTCTAGTATCTGCCAAGAAAAACCCAAATGGGGTCACCAAGAATCAGACAAGACTGAACAACGTCAACTTTTAGCCTTAAAAGCTCTTGAGAAGTGTTCTATCCTCCTGGTTCAGCAGTGGGTACTGTTCCTCTTCCCGTTAGGTTTCTGACATCTTGAACAAGAGGGAAATTGATAGACTGACAGAAATGCAGCTTGATATGAAGGGGATGAAATTTTGGGCAAATCCTGGGACCTCTCAGCCTCACTTCCCCCATCTGTAAAATGCAGATGATACATTACTTACCTCAGAGGGTTGTTATGAGGAAAACATTTTTTCAAGTTGATAAGCATTTATTCAAATATGAGAAACATCCTCTTTTTCAAAGGTCTCTTTAGCTGACACTTCAAAATTCTCAAGGGATGGAGGCTAAATCATCTTTGGCATTTTAAGCTTTAAGTCAGTTCTTGTTGGATTCATTAGCAGCAGAAAAACTGCTTCCTTGATACAGTCTGTCCGTAGAGGAAAACCCTTGACAGATTTTAAAGGACTCCACATATGTGAATTACCATGGTTATGGTGGCAGAGGGGAGAAGAGCTGTCTGGGTGCCACTGATTTTTGACTCTGGTCATTCTTTCTAGCTCTGGCTTTCCAGCATGGTGGCTGAACTAGAAAGAGCAAGGTTAGGGGCCAGGTGCTGAGGATGATGCAAGGGAAGAAGAAATAAGAAGGTCTGTTATTCTAACAATCACAACTTTTTCCTTCTGGCATAGTTACTAGGGTGTTGGAACAGGAGTCAAGGAGATCCTGGGCTCTAGAACTTACTAGCTCTGGGGGCAACACGTAATCTCTTTAAAGTCCAGTTTCCTCATCTATAAAATAAGAGGGTTGGACTTGTACCTCCCAAGCTCTGTATGATGTCACCTATAAGGTTGCTTTTAGTAGTAAATCCATCATCCCGTGATGTAATGGTCTTGCCATACAAAGGATGTGCGTGGTACATGTGGCAGGCCCCTGAAGGGATAATACAAATAAATGCCTTTAGTGTTCTCATGCCCCAATGGTCATGGTGCTTGAGGTTTGGTTGGTTCTGCATTTGGTTCTTAGGAGGCTCAGAATTACCTGGCCACTCTAGTTGCTTGGATGGGCATTGATCCTAGCCCTTCAGTTGAGAAGGGGGACCACCAGGGCTAAGCAGATGCCCTGCTTTTGTTCTTGAACATCCTCCAGTCCGCCTACCTTCTCTCTTCACCTTCTGCATATCCCGACTCTGACGTTTGACCTGGTGGCATATCCTAAGGACCTGTGGGCCTTGCTCTATTCCCAGTCCCTGAACCTGGGCTTTTGCATCCTCCCTACTGCTGAATTCTTATGTCTCTTGTCTCCCCCCCCACACCCCAATTAACGTGAGCGCTTTGAGAGCAAGGATTGTATTATTTTATCTATTTCTGTCCCCATTGCTCGGGATGGTGCTTGGTGCATGGGGCTCATTCCTTCTTGGATGGATAGAGGGAGTTACCTTTTTCATGTTTCTGTTTCTGGTCAGTATGCAGGATGGCTAATTGTGCAGAGACCAGGCCTGTGATTTGGTTCCACCATTGCCAAGGAGCCTGGTAGTTACTGTGCAATGGCAGTTATCATAACTTCCTGGCAGTACCTGATGCTCCCCTTCCCATTTTTTTTTTTGGAAAGGAATGCATTTTAAAATTTATTTCATGTGCCTTTAGTTTCTTTTTCTGCTTATTAATCTTATTCTAGACTGCTTGACATGGTAAGGCCCTTACATAGGAATCCTTTAATTGCTGAAGTACTTACTCTCCTGGGCAAAACTCTAATCTTATAATTCACTGCAGCATACAATTGTGGAAACTCAAAAGGAACAAAACACTACTAGAAACACAAATAAACAACGCCAAATTGACCTCTAATACATGCTAAACACAAGAGGCAGCATTTTTACTGTAGAAAGATAGTGCTGGCTTTGGAGTTGGAAGAGCCCAATTCAGATCCTGTCTCTCTCATTGTCAGAATGACTTTGGGCATGAGAGCCTTGGACTAGTGGTCTGCAAAGGTCCTTTCCAGTTCTATTATTATGAATTGTGCCCTCCTCTACTTTTCCCTTAACAAACACAACCCTTTGACCAGCAAGAGGGATTACCCTGTTATGTGTCTGTCCTTATGTTGTATGAGCTATCTCTGATAGGTGTAAGGCAGAGTGGATAGCCTTGTACGAATTTCTTCCTTTACTTTTTGGCCTTGTTGAATCCCATAACTATAGGATGAAGAATAGGAAGAGACCTGAGAGATCACCCAGCACCGTGCCCTTCTACCCTACTCTCCCTCACCCTCCCCATTTTGCAGGAACTCGCCAGGGATCATACAGGAAGTAAATAGCAGATCAAAGATTTACACGTCTGTCTTCTGACTATAAATCCAGTGCCCTTTCTACTAGACTTTGCTCTTTTCTATTTATACCATTCTTCCTTGTGATATGGATGTCTGTGTATCTTAATCATCCAACCCTCCCTTTGCACCCAACCCTCTCAAATGGACTGTAGCCAGAAGATGGCTTTAAATAGACCTGTTCTAGCCGGGCAATCCTGGACTCCTTGGTCACCCTCAGCCTAGTTTAGCCCATCTGCTGAGACTGTTTACCAGACTATGGCTACTGCGCATGCTACAGCTCCTTGGAGCCACAGGTGAGAGCCGGGTGATGAGTGGACACCACAGGTGGGTGAGCAGCCCTGAGAAGGGTAGATTAGAACATACTGAAGGTGATGGAGGCAGGCACTGTGGAGCGCTTAGAGCTTGGTCAGACACCAAGGTCATCCAGTCCTCACGACTTTTGTCCTGCAACTGGACTTGTGTGATTCTGGAAGAGAGTGAGGCTGACGACTTTGAGCCCCTCTGCCTCACTTACAGCCAGTTCACACCCAAGTCAAGACAAGTGATGTCACTGGTCCTCTTGAAAACAAAGGCAAAACAACAACAGTAATCCTGGAAAGAATACTTTGGTAATTTATCATATAGCATTTGTCTTCATCATCATTTAGTATTCATTAAGCAATTCTTGTGTGCCTGGCACTGTATTCAGTAGAGGTGGAGACAAAGAAAGGCAATACCTTGGTCCCCACCCTTGAGTAGCTCATATTCTTTTGGAGGGAGACATCACAGGGACAATATCTTGTAGCTACAAGATATGTACGGGGTAATTAGGAGGCAATCTCAGAGGAAAGACACTATCAGCAGAGAAGGCCCAGAAAAGGCCTCTTTTTTTTTTTTTTGGAGCGGGGGAGGCAGGGCAATTGGGGTTAAATGACTTGCCCAAGGTCACACAGCTAGTAAGTGTTCCATGTCTGAGGTCACATTTGAACTCAGGTCCTCCTGACTCCAGGACCAGTGCCCTATGCACTGTATCACCTAGCTGCCCCTAGAAAAGGCCTCTTGAAGAAGGTGTAATTTAAGGCCAGGAAAGGCACAAGGCTGCCACGAGGAGGGAGAGAATTTGAGGCGCCTGGAGATAGCCAGCGTGAAGTCAGGAGACTTTACATCCAAAGATGGAGGGCCATGTAGTCTCTGGTGTGAAGAATGGCAAGAAGGGTAGCATTGAATGTCACTTCAGTCCCTTGGCATACACACCATATTCACCTCCCAAATTGAATGATTTAAAACATATGTGGTCTATAATCAGTATTATTTTTCAGTGTTACAGGGATTTTTCCCCTTTTAAAGAGATCTCCTTTTAGGAGTATGGCTTCTATTTGGCTTTAGCTTTGAAGGTGTCTCTCATATTCGGATGTTATTCAAGACATTAAGGTACATGAGATAGGGCCTGGACTTAGAATTCCATTGGTATAGAAAACTCCCTGGCCAATCAATTAGTCAGTCAGTTACATTTATTAAATGCCTACTATGTGCCAAGCACTGGGAATTCACCAACAGGCAAAAGACAGTGCCTGCCCTCAAGGGACTTAAAATTCCGCTACCAATGCAAGTCAGCACCTTCTCTCAGATTTAAAATAGTCTTAGAGCAGGCCTGCACAACATACAGCCCACCAAAGGATTTCAGGCAGCCCATGAAAAACGTAGAGTTGCCACTGCTCACGCTCCTGTTTGTCACATGACCCACAGCAACCAACTTATCTCTAATCTAGCCCATCTGTGACGGATCTGTCTTAGTGTCTTAGAGCAGTGAGAGGTTAGGGAACTTACCTAGGGTCACACAGTCAGTGTGTGTGTCAGAGATAGGTCTTGAACCCTTGTCTTCCTGGCTCTGAGGATGTGGTATGCTACCTCTTACATAGTATATGACTAAATAGCTTTTGGACATGTATTAATCTAAGCTACTGTTTCCCAAACCAATTTAGCCATAGTACACTGGTGGCTGAATTTAATAGAATACCTAAATTCTGGTTCAGGTAAAGGGAGAATATGTTGTCCTTACTGGTTTGCCCTTAGATGTTTAAAGAAATGTAGTATTCTTGACCAAATTTTCCTTCTTTCCTTCCTTCTTTTCTCTCTTTCTCTCTTCTTTCTCTTTATTTTCCTCTCTTCCTCATTCCCTCCCTCCCTCTTTCCCTTCCTCCCTTCCTTCCTTCCTTTCTCCCTCCCTCCTTTCCTCCCTCCCTCCCTTCCTTCCCAAGCTCACTTAAAAGAGAAGGAGAATCCTTTGTCACATAAGCTGGTGCTGTGTGTAGTGGATTGCCCTTGACAGATGTGCTTAGTGTGAGAGGGAGACTCCTTGTTAATTAGTCTATAATTATAGACTGGAGAATGCAGCCAGGAGGAATGGATTGCAGGCAAGTAAGGAAGATTGGGTGGGAAAGAGAAGGCAAGAGAATAAGGGAGGGAATAAACACTTTATGTAGTGCCTACTATGTGTCAGTCTACTGTGTGAAAAGCTCACAATAGTCCTCTGAGGTAGATGCTACAGAGGAAAGAAATCTGAGGGAAGGCAGGTTTCACAGTAAAGATAGGATTATCTCCCTTGGCAAAGGAACTCCAAAGAATGGCAGAAGCAATAGTGCCCAAGGGGTGGCAGCTGCTTTGGGGAAGGGAAGCTGTGAGCTCCAAGTTCAGCCTGGCCCTCCCTCTGTGTCTGTGCCTGGTTCTCAGCCCCCACTTTGTCTTCTTTCCTTCTAAGCTTCTTCCACCAACCCTGGCAACCAGGTCCAGGGTGTTCTGACTCCCAACTTTCTGTGGCCCCATTGTACAGTCACACTTAGGAGCCCCTCACTCACTGCATCTCCCCTGTCCCTGAGCAAAGTAGTTCTGTCCAGCCATATGTGCCCTTCAGACATACAAATTCAGGCTTTCTGTGCCTCTCATTGTCTCTCACACACACACACCAGACACAGAGTAATTTTATATTTAACGTTTTGTTAGGAAAAGTTATTTAGCATAGATATTTTCTCACATAATAATACTGGCTACCATATTTAAGGTTTGCAAAGCACTTTAAATATATCATTTCATTTGATCACTGTTGATTGGCTCATAGATATAGAGCTAGAAGGGCCTTTTATTCCCACCTTTATTTTATAGGTGAGGAAACTTGAGCCCAGGAAGTTAAGTGACTTGTCCAAGGTCCCACAGGTCATGTCGGAGGTGGGATTTGAACCCAGGTCTTCTGACTCCAGTCATTGGGGAATATCAGGGTTCCATGGAACAGAATTTAGGAAACATTGATCTCAATCAACCAACATTTATTAAATGCCTACTAAGTTCCAAGTACTGTGCTAAGTACTGGGGATACAAAAAGAGGCAAAAGACAGCACCTGCCCTCAAGGAGTTTACGATCCAGTGACTCTTAGAGTCTAATTATCATATTATAATTATAATATTATCTGAGTTTTTTCAGCTTCTTTATGAAACATTCAGACTACTTATTGAAACATAAGCTAAAGCACATCTTGAGACCTCTAGAATCCAAATAAAGCATCTTCGCAAGTTTAGAGATCTTATTTTCTACAGTTATCTAACAGAATCATTCATTTTGTCCTCAGACACTTACTAGCTGTGTGACACTGGGCAAGTCATTTTAAATGACAGACCATTCCACTATTCATCTGGTGCTAAATAACTTTTTTTTAGAGGATAAATATCCATGTTCATTTTGGTGTTTCCCCTCTTTGTAGAAATGTGGGCATTCCCTAGATGTAGAAAAAGCTTCACAGTTTTTCTAATTGTGGTCACTTTATGTTTTTAACATGGTCACTTAAATGTTCTGTCCAGTGTCAATGAGGGTCTATTTGGGGGGAGGGGGCCTTAGCTCAGCAGGGGAAGCAAGTCCTAAGACCCAGGGGGTAGCTTCTTCTAAATCTTCCCTATTTTTTAAAATCATGGGATTAAAAACAACACATTTTTCAGCCTTTTCACTTTTTGAGTTAATATGGGCCATTGCTTGATATAAATCTAAATAGTACATGTAAGTTGTAGGTCAAGATGTTAAAAAAAGTGTATTTGTCTGAAACACCTGGGCAGCTTCTGGTATTATTTTTGATTATCAATTCCTAGTTACCTTTTAAACTGGAAGGCTTAAAAGCCTTTTTACCCTGACAGGGAGCAGTCCAGTTGACTTCTGGCATTTAGGAGATTTGCTGGCATGCACTCTGTTTAATTCAGTTGTCTCAGTGAGAAATAACTGGGGGACAAGGGATGCAGTTGTGGCTGAGCCTGTGTTTGGTGTTGTCATTTTCTATTGCAGTCTCCTTTTGTCCTCCTGGGGAGAGCTCATGAGCTCATTGACAGTCTCCTTGATGCCTGCAGCAAGCTCCCCCCTTCCCTTAATAATTAAAGAAGGAATGAGAATGTCGATTCAACCTCTTAGGGAGAGTTAGAGAGAACCACAGATCTTGTTTGAGGGCCAGGCCTTTCCCCTCCAGCTACTTTAAATCCCCTACTAATTCAGAGGCTTTATTTACTGAACAAACACAGAGAACACAGAACTACTGCTCTGCTTTTGGAGAAGCCTGCTTGTGTTGATATTTTTACTGAAGTCAGAGATTTTATTTTATTTTTTTCCCCATGCATGCGTTCTGTGAGCTGTCAATACCCATCTCTTAAGATTTTTCTTATTTAAGAAAAAATAAGAATGCAGCATGTCCCAGTGAGGTCACAAAAACTTCTCAGATAAAGCATTATTCAGTTAATCAGCATAAGTATCTACTATGTGCTGTGGGCATGTAGGTGTCACAGTGGGTAGAATGCTGGGCCTGAAGTCAGAAAGACTCATCTTCCTGAGTTCAAATCCAGTCTCAGACATATACTAACTAGCCTGGCTGGGAAAGTCATGTAACCCTGTTTGACTTAGTCTTCCTTATCAATAAAACCAGCTTGAAAAGGAAATGACAATTCACTCCGGTATCTTTGCCAAGAAAACCATGAATGGGGTCATAAAAAAATTGGACATCACTGAAACAGTGGAACACCTATGTGGAAGATGCTTTGCTAAGCATTGGGGATACAAAAAGAGGAGAAGAAATAACCCCTACCCTCAAGGAGCTTGCAGTCTAATAGACAGGAGACAACATATAAACAAATATATGCAAAGCAAGCTGTGTACAGGATGAGTACGAAGAAGCTAATAGAGGAAAGACAGCAGAATTAGAGGGCTCTAAAAGCCTCAGGGAGGCTTCTAGTAAAAGATGGGGTTTTAGTGGGGACTTAGAGGAAGCCAGAGAGGTCAGTAGTCATTGCAGAATGGTCACCTCCAGAAACGGAAGAAACCTAAATGACTCTTTAAAGGTCTTGAATGTGTCCCTGCATGAACAACCAGCTGTGAGAGCATGGTATAAACAAGACCAGAGTCCTGCATACATCATAGGGGCCAGTTAGCTTTGCTCTGTTGCATAATCATAGGCTACATCCTGTGAGTCCTAATGGCCTGACCACATTTTCCTAAAACAGTTTAAAGAGATAGATGTTGAGGTCTTAGAATTTGTAGGGTCATAGACATAGAATTAGAAGGTATCCTTTTGTGGAGTCATTTCCATCATGTCTGACTTTCTGTGACTCCATCTGTGGTTTTCTTGGCAGAGATAAAGGAGTGGTTTGCCATTTCCTTCTCCAGAAGGGGAAACTGAGGCAAACAGTGTTAAGTGCCTTGACCAGAGTCACACAGGTAATAATTGTCAGTGGCCAGATTTGAACCCAGGAAGATGAGTCTTCCTGAGTCCAGGCCCCATGCTCTATCCATTGTGCCACAAGGGGATCGCAGAGGTTATCTACTCCAACCCTCTTAGTTTATGGTAACTTGCCCTAGACTACACAATCTGAGTTAGGTCAGGATTTGAACCTATGATCTCTAATAGCAAATCCTCATACTTTTGTCTCACCCTACATATTCAACCAGGTTCCAAATCTTGTTTTCTCCCTCCATGCTATCTCTTATATTTGTGTCCTCAGCACCTTTTATCCAGACTATTCTAACAGCCTCCTAGCTGGTACCCTTGCCTAGAGTCCCTCCCTAGTCCAAGACATCATCATTCACACAGTTGCCAAGGGATTTTCCTGAAGTGTAGATCTGACCATGTGACTCCCTTAATCAATCAATTCCAATGGCTCCCTATTGTCTCTCGAATTAAATATTTAAAAAAAAGGGGGGGCAGCTAGGTGGCACAGTGAATAGAGCACTGGCCCTGGAGTTAGGAGGACCTGAGTTCAAATCCAGCCTCAGACACTTAACACTTACTAGCCATGTGACCTTGGGCAAGTCACATAACCCCAATTGCCCTGCCCTCCCCCTTTCAAAAAGAAAAAAAAATGATTACATATAAATTCCTCTGGCTTTTAAAACCCTTCACAACTTGACCCTAAACTTACCTTTCCAGGCTCATTATACACTATTCTTCTTTGTGAACTTTCTGTGGTCCAGCCTTTTCTTCCTCACACATGATGCTTCCTCTCCCATCTCCAGGTCTTTGCACCTGTAGGTCCCTTATGACTGGAATGTACTCCCTCCTCACTTAATAGAACTCCTCACAATCCTTTGAAATGACATTCCAAGTACCACATTGTCCTTCCATTGTCCTACCATAATGTCCTTCCTGATCCCCCAACTTCTCATGCCCTCTTTGCTTAACTATCTTTTATCTATTTTGTATGTATGTGCATGCTGTCTCTCCTATTTGAATGTAAGCTCCTTGAGAGCAGAAGCTACTTACTTCTTTGTCCTTGCGTATCCTCGGCCTGGCATATAGTGATGTGCTTGTTGGTTGACTCCACTAGGTAGAACTCCAAAATTATGTGGGTTATCACCAAATTTCTTTTAAAATCCATTTCCATGTAAATTCCTAAAGTATCATGTGAGATTTAAAAACAAGGTTTTAAGGCTTTTCAGATATACAAAAAAAAGATCTTGTAAATGCTAAAGAGAGTAAGTTGAGTCAAAGGATAAGTTGAAAAATGAAAATTGATCCAGGAACTTAAGCAATGGTAGTATTGAGAATAGTTTATTCAAAACAGGGGAGGGAAAAATAGTTCCCAAAACTGCGTGAAGAAGTTAAGAAAATATTTTGATTTGTTTGATGGGTTTAGGACTTTGATATTTTGAGCATGCAGACTGAATTAATTTTATAGGATAGGAGATCAGATAGTATAGGAGATCAGATCACCTTTACCAATTAGAAAAGTATGATGTGCATATCTGGGGCAGTTAGGTGGCACAGTGGATAGAGTGCCAGACCTGGAGTTAGGAAGACTCCTCTTCCTGGGTTCAAAATCTGGCCTCAGACACTTACTAGCTGGGTGACCCTGGACAAGTCACTTAACCCTGTTTGCCTCAGTTTCGTCATCTGTCAAATGAGCTGGAGAAAGAAATGGCAAACCCTCAAGTATCTTTGTAAATAAAACTCCAAATGGGTTCACAAAAAAGTCTGACACAACTAAAACAATGAGTGAACACAACAAACGGGATTGGATCACATTTAGGAAAGTATGATGTACATATCAGTAGACTGAACTGTAGCAAATATTGATAGCAATGTGTATGGGAAGTTATTAGAAGTTATGTGTTTAGTCAGCCAATGTTAACATTAGCCACTTGGCCATCATAGGATTCAAGCAAAACATATTTTCTCAGTATAATTTTGCTGCTTAACTGAGAAGTTGGCAAGATATGGTGGGAAAAAAATGTTGGAAAAAGCTTTTAGGAAACCAGGATTCAAATCCTAATTCTACCATTTATTAAATGTGATCTTGGACAAGTTACTCATCTCAGGGCCTCAGTTTCCTCAAAAGTCAAGGGAATTGCACTACATTGATCTCTGAGCTTGATTCCAACTTTGCTATTTTTTGACAGATTGTTAATGTTGCAGTTAATTTTTCCCCCATTACTTTAACATTGAATGAAGTAGGAATAATAAACCTCCCACAAGTAATGTATTATAGAATGCTTTACCCAGAACTTAGATTTCTAATTCCTCAGCTTTCCATAGAGAATAACATAAAACTTTGAAAAGAGTTGAAAGAATTGTGTGTTATAGATTACATTTGTACCTGCCTGATCAATATATGCCTTCCTATAGTTGACTCTAGCACCAGGGACCAGATAGAAGACATAGAATCCAGGTTCTTAGTGGCTCCCAGGCCCTCTTTTTTCATTCATTTTCAGCTCATCAGTCAATCAACAAACATTTGTTGAGCCTAGGCACCATGTTAGTCACTGGTAGACAGCCCAAAGTGGAGTTCCCACTGGGAGCCCCTTGAGGACAGGGCTACATTTTGCCTGTCTTTGTATCTCCAGCATTTAACACTGATCCCAACACATGGTAGGAATTTAATAAATGCTCTGACTGGAGCTTATCTTCTGGCCAGGGGAGACAAGGTTATACACATGTACAAAGACATACCATACGTGTGTGATGTGTATATATGTGTGTATAACACACTTAAAATTTCATATGCAAACTATATACAGGGTAATTTGGGGAGGGAGTATGGAAATCAGGAAAGGTTTAATGTATGAAGTGGAGTCCTTGCCTCTGAATGACCAGCAGTCACCTTACTTTCTGAGGCTAAAGACACTCTTCTGTGACCTTGTTAACATAATTTCTGTCTTAAAAACCTTGTCCCATAGCTTCACAAAACCCTCCTTCTCAGCTTCTGTTCAGTACTTTGTACTCAGTTTTCTAAATTACCTTTGCCTAGCTTTATTATTACTGAAGGTCACAGCATTGTTGTCATGTTTCTCTATTTGTATGTTTTAGCTGCTGTATTATTTGGCTCCCAAATTAACCATCCAACTTAAAGGGGGTGAAAGCTGTGTTTTCAGCCATTACCCATGGTAGCCAAAAGACCTGTCCATAGGCACCCTGATCCACATTGCAAATATTTCTGACAAGTGTTAGTAAGTCCTGTTTTATAAGACACAGCCTATGGCCCCTTCTCATCATCCTTTAGTTAGCATGATGATCCAGAAAATAACCCTACCTGGTGCCTAACTTCCTGCCATACCTGTCCAGAGGATAGTGTCCTTTCTACCTTGTTGGGCATTCCACAGTTTTCTGAGGGCAGAAAATTAAACTACCTGCTTCCCACCAGGAATGTGGAGGATCAGTCAAGAAGCATTTATTAAGTATGTACCATGTCAGTAAATCATTTAATCAGCCAACATTTATCAAGCATCTACGATGTGTGGGGTACCCAATGCTGGGGATACAAAAAGAGACAAAAGGCAGTCCTGGCCCTCAAGGATCTTATAATCTAATGGGAAAGCAATGTGCACACTAATATATACAAAGTAAAGTATATACTAGATAGATAGCAAATAACTAAAAGAGAAAAGCATTGGAATCAAGGGCAGGGGAGGAATGATTAGGGAGGATTTCCTGTAGAAGGTATGATTTTTAGTTGGGACTTAAACCGAGCACTGGTGAGTCAAGACATCACTCTCGAAGTCATTGGTCCTTTTCAAGAGCAAAGGACAAAGAACAGCAGGGAAGGAAGCTTGGGAGGTCAACCAGGCACGGGGAATACAAGTACAAAGAAAAATGAAGGAAGCTCTGCCCTCAAGGAACTTATATTCTAATGGAGGAGACACCAAGTAGATATAAGTGTATAAAGAGAATAAATATAAACACATCCACAAACTATTTAAATACAAGGTAATTTGGGAGGGAATCAAGAAAGCTTTCATGTAGAAGATGGTGCTTAGGCTACATCTTAAAGAAAGAAAGGGACCCTGAGGTGGCTATAAGGAGGGAGTGTATTCCAGGGATGGGGGAGTGTTAATGCAAAGGTGCGGAGATGGGAGATGGATTGTTGTGGATGCTGAACAGAGAGAAGACCAGTTTGGCTGGATTGAATAGTGTGGGGGAGAAAGAGTATTGTTGAACGAAGCAGAAAATATAGTTTGGGGCCATGTTGTGTAGTGCTTTGAAAACTAAATAGAGTAGTTTATATTTGATGCCTGGAGTGATAGGAAGCCACTGGAAGGAAGGAAGAAAACAGGCTTTTATTAAATACCTACTATGTGCCCTGCATTAATGCTAAGCATTTTATAAATATCTCATTTGATCTTCACAACAACCCTGCGTGGGAGCGTTTTAAACAAGTGTTTTATCTCCATTTTAAAGATGAGGATCCTAAGACTGAGAGGTTAACTGATTTTCCCAGCAACCTTGGCCTCTCCTGCCCCACTGACTCCATGCAATTTACACAATAGGGCAGGTTATGCTTCTCGGGGAGCATTTCTTTTGCATGTACTCTTCTCCTTGGAGCTCAAACATAAGTGTTCAGTGCGGTGCTCGAGAATCCTCAAGAAGTTGGCATTTTGGATTATTCTGGAGGGGGGGGGTGTTAATCTTTGGGTATTATAGACCCCTTAGGTAGTTTGAAGCCTATAGATTCCTCAGAATATTGTTTTTAAATGCATAAAATAAAATATATAGCATTACAAAGGAAATGAATTACATCTAAATAAAGATGTATTTTTATTTTCTCATCCACATTCATGGATCTCTTGAAATCTATTCATAGACCCCAGGTTAAGAACCCTTGCATCAGAGTGCACAAACCCCCAGCAGCAGGTCCCCTGTTTCCTGGGGCAGTTCATTCTAAAGTAAAGCAGTCAGGTGACTAACAGGGTAACCTGCAGCACAAAGGCTTGAATTCAGGTTGTTCTGACCTCCAGCCGTGATAAACCGTACTTACTGTGAACAGAGAATGAACCCAGCTAAGTGTGTGTCAGGAATCCCATCATCAAATTAAAACACATGTGTCTTATTGCCTGCAATTAAAGCATGTCTTATTTTCCTTGCTATGATCTCTTGGGAGAATTTCAGAGAGGGAGTTTTGCTGCTTCTAATACTAATGTGGCAGCTTGTTTTAAAAGACACAGCAGGGTGCCTTGATGCAGAAGGAAGGTCATTGAGCTGAGCTCCAAACTTCTTGTGAAAGCCATAGCAGGGCTAGCTCTGAAGTGTCTGTTTCAACATTTTCACATCAAAATAGGGTAGAGATCTGACTGCCATTCTCATTGTACAGTTCTCCAGCCAGGGCGTCTAAGTGGGGGGAGGGAAGGGAACAAATGGGGAGAACCTTTCTACAAACTATGAAGCCATAGGGGGAAAAATAGTAGTTTCTTATCTTTGAGCCATACTAGAGGGCTTCCCCCCCCTCTTTTATGCTCTATTCTCAAAGAGCACTAGTTAATAATTCACACACAGTTACCAATTAAGTAGAAATTTCATTCGAAGCTGCAGCAGGTTCTATTAAACTTATTTGGGAACTGAGAGCATGAATTGCTCCAGAAGTAGTTTGCGTATTATTAATATAGATATGTCTCTGATGACCAGCTGGGCCTGCATGTTTGCCTTAGAGGTTGGTTGCCAGCTGATTTGCTGTCCAGTTGGTCTCAGAAAATGAGTGAATTTGCTGGTCATAAGCAGATAGGACTTGGGGTGTCACACTTGCCCTCTTGTCCTTAGTAGATGGAGCTGGTTTCTTGTTTGTAGGTTGGGTGGGGCAGGAGGGAAGGGAAGAGAGGAAGGAGTCTGGTAAATGTAGTTGGTGTGATGAGTGGGCTACTGACAGTGTTCAGACCAACCATCTTGTGTAGTGGTCTGTACTGGGCACTATGAGAAACAAGGAAGTAGGGGCTATGTCCTTTAGGCTAGAGTCAGCGAGGAGGCACAGTGGATAGAGCACTTGGTCTGGAGTCAGGAGGACCCATGTTCAAATCCGACCTGTGACACCAACCAACCTTGGCCAAGTCAATTGGCCTTTGTCTGCCTCAGTTTCTTAACTCTAAAATGGGGGTAATGATAGCACCTACCCCCCAGAATAAGTAGGGTTAAATGAGACAATATTTGTGAAGGGCTTAGCACTGTGTCTCATACAGATCAGGCGTTTAATAAATGCTTGTTCTCTTCCTTTCTTCCCCTTTAGGAGAAAGAGGACAAATAAATATGTTTGCATCCTTCTTATATCGTGTAACCTTGGGCTCAAATCTTATCTCTGACTCATAGTAGCTGTGTGACCCTGGACCTATCGTTTAACCTTGATGTGTCTCTGGAACCTCCCTAGGACTTTTCTATTTTGTGATAGATAGCTGGTTGGATCTACTGGTAATTGAAGGAGTTTTCACTCTGAGAGGCAGTAAGGCATGTCAAGAAGACCTAGCTTTAAATTCTGATTCTGACATAAACCATTTATGTGATGGTGGGTAATTCACCTCATTTCCTAGGGATCTTAGAAATTCTCTAAGACTTCAAGATATAGGTAAGTTACACAGCTGTATAAGTGGAGGGAGTTTCCACCATTCTCTACCCAAGAAGAATTAGAGGTCCAGGTGCAAGTGATGAAAGTATACACTGTGAACTAGAGGTATGAGGGATTTACCAAACAATAGCAATAGCAACAACTCTATCTCTACCCATCTTTTTCTCATGAACTTGGGAAACACTTAGGTGCGAACAAGTAATATAAATTTTGCTTAGTTATTACATCAGATAACAAATTTGGATGACCTGTCCCTATGTTTTATATGCTTATATGTTTTAGTGGGAAAATGGAAGGAAAATAGGGGAGAAGGATCCACAAGGTGTTCTTGCCCCCAGGTATCAAATTCTGCATATGAACTCTGGTTTTCTGCCTTCAAATTGGGTGTTCTTTACTGATAATGCTTTTCTAACCAGACTAACCTTAAAGTTGCCCAGACCTCAGAGCAACAACATTATCCATTTACCCTTGAATAGCTCTTAACTTTTACTAGGGTGGCTTTCCTCGCTCTATCCCACCAATGACCACCAAGGCAACTCTGGCTTCTCCTGCCCTGCTGGCCCCATGCTTCTGCACTGGGGTAGGTCATGCTTACCAGGAAACATCTGGTTCCATTTTACCTGGTAATTTCCTCGTAAAACTAACTGCCTTCAGTAGCATTGTTCTGCTTCACAATATTGTATTTATGGTCTTCAATAACACTTACGGACATCTGCCTGTACCCATACGATTACAAATGTATAAAGGCAATTCTTCTCTCTCCCCTCATTTTTTTTCCTACCTAAGAAAGCATGACATAATGAAACATGCATTGTTGTATGAAAATTTACTTTAGGGATTGATCAGCTGAGGACCTGGCTACTGAAAGGTTGGTCACCAGAAGGCTGGTAATGGGAGGTGCTGATGCTGGTGAGAATTGTGGACCTTTATCATTTTACAACTATTATCTTATTTAATCATAGCAGCAGGCCTCTGAAATCACAAGGGCCACCTCTTCCATATCCTATTGGCCAATTACTTGATACCCCACATCAGGAACCTTGGAGGAATTTCTGCCCTTGGGGCACACCCTCCTACCTGGTTACTACTTCTCTTGGAGCTCTTTCAGGAAATCACTAGCTATGTCTTTACTCTTTCTCCTCTTCAGTCACCTCCTCTTTCCTTTCCTTCTCTCCTCACCCTGGAACCATTGAATGATGATCAAATAAACTGTCATTGTTCTTTGATGGGCCTAGTCCCCATGGTCGAGGTGGGCAAAGTTAACAATATGGAACTCATGTTCAGGTGCTGGGGGTAGAAGAACCCAGGAGAGCCCACCATAATGCAGCCCTCTCCTCTCACCCCTTTGTCCTTGACTTTTCTAAAATATTTCATATATGTGTGTGCTCTAGTGGAATGATGGCTCAGATAAAATCTTTCCTTTTATTTCTTTGGCTTAGGACCTTGGACTTCTTAAGGAATTCTATGGCAGTAGGATATACAGGGCTGCTAGTAGTCCAGCACCAGATTTACTGTTCTTCTGCCTTCCCTAGTTACTGGATGGTCCCCACTTTGTTCATGCTACCCAACCCTCTCTGACCTTTATCATTAAGATTTCTCTCTCTCTCTCTCTCTCTCTCTCTCTCTCTCTCTC
>NW_027185903.1:30220308-30273749 GCF_028583685.1 Petaurus breviceps papuanus
GTCTCTCTCTGTCTCTCTCTCTCTCTGTCTCTCTGTCTGTCTCTCTCTCATTATCTATTTGTCTTCTCGACTTCCTGTCCTCTGTTTCCTTTTCTCAGGGTCTACTGTAAAGCACTTAAACATAGTGACTAGATCTTGATGTCTCTCCAGCACTACTGTATGTAAGTGGGCCAGGAAAACAGAGTATTGTATGACATAGGATACACTAGTAAAAAAGCTCTTTTAGAAGTGGTCAAAGGAAAAAGAAATTCAAACATTCACATAGGCTTTAACTTGATGTGCTCTACCCAGTCAAATGTAAGCAGTTTAAGAGTAGGAATTTTCATTTTATGTCTTTATACCCTCAGGACTTAGCACAGTGCCTGGTACACAGTAGGCACTTAATAAAAAATTTGTGCATTGATGGTGCTACACCACCATAATAATATGAAAACTGGCTCCTGATTCAGACCTCCAATACTTGACATGTTTTCCATGTGTATGGGCATACTGCTCAATGAGGGGGAAAGATACATCTGGCAGTACAGAACGAGAGGTTTAGATTTCTAGGCTATTGTTCCTAAGCAAATATATTTTTGAATGTGATATTTTCAATCATTAACTCTCCTTTCTAGTATACCAGTCATATCCATCTTACTGCCAATGAATGAGTTTGGTTATTGGCTAATCTGTAATAAAACTTTTAGCAGATAAGTTATCTAAGTCAGAAATAGCAGCTGTTACACACTGCTCTAGGAATGGTACTGGCTTTGGTGACTAATGTCCCCTAAGCATACAGACTGGGACTTCCCCATTTTCTATAAAGATTTGTATGCACCCTTCATCAAGACCAAGGTATAAAAGGGCAGTGACCAAGCAGGTGAAGTGTGTTGAATGAAGCCTGAAGGCTTCTGAAGGTGCTGGAGAGGACCTTAGAGACCATCTTGTCCAACCCCCATTTTTTGGAGGAAACTCCCAGGAAGAGAGGAAATGACTTGTCCAGAGTCACATGGTAACTTTGTATCAAATCTGTGACTAAAGCCTATGTTACTACTATATTGAATAATTTAACAGAAATTTTCCAAGTACTTATTATATGTAAGGCACTGAAGGAGATAAAGTCAGAAGGGTACAGGTCCTGTTCAAGAAGCTTATAGTTTGGTAAGGGGCTACATACAGATAAAGCTTTTTTCCCTCAGAATTCTATTTAGCACATTATTTACTGAACACCTGTAATGTGCAAAGCACCAGGCTAACATGTTGGAAATGCTCCGGATTGGTGTTAAATAGCAGATTTCTCCTATTTTATGCCAACTGCTAAAACATGGGGCTCCTGTAAAACTGCAGAAATCATGGGTATAAATAAATGTCTACTGGAAAGGCAGCAGCTTTAAGTCTGTCTGTTGCTTGAAGTGCTAAGAATATCCCAAGGAGACAGGCAAAATGTTGCTTAAAATGTTGAAAAGTAATGAATTTAAGTAGCCAATTGCTCTTTTTTTTATGAATCTATATAGTGCATTCATAAAGATTTGGGAAATTTGTAGCAGTAAGACTTTGAATTAGCAATGGAGATCATCCTTTAGATGACCCAGGTAACCCTTTGGCTGTAGGCCTACATGAAATTTGGCACTGATTAATTCCTTGAGTGAGTAGGACTTGAACCCTAATGGGAAATTGATGTAGGGTTTGATATGGAAAGCCTGGGGGAAAATGAGGACAATACATTGATTCCATAGATATTTATTGTGAGGGTTTGATTTAACTTCAAGGAAATGTACTAGTGAGCTTCCTTGGGGACCCTCATTTAAGACAGCATCATGATTCAGAGAACTAACTACCTATGTGACCTTGAATAAGTCACTGAAATTTTCTGAGCTTCAGTTTCCTCATTTGTAAAATATGAGGGGGGTTGGTGAGATGGGGAGGGAACTAGAGTATATGGGCCTGTAGGTCTTTTGTAGCTCAAGAACCTAGGTGAATGATCCTAATTAATAAATCTCTTATTTTTAGACCACCAGTGAATGTCAATGCAAAAGTACAATGATAATATCAGAATTTGTAAGCTGAATATTTAATTCTTTGCCTTGTGCCCCCAAAGACACTGAAGTGCTAAGAATATCCCAAGGAGACAGGCAAAATATTGCTTAAAATGCTGAAAAGTAATGAATTTAAGTAGCCCATGGCTTTTTTATGAATCTATATAGCTCATTCATAATTATTTGGGAAATTTGTAGCAGTTGAACAACTTCAATTCCTTCCCTCAACATACATGCTGACTTTCCCTCAAATAGCTGAACTACTTGGTTCTTCCACCTGCTTACTTCCCATGAGCTGCTCGCCTACCCCACCTCAGCCGCACACAAAGATGCTCATACCATCGATCACTCACAAAGTACGATCTCTATGTTCAAGAATTCTGAAAACTCCGGAGTTATCTAACTATAGATCTATTGGCTTTTCACTTCTCCCTCTGCTTTTCCTTATAAAACATCTTTGTCTACAACATGTCAGTTCTCTCCCAAGCCACCTCCCCTGCATTAGTGACTCTTCTTATTTTGACCCCTTAGCGAACCAATTCAACTTTCTAATGGCTTTCTGTCTTGAATCCTTAGCCCCACCCTTTCATATCATCTCAGCCTTGGATCACTCCCACCATTTGCCTCCTTTGCTCCTACACACATGCTACTGAGTGAAAGTGGAGAAAAATCACATAATTGTTTGGAGTGGGTCCATTACAGATTTATGATGTACAACCTCAACTGGGCCCTCACTGCTATTAGGCAGTCCTACTATACCTCTATTATAAACTCACTATCCTTTTCTCCACAGTGGTTCTTCCATACCTTCCCATCCCTCCTCAAACCTCCCACGGCTCCCCTTCCCTTCACATTCTCAATTGAGAACCCTGTCTTCTATTTTACAGAAAAAATGGAGGCTTTTCACCATGAGTTCCCTCTTCTCCTCTCTTCCTCATCTCCTATTACTCAGGTTCCTTCTGCTACTCTCTCCTCCTTCATCCCTGTTTCATGATGAAGTGGTTTTACTCCTTACCAAGCCTAACTTCCCTACTTGTTTAAGTGACCCCATTCCGTCCTGTCACCTTCAACAAATTGCCCCCTTTTGTCATCCCCACTCTCACTTATTTCCAATTTTTCCTTGTCTTCTGGCGCATTTCCTACTGCCTACAAACATGCTCATGTCTCCTTCATCCTGAAGCGGGGAGACCCTCATCTGATTGTTGCATTCCCTCTAACTATCACCCTATATCTCTTCTGCTCTTTGCAGGTAAACTCTTCAGAAAGGTTGTCTATGATAGATGTCTCTACTTTCTCTCTTTCCACTCTCTTCTTAACCCCTTACAAACTGACTTCTGACCTTATAATTCCACCAAAACCACCTTCCAGAGTTACTAACAATCTCTTAGTTGCCAAATCCTATGGCCTCAGTACTCATCCTTTTTGACCTATATTTGACACTGTTGATCCCTCCCTCCTTCTTGATATTCTCTCCTCCCTAGGTTTTGGGCTGCCAGCTGGTTCTCCTTCTACCTCTCTGACTGCTCCTTCTCTGTCTCCTTTACTGGATTCTCATCCAGATGAAGACCTCTAACCTTTAGGTGTCCCTCAGGATTCTGTCCTGGACCCTCTTCTCTCTATATACTCTTTCACTTGGTGATTGAATCCACTGCTGGGAATTTAATTACCATCTCTGTGCTAATGATTTACACATCTACCTACTCTGCCCCAAACTCTCTGATGCCGCATTGTCTCACATCTCCAACTGCCTTGAACTAGATATCCAGTAGACAACTTCAACTTAATATGTCCAAAATGGAACTCATTATTTTTCCCCTTAAACATTTCTACTTCCTATCTTTCCCATTACTGTAGAAGGCAACACCATCCTCATAGTCCCTTAGGTCCACAACCTATGAATCAGCCTGGATTCTTCATTATCTCTCATCATCCTCCATAGCCAATCTGTTGCCAAGGCCAGTCAGTTCACCTTTTAGACATCTCTTAAATACACCCTATTCTCTCCCTGACACTGCCACTACTCTGGTGCAAGCCCTCATCACCTCATGCCTTGATTATTGCAATAGCCTGTTGGTGGATCTGCCTGCCTCAAGTCAATCCCCGTTACAATCCAGTCTCCATTCAGTTACTAAAGTGATTTTCCTAAAGTACGGGTCTAATCCTGTCCCTCCTCTACCGGATAAATTTCAGGTGCTCCCTATTACCTCCATGAACAAATACAGAATGCTCCCTTTGGCATTCGAAACCCTTCATAATTTGGTCCCCTCCTACCTTTCCAAGTCTTCTAACACCATACTTTCCAACACGTAGTCTTTGATCCAGTTGACACCGACTTCCTGGCTTTTTAATGAACAAGACACTGCATATCTTGGCTCTGGGTATTTTTTTTTAAAGCAATTCAGGTTAAGTAACTTGCTCAAGGTTACACGGCCAGTTATTTTGTGTGGGTGCTAAGTATCTGAGGCCGGAACCGATCACTGGGGCCGGTGCTCTTACTCACTGTGCCACCTGGCTGCCCTGGCTTTGGGTATTTTCTCTGGCTATTTCTGCAATGCTTTTCCTCCTTCTCTCCAATTACTGACCTCTCTGGCTTCCTTTAAGTCACAACTAAAATCCCCCTTTCTACAGGAAGCCTTCCCCAACCCCTCTTAATTCCAGTGTCTTCCCCTCTGTTAATTATTTCCTATGTATCCTGTATACAACTTGCTTTATATATATTTATTTTCATGTTGTCTCCCCCTTAGATTATAATTTCCTTTAGGGCAGGGACTGTCTTTTGTATCTCTAGCATTTAGCACAATGCCTGTCACATAATAGACAATAAATGTGTATTGATTAAACTGTGTAGGATGTGGTATGTTTAATGTAATGGCAGTAAGGGCTGGAAAAGTGGAAGAAACATCCCACCTTTCTAACCCCATTAAAAGATTTTGCGGAGTGTGGATTTGTGAGATGCTTTATCCACTGTTAGAGGCTCTAAATCTCTTACACCATGAAATCTTAAAGGCTATCTCAGATTAAAGGCTTGCATGGTTTTGGCAAAGCCTTCTTGGAGCCTATATCATAAAATGGTACCCTGAAGGTACCATTTACTTTCGTTTTAACATTTATTGAGTATTAGAGGCAGTATAGTAGAGTAGATGGAGTATTCACTTTGGAGTCAGGAAGATCTGGGTTCAAAATGCTACCTCTGACAATAGTTATGTGACCCTGGGTAAGTCACATGACTTCTGTCTTGAAGCAGAGGTATCCAACATGCAGCCCTGTAAGCATTATGCTTACAGCCCTTCCGAGTGCTGTCTAAGCCGTATTCAAATGTAATTGGGAAATATTTATAAAAAATATAATAGAGCACAAATAATGTTGATATGTGGTTTTCTAAGCCATTATGTGGCTTGCAAAGATCCTCATCTAAGTTTTAGTTACTCCTCTTTGTCTTTGAGTTCTACACCACTGTAAATTAACTCCCTAGGACTTATATACTAAGTCATAGATGGATGCAGAGGTCCAGGAATTTGCCAGAATGACCAACCATAGATATTTCACAAATCTCCAGTAAGTAACATTTACTCAGAGGTAGTGTGGTATAGTGACTGGAGCCTTGGCCTGGGAGTACAGGGACTCGGGTTTGAATCTCCCCACAGGTGCTAGTTGTGCGATGACCAGCAAGTGGGTTAATCACAAAGCCTTAGAGTTCCTTCATCTCTAAAATGAAGATAAGACTGCGTACCTTGATGTGTTGTTGCGAGTTTTGTATGAGATAATGTAGATAAGATGCTTTGCAAACCTTACACAGCTATATAATTGTGATTTATTTGTGCTGCTCTGTACTGGATTCGAGTTGGAAAGCTAATAGGTGACTGAGTTAAGCATCAAGTTTTATGGTATGCTTAGAATCTAGTCATAGTTTTAATGTTGACTTGAATTGACCTTCAAAACAAACAAAATATCCAATACACCAGTGTTTGCTTTTTGTTCTCCATTTGTGGAAGGGCATTTCTCTCTACCCACCCCTTAATTATATATGAAAGTGTTTTATTGCTTCTAGAAATTCCACAGTTGCATCTGTGAGAGGATTCCAGAATGGGCAACCTTGATTAAAGAAGGGGTGGATGATGTTAGCCTTCTTATAGCCATAGCAGCACGATCGAGCAGATAGGCACTCATTGGCTACATCCATGAGTTAAAGGGCTATGGGAAAGATCAAATGAAGTAATGTATCTAAAGGATTTATCATGAAGGTTTAGAAACCTTAATGCTCCTACTAGGAGTAGAACTCAAGAATAAGCAGTGAGTGAATGAGTCAAGTGTTAAGTGTTTACTGTGTGTCAGGAATAGAAAAAAAGGCAAAAACACAGCCCCCGCCTTAAAGGCGTCTAAACTCTAATGCATGTAGGGAAATTGGTCCGGTCTAGCTTGGGGCTGATCCTGAAGGCCAGGAATTGTGTTTGGGGTTCTAAGAGATCTGGACTCAATGAGTAGCCCCTTTCCATATGCTATCTGTAGCCTGTGCCATGTGAAAGGGTGGGGTCACACAGGGCCTGGTGATACTGCAGAGGACAGTGGTATAGAAGGAGTGGGCTCTCTGTCAACTTTTTTCTTCGGGGAAGAACCTAGATTTTAAACTTAGGTCTTCTCTTCATTCAGCAAACCAGACCTACTTAAAGGCTTGTCCTTGGCCTTGTTCATTCTTAAAACTGTTCAGCCTCTTCCACTGGTCTCAGTTCAGTATCGTGTTATTCATACTGATAAAACAACAGCAATAACTCTTTGGTAAAGGAAAACCCTCAATTTTCCTTTGTGATGATTTAAAAAATAAACCTACAGTAAGAAAATTACTGTTCTATCTAACCTGGATCTCATGATTCCATTTAAGGCCAATTCCCCCCCATCCCCCTTTCTTTCCTCCATAAAGACAGCTGGATACTTTTCATCCATAAATAATTCTTTGTGACCTCGAAGACCATTAAATTAGCCCCCTGATATATATTTTTTAAAGTAATTGGGGTTAAGTAACTTGCTCAACATTACACGGCCAGTTATTTCTGGGTGTGGTGCTAAGTATCAGAGCCCGGATTCAATCCCAGGTCATCCCGACACTCAAGCCGGTGCTCTTACTCTCTGTGTTACCTGGCCACCCCTAAGCAATTGGGGTTAAGTAACTTGCTCAGGGTTACCTGGCCAGGTGTTTCTGGGTGGGTGCTAAATGTCTGAGCCCAGATTCAATCTCTTACTCCCTATGCTACCTGGCCGCCCCAAGCCCCCTGATATTTATCTTCAGGCTAAGACTTAAATTCTTTAACATTTTATTTTGGGTCTCCTCTGAAACATCTCCTAGTCTTTAAAAAAAGTGACCAGAGATAAACTAATACTGTGCCTCAAACAAATACCAATTCCAAGAATTCTTGATAGGTCTTCTGCTAATGTCCATTAGTTTGTGGTTAGTCTTCTTCTACAGAGCATTCTATTGCTTAATTTATTTAGTTGTGGTCTTTTTTTTTTGTTTTTGGAGGGGGGAAGGTAGGGCAATTGGGGTTAAGTGACTTGCCCAAGGTCACAAGGCTAGTAATTGTGGTCTTTTTTAACTTGGGCAATGAGGTAGTGCAGTGGAGAGAGTACCAGACTCATGTTCATGAGTTCAGATCTAGCCTCAGAGATTTGCTAGTTATGTGACCCTGGGCAAGTCACTTCACTCTGCCTCAGTTTCCTCAACTATCAAATGAGCTGGAGAAGGAAATGTCAAAACACTCCAGTATTTTTGCCAAGAAAAACCCAAATGAATATGTTTTATATGATTGCACATATGTGACCTATATCAGATTGCTTGCAGTTTTGGGGGGAGGTGTAGGAGAGGGGGAAAGGAGAAAAATTTGGAACTCAAAATCTTATAAAAATAGAATGTTGAAAATTATTTACATATAATTGAAACGATAAAATATTATTAAGAAAAAAAAAAGAAAATTCCATGTGGGGTCAAGAAGGGTTGGACATGACTGAAAACAACTGAACAACAAAATTCTAACCTGCTGTCCACTTCCTCTTCAGCTGAACTTTTCCCACCTCCCTTGATTGACTTTTTTGTACTTGGATGCTTTGTTTTACTTGCCAAGAACACTAGGGCTGGACTGACATTATTAAACTTCCCATTCTTCTCATCCCAGCTCCTTAGTATTTCTCAAGCTTGTCTATGTCTTTTTGAATTACAGCTCACCAAGGTCATTTTTAATTCTAAGCTCCCCCAACTCCCAATTTATGCGAGTCACTTCTACCCAGTGCTATTGGGCTGCTCCAGAGGTTGATGAATAGCTTGCCTTACATGGCTGATTTAAATAGATTCCTATTTTCTGAATAATCACTGAAATTTACAATTATTAGCATTACAATATTCTATGTCATGCCATTTTATGTCATTCCATAATATGCTTTACTTTATTACGAGGAAACTGTGATAATTTGTAGGCACTTTGAGCTAATTTGGTTGAGTTCCAGGATAAAATCCTGTTGTTGGTAAACTTGTCTGCATATTTATATGGTCTGGCCCAGAATTTCCTGTTGCTGTAATGAAAAACTTTATTATATTTGCATAATGCAGAAAGCTTTTGGGGGTAGTTGAAAATTCTTCCTAGTGCATTAATCATTACTCAGGGTGATATAATGGAAAGAATCTAGGGTCAGGAGACACGAGGTCTTGTCCCAATTCTGCTCTGCACTTACTCTGTGACCTTGGATGAGTCAATCTAGTCGTGGTTCTTTCCAAGTCAAAATGACTGGAGGGATTGGGTTTTAACAGAAAGAATCAAAGATTCATGGGTAGTGCTAGAAAGGCCCTTAGAGTTAATTTAGTCCAACTCTTTTATTTTACAGATGAGGAAACTGGGCCCTAGAGAGGTCAAGTAACTTGCCCAAGGTCACAAGAGGACAGATCTGCAATTGGAGTCCTGTTCTCTGATTCTAAATCCAGCTCTCATTCCATTGTGCCAACCTGGCCCCCCTACTGAATGGCACGGGATCTAAGCCTTCAGTGATGATCTTGTACAAGCATTCCTACTTCCTCTCATTAAAATCTCTTCTAAATGATACTACATAGCCTCTATGGACTTTTAAAACTTTTCATCTTTTAATACCCCTTGCTTGTATAATAGAGATAATCCCCTCTTTTGTAATGAGCCTCACTTTTATCTTCTGTAAAATAGGAATATTGTACTTCCATTCTTATGCTATCTGGTTGTTGCAAGGATCAGAGAGATGGTGTATATGAGATGGCTAAAATAATAGCTGATACATAAAGTTTTAAGGGTCATAGAATCCTTTACATATATCATGTCACTTAACCCTTCCCACAATCTTTGGAGGAGTTGGCATTGTTGGTTTTACTGTTCACATTTTGTAGATAATGAAACCAAGGCTCAGAGATGTATAAATGATGTGACCTGCAACTTTAAATACTGTTGTCACTGTATAAATATAAAGTGTTGCTATAAAATAAAATAAAAAAAATAAATATGGTTAACAAGCATTTCAGAAAATTCTTGCTGTGCTCCAGACACTGTACTAAGGGCTGGTAAATAAGAAAAGGGGAAAACCAGCCCTTGCCCACAAAGACCTGACATTTTAATGGAGAAACAACATATAAGTAACTAGTTGTACATAAGATATATGTTGAGTTGTTTCAGTTGTGTCTAGTTGTGACGACATTTGGGGTTTTCTTGGAAAAGATACTGGAGTGGTTTGACATTTCCTTCTCCAGTTCATTTGGCAGATGAGGAAACTGAGGCAAACAGGGTAAAATGACTTACCCAGGGTCACACAGCTAGTAAGTGTCTGAGGTTAGATTTGAACTTAGGAAGACCAGCATTCCTGACTCCAAGCCTAGTGCTCTCTCTTGCCCACTATGCCACCTTGCTACCCATGTACAGAGTAACAGAAAGTAATCTGAGAGGAAAAGGTACTAAAAGAAAGTAGGATTTGAGTAGGGTCTTGAGGCCAAGGTGGCAACTCAGGGGCAGAGGTGAGAGAGGGCAGATCATTCTGGGAAAAACTGGTGCAGCCGCTGAGATAAGAGATGCTGTGTTTAAGGAATTATAAAGAGGCCACCATTGCTGGATGGTTGAGTGAGTAGAGGGAAGGTGCCAGGATATGAAGAGCTTTAAATGCCAAATAAAAGAGTTTATATTTAATCTTGGAGTTAATAAGCAGCCACTGGCACTCGGTGAATAGAGTGGGCACACGGTAGACCTAAGCTGTAGAAAAATCCCATTGCCAGCTAGAGTGCAGATTGTAGTAAGGGACCTAAAGGGAGACCCAATTAGACTATTACAATAGTCCAGAGTTGATGAGTGCTTGAACGAGTGTCATGGAGGTGAGACTGAAGAAGAGGAGACATACAAGAGGGATGGTGAGAATGGCAGGATTGGAATATGGTTCCATTTCAGTCCCTGAAATCCTCTTTGGTGGCATCATGGCATCATGGAAGTGATCCTAGGGACTTGAAAGCTATTCCAGGAGGACAGTTTTAAGTGTTGGCCTGGATTGATGATGGACTGTCTGTTACTGAAGAACTGGCTAAGCTAACTTTGTAGAGGCTTGTCAAGTAGTTGACTTCAAGGGGCAGAATTTTTCAGCCAGGGTGAGGTTTTGAAGGCTGTTGAATTAGTTATAGAAGGTCTGTAGTCTGCATCAGGGGTGGGAGGACCAGCCAGGGAGAGGGTCACACATTCTAGATGTACTGAAGTGTATGTGAATGTGTAGAATTTGAATTTAAGAAAAGGGAGGGCCTGGTTTGGGGACAGATGCCTGTAATCCCTGGGGAAGAATAAGACTGAGATTGAGGCTGAGTACGATGAATCCCTTGAGTTTGGTAGTTGCTGAAGGAGGTTAAGCTAAAGTTGATCAGTTGCCTTGATGACGCCTGGCGCCAATCTGGTAAGCTTTCAGGGAGGAGCCACCAGGCTGCTTAAAGAGTGGTGAACTGCTGACCCAGGTCACAAACAGAGCACAAATCTCCTTTGCCAATAAATATTGGGCCACTGAGTGGCTGCTGTACTCTAGCCTGGGTGAGCTAGAGAAAACTAGATTAAAAAAAAAGAATATATTTTTTAATCTTTCCCTTATAACTATGAGTTTTGGTTGTCATGGTATCCAGCATGCATATGGATCCAGCTTAAACTGCTATTTGCTCATTACGTATCTGCTTTACTGTTGTTCACTCTTAATACAAAGCTTCATTATATTATTAGCTACCTATTATCTCAGACTGTAACCTGCTATTTTCATCCCCTTTACTATTAGAACAGCACAAACAGTAACTTCATTGCTATTTGAATCCCATTCATCTTGGCTGTAACCACTTCTAGACACAGTAATTATCTGTGCTGAGGTCCGTATCATATGGTATGAGGGACACATGTGCTTGAGATTGGGTGTCAGACAGTCATGGGATTTTTTAAGTAGTGGGAGTATTTTGTCATACTATTGCTATCCTAAAACATTGGAAGAACTTTTTTATCTAACACTGTTAACCTTTTGGAAAGTATTTTTTTCAAAGTTGAAAGCAACTGAACTTTGGGGAAAGATACCATCAACTCAACATTAATAAGGTTATGAGCAGTTATAAAGGTTTTTCAGTGACTCTGCTGACAGTATTTTATTGTATGAGCAAGTCATGTTCAGATTTAAGTTTATGAAGCTCATTACACGTCTGGGGCATACAGAGGGAGTGTAATAATTACTTTCTGTGTAGGTGGGAAGATACAACTTGATTACAACAAATATTCATTCAGCAAATGTTAAGTGTATTTTGTGCAAGATACTGAGCTAGTTGCTACAATGGATAGAGATGAAAAATGGGGCAGTCTCTAAATGCAAAGAGTTTACAATATAGCACTACCAAAGAATCTGTAGGTAAAAGAGACCCCACAGATCATCTAGTTAAAATCCCTGGTGTTGTTAATTGTATAGATGAGGAAACTGAGCTTAACCCATAGAGTTGAAATGATTTGCTCCAAGTCCATAGCCAGTTAGTGTTTGTGTTGAGTCTAGACTCCTGGTTGCTTTTGTTCTTTTTCTCTGTTCCCTGTTCTAGGCACACTCAAGCCCAATTTGAGTCTGTTCTTTCCTCAGTTGCTACTAGAACCTTAGCCTTCCTTATCTAGATCCTGGTTCTGCTGTCTAAGGACTTGAACCTTCCTTAAGGAGCCTCAATTAGCAGAGGATTGTCCACTGTGCTTCTGATAGCCAGGGTAAACTGGCAGCCTGTTCATCCTGCCTCGAGTCTTCTCACACTGGATGTACACTCTGCCACTGCATCCCTGTCTTCTGATTGGTTGATTCTTTCTAGACCCTCAATTTTTAAGGAAAATTCCTAGACCAGCCATCTCTTCATTCCCCTCAGGGGATGACTCTTGACTCTCTGGACTTTCTCAACCATGTCTCTGGACAGGCATATCGTACCATTACTCCCCTCCACACTCCCAAGCCTCTTATTACATGTAGTTTTCCATCATTAGAATGTGCACTTCTTGAGGGCAGGGACTATTTTTCTTTCTGTTTGTGTTTGTATTCCCACCACTTGTGTGTGCCTAGCACTCAGTGAACATTTTTTGATTGCCAAGTTGACCTCTATTATAGAACTCTTTCCTCTATATCTTAGTTATCATAGATACCATACCTTGAGGGAAAAGCTCTCTATGACTGGGATCGCTTTGTGGAAGCCTGTGCTAAATCTTTTTTTCCCTCTTAAAACTGATAATGTTCTCTCAAACGTGCCTTTTCACTAATCCCATTTATGATTTGTTTCAAATTGTTTTGGTATCTTATTCTCCTTCAAGTGTCTAGAATTAAAGGAGAATAAGGATTCCTATAGACCAAAGGTGAGAAATACAAAGGTTCTAGTTACAAACATTCTAGTTAAGGGTTTTAACTAAACATAGAGAAAACTGAATACTGTAGAGATAATATGGCTAGCCTCAGGGTTGTACAAATAAGCAAAACCAGGATTTAGACTCAGGTCTTCTAATAATATAATATAGAGCAGTTAGTCCATTACATCACATATGTCCCCGCTTTTGAATCTGAAGCAGGATTAAGTCACTTCTAACATGGAAGTAAGTGTCTGGATCTGAGATACTTGGATAGCCCAGAATCTAGAGTCATATTTGGAGATATTCTCTGAAATTCTCAGGAATTGCCTTTTGAAGTCAAATGCTCTTATTTTAATTTTCTAAAAATTGTTGCCTTTTCTTTTTAATATCAGTCATTTGCAGAATTCAGTTTGACCTTTCCTTCTACCCCCAAAACACATGCAGATTCTCACTTAGCACAAACACATGTGAACACACATGTGAACATATACACACACAAGGCTCATCGTGCCTTCCCTTATAACAAAGAAAACTAGTTAAAACAAACCTACAAAGTGACCTTTGCTGCAAATGTATACAACCTAACAAATCTTCAGTCTCCCTCACTTCCAACACTACAGGAGAATGGTGTATTTCCTTATCTCTTTTGTAGAGTCAAGGTTGATCTTTGCGTTTGTCCTTCCTTCTCGAAGAGGGCCATGACATCAGGGAAATGATGACATGACTTGCAGTTGATTTGAGTGAGGAAGGGCTGTGCAAGGTCACCAGCCTCACTTTCTCCTCCAGAGCCATCTGGGTCCAGTGGCCATATATTCATCAGGACATCTGGAAATGGCCCAGGATGCAATGAGAGACCCTGGCCCTTTTGGGCTAAGGTCTTTTCAAGTCAGGAGGACCCAAGTTTGATTCGGGCCGGGCCTCAGTCACTTAACACCCACACACACACATCCACACACACACACACACCCACCCACACACCCACCCACCCACACACACACACACACACACACACACACACAAACTAGCCGTGTAACCTTGGGCAACCAACCCCAAAAAACCAACAACAAAAAAAGTGAGTCAAGGTATGGCCTCTTTAATTAGAAAAAATAATCAAACTGGGAGGGGAAGAGCCTCAGGGTTGCTGGCCAAAAGAAAAATAGTATTTACATACCCTCTGAGGCAGAAGGGCCCAAAATACAGCCATTAAGTGGTGCTTGGGACCTACTGTGGTCAAATCTATGAGCTTCAGAGTGAAATGGGTTGAAGGTTTGATTTTTGAGGAGAGGGAGGGAAGGAGGGAGAGAGAGAGAGAAAGAGAGATCTAGCCAGTAAACCCCAAGGTAACTGGGCAGCTTTCAGCCGTCAAAATTTACCTTCCTTTGGAGAGGAGGAGAGGGAGAGGATGAGCTGAGTTACCCAACTGACTGGGTCCCCATTCAGGCAGCTCAGACTACTCACAGTCTTGTGTTTGTCCTTTGTTCTGGAAGAGGACCATGACAGCAGGGTCTCCCATTGTGTCCTGGGCCATCTCCAGTCATCCTGATGAATATCTGGTCAGTGGACCCCTATGACTCTGGTGGAGAAAGTGCAGCTGGCAATCTTGCACAGCCCTCCCTCACTCCTATCAAAGTCAAATGCGAGTCAGGTTGATCATAGTAATTATCAAAATATGCTACTTTATTTTATTTTGCTTCTTAATTGCATTATCGTAATCATTATGCATATTGTTTTTCTGGTTCTGCTTACTCCATTTTAGAACAGTTCATACGAGAGTTTTTCCACGACCTCGGAATTCCTTATTTTTTCCTTAGGGTATAATAATATCACAGTTCTTCAGCAATTCTTTAAGAACTAGACATCTACTTTGCTTCTAATTCTTTGCTATTATAAAAAGTGTTGCTAGGAACACTTTGGTTGCTATGGTTCTTTTGAGGTCAGGTGCTTTTAAATTTTAGTGTCTTGAAAATGACAATATATTCGGTTTGGGTATTTCCATCAAGTATCATCAACCTAGGCCTTTTATACTCTGATATTCTTATATCCTGTGAAGAGACTTAGCCTTGAATTTATGTCTAAAAATGTCAGCATTTTATTTTTAAAAATCTAGATATTTCCATTCTCTTTTGACTCTTTCCCCTTCCAACAAAGTACAATCAAATTGTATGTTTGCAATATTTTTCAAAACTATAGATATTATGTTTAGCTTGAAGTATTTTAATAATATTATTATTCTTAGCATTAGCAAAGAATAATTCCCCTCCCACTTTTTATGATACTTTATTCTCTTATTACATCAAATGGCATAATAAGTAAGAGAACAGGAATTGTAGTGAAGAAATAGGAAGTTTCGTATTCCTTTGGTAGAAGTGATTTATTAAGAATTATTACCCCTTTGCAGTAGTTATGTTGGCTACATTTAATTTATTATTTTTTGAAGTCTCCTGACTCCCTTAAGGGGGGCCCTTCCTTTCTCAAGAGAGATTTTTTATTTAGTATTCATTCAGCCTAGTTTCTAACCTGGGGAAAAGTTAGAAGTATGGAGTTAAATTTTTTTTAAAGAGAGGAGAGATTATATAGAAGATGGTCTATGGCAACAACCCTCTCTTGATCATTTATGTTAATGAGACATAGGGGTAGCACGGTGCCCCCAGTTGCTTACTGGTTAATAATTTATGGTGGTAGTATTGTACTTTGGACTCAAAGCTGGGGAGGTGTTCTCTCTTTATTTAATAAAGATAAGAGACCAAGGACATATACTGTGTATATTCCCAGTGGTACATTCCTATTTTATTTTTATGTAGGCTTGAAAGATGTTCAGCATTACACTATACCCTTAGGTGTACTGTGAAAAGGATGCTTTGTTCTTTACTAGTCATGAATTCAGGCCCAGTAACTCAGTAATTCCAACTTCCCATAGAGATACATAAAAACAGCCTTAACTCATATGGAAATATACCCTCTGTAACTAAACTTATATCTGACTGTGCAATCAAATTGCTCATCACATTACTAATTCTACCAGTGCTTTTTAAAGAATCTTTTAGGTGTAGTGCATCGTTCTAGGTCCTGGGGAATACAAAAATGAAATGGCCACAGTCCTTACCTTCAAGTAGCCTACTGTCTAGTCTCTCTATTGCTTCTGTCCTACAAAACTCATTAATATTTGTATTATTTCTTGTTTTCTAGCTTTCTTCTTTTGGGTTCAGCAAAGATCCATCCTCATTTGGGGACTGTTTTTAAATTACCTTTGGCCTAGGTAGAATACTGTGTATCTGTCTCCCGTTTACTCCAGCCTTTTCATGTTAACTATCATTATGGCTAGTTGATTTAATACCATCAAGTTACCACACTCTTAGAAGAATACATCTTAAATGGCATTAGAGGGCATATCTGGTTTTTAGAAAGAGGTTAATACTGGCTTTGACTTACTTAAATAAGATAATGTTGGCTGGCTAACTGAGAGAAAAGATGACTACTTCGCTTACCTTTGTTTTCCAACTCCTGGGTTTGAAAAGAAAACCCTTCCCAGAGGTGAGAATCCAAGAAAGTAGTGGAAGAATATAGTTATCCCTTCCACATCACAGCCTTCCCCGCTGTGGTTTTGCTATGTCGAGGGTTGGCATAAGAAATTAAATGGGAATTTTGTGGAAGGTGCAGCCGACATGCAAATACCAACAACAATATAGAAAAAGTTTAAAAATTCAGAAATGCTTAACATATATGTGTAGTGTTGTATAATATCAACATATTTTATCTTCTAATACCATAATAATTTAGACTTCTTCTCTGGTATAAAGGGAGGGTCAAAAAATTTTATGTGGATTTAGCAGAATGTGGTGGGGTGCCCTGCCCCTAACTCTGTGATGTGGAAGGGATAACTGTAGTTCCACACAAACAAGGATCAGGGCTCAAGTAAAAGGGGTTACAATTTGTGCTAGTAAATGTTCAACAGCTGGCTCTGTGAAAACCAGGGCATACGTTCAGCTTTAATCTCCATTATTAACATTTTTAAAAAATCACTTTAAGTGCAGGCAATCAGCAAAACAGTAGAGCTGTTTTCTATTTTCTAATTTGATTTCTAGGCTTTGCAGATTTCTAAGGTATAATGGTTCACATTGAAAATTTAACAATTGGCATTCTGAGCAGTTGGTACTGGCCCCATCACACCCCTGGAACTTAGAACCCTGCTCACTAACACCCCAGGCTTTACTACTGCGAGAGGATCTTTCTCTCTCCACTACTTCTCATTGTTTTATGATGGAATTCTGCTATTTTCTGCTCCCCTTTTTTTCCTTATAAGGTTTTACAAATGAGTTTATATTACAGACTGGTTATGTCTTTGGCTGCCATATTTCTGCTTAACAAGAAGTAAAGTTGGCTGAGATGATATCTAGGTTCTTTTGATCTTCCTTGATATGATTATTTTATTGATATATTTTGCCATTAATATCATTCATAAATCTATCCCTTTTCCCTCACCCTGCCTATTGAGCCATCTGTTGTAAAAGGCACCTCAGGAAAACCAAACAGCATGTTGGACATGTCTGCAAGTACTGTAGTATATGGAGTGTTCTACATCTGTGGTTCCAAAAAATTTCAATCAATGAGGAGGAAGAATATTCATTTTCATAAATCTTCTCTGAGCCTGAGCTTGGTTATAATTACACAGAACTTTCTTCTATTTTATTTTTCTTTCCATTGATATCGTAGCCATTGTGTATATTGTCTTCTTGTATATTATTTGCTTGCTTTTGCTCAGTGTTACTTTACGTTGATTTTCTCTACTTCTACTTTCTACTTCTCTGAATTCTTTATATATGTTATTTCTTAATATAGGGCAATAGTCATGTACCAAAATCAGTTTAGCCAGTCCCTAATCGATGGGTATCTATTTTGTTTCTAGTTCTTTGCTACCACAAAAATGTTATTATTAATATTTTATTATTTTTTAGTCCTTTACATTTTTGTCATACATTCCGACTTCATTGGTAAGATGTCTGCATCAAAGAATACAGATATTTTCATCATTTTTTCCCATAATTCCAAATTGCTTTGTAAAATGGATGGACCACTTTATAGGTACACTAATGATATATCAGTGTTTTAAGTTTTTGTCAGACATGGTGATAGGCCATGTTGATGGCTCTTTTTTAAAACCATTCCTCATCTTTTTACTGTCAATAATTTGCTTGAATACACATATGTCAAGTTGGAGTTGTTTTAATTGCGTATCATATGTTCTCATCTTTATTCTAATTTGGTATTGATTTTAATCTTTCTTTACTTTTACAAGTCATTGATCTGACTGCCTTGATGTTTCAGAAATGTCTACCTCCTTGGTAATCAGTTATTTCTTGCCTCTCAACATGTAGGTGAGCTCTATATACTGTGCATCTAATGACATTTAGACAGTGGGCGTTCTTTGTCCCCTGTTTTTTCCTGGGTAGATAATTAGACCAAACACTTCCAAAAGATGACAGATCTCATCCAGAAAACTCTGCAGTGTTCTGGTGCTAGATGCAATCAGCAAAACATCATCCACAAATAGGAGTGGATAGAGAACCTCATCATTTATAGGGCATTTCTCTTTCATTTGGCCTCTATCATAGAATACCTCTATAACAGTGAAAAACACCTTTGGCAAGCACATGTCTCCTTGTTCTATACTTTACCTTTATCATTAGGATCAGAGGATTTTTAAACAAGGTTAGTTCTATTTCTGTATCATCCAAGGAGACTTTTATGATTTAAAAATGTCATTTACTCCATCAACCAGCACCAAATACTGCGCTAAGCGTTGGGAATGCAAAGAAAGGTAAGAGACAGTCCCCGCTCTCAAGGAGTTCAGAGCTCTTTGAAATCAAATGCATCTTGTAATCAAGCGACTGCAGGCATTGTTTCCATCGTGTCTGAGTTGCTGTGAGTGGACAATGAGTTAGGCACAGAGTTAGTTGAACAGAGGACAGATTAAATTGACTTTGGGAAATAGAATTCTTTTATTTAAGCCAAGTTTCTTTTGCAAACAAAGGTTCATCATTGTAATGCCAATGTCCTTCCTGGAACTACTGTATGATCCCAAGATGTGGGATGCTAAAATGTCCATCTGAGATGTCTGTTATTGATGGCCCAGATGGATTAAGGAACTTTTCTTCCAGCTGCAGAGTCAATAGGCATTCTGAATCCACTCATTTTTCATGTTTGGGTATTGGTAAGCCAAACTTTTGGGGGGTGATTTTAGTTCTCTTTTAGAGAGCTCTGTAATGTTGTAGAGTTTGATATAACCATACATACAGAGAACTTCTATAATAGGAGTTCTTAATCTTTTTTATGTTCTGGACTCCTTTGGCAGTTGGGTGAAGTCAGTGGACCATTCCTAAGAATAATGTTTTCAAATGCATAAAAAAGTATGTAGGATTACAAGGTAAACCAATTGAATTGAAATATGATTATAAAAATATTATAAAAGTTTATGGGCCTGGGGGGCGGAGCCAAGATGGTGGAGTAGAAACAGGACTTCCACAGGGCTCCAGCTTCCACCTCCCCTAACTCATGTAAAAGGTGACTCTGAAGAAACTTTGGAGCTACAGAACCCACGAAATGACACAGAGAAGCTAACCTCCTGCTGAGGGCAGCCCAGCAGACCAGCAGCAAGTGGCCAGTGCAGCATTCTGAGGCTGAGCCAAGCCCCATGGGAGCTGGAGGTTTTAGCCCCAGGGCAGCCTGACCAACCACCAGCTGGAGGGACTTCAGATCACCAGCAACTGTGGCAGTTTCTAGAATTATCAACACATAGATGCTAAGCACAAAGTGAGAGGTCAGTGCAGTGTGGTCTTTGGGATCTGGTAGTCAGGAGTGCAGTTGGCTTTTGCCCCTGGGGAGAGAAGCAGTTGAGACTTCAGCCACACATGGCTGCTTCAGCTCCTGGCCTGCAGATTGTAGGGGGACCAAGTGACTAGTCTGAGGGGTAATCACTCTTGCTTTAACCTGCTTGGATCTTGATCACTGTCTAGGGTGGAGGTCCTGGGGTGTGCAACCAGCTTGCCAGACCATGTGGAGGCTTCAGAGAGGGCATCCAACTAATGCCTTTGGCAGCTGAGAAAACCCCAGCATTTGTTACGAAGCTCCCCTGTCTGGTAGCAGAGTCCTACCGTGGCAAAAAGCTAAAAAGTCAATTAATTGAATGGCAACGTGAGTAAATAAGGGAAGCAAAGCAAATAGAGGAATCCAACATTAGACTTCTATTTTGGGGACAAAAAGGATCAAAGAATGGAACAAGAGGAAGACAGTGAAGTCAGAATTCCTGCAACAAAAGCTTCAAAGAAAAATAGGACCTGGTTACAGTCCATAGAGGAGCTTAAGAAGGATTTTGAAAATCAAATAAGAGAAATGGAGGAAAAATTGGGAAGAGAAATGAGAATGTGCAAGAAACTTATGAAATGAGAGTCAACAACCTAACTGAAGAAAATAACACCTTAAAAATAGACTAACACAAATGGCAAAAGAAGCTCAAAAAGGCAATGAGGAGAAGAATGCCTTAAAAAGCCAAATTTGCCAGATGGAAAAAGAATCTCAAAAGCTCACTGAGGAGAATCATTTCTTCAGAATTAGATTGGAGCAAATTGAAGCTAGTGACTTTATGAGAAATCAAGATACTATTAAACAAGGGGCGGCCAGGTAGCACAGCGAGTCAGAGCTCCGGCTTCAGTGTCAGGATGACCTAGAGATCGAATCCCGGGCTCAGACACTTAGCAGCCACCCAGAAACACCTGGCCGTGTAACCTTGAGCAAGTCACTCACCCCCAATTGCTTAGGGGCAGGCAGGTGGCTCAGCGAGTAAGAGCACCACCTCCAGAGTTGGGATGACCTGGAGATCGAATCCTGGGCTCAGACACTCAGCACCACACCCAAAAATAACTGGCTGTGTAACCTTGAGCAAGTTACTTAACCCCGATTGCTTAAAAAAAAAGATACTATTAAACAGATCCTAACAAATGAAAAAATAGAAGGCAATGTGAAATATCTCATTGGAAAAACCACTGACTTGGAAAATAGATCCAGGAGAGATAATTTCAAAATTGTTGGACTACCTGAAAGCCATGATAAAAAAAAGAACCTAGAAATCAGCCTTCAAGAAATTCTCAAGTAAAACTGCCCTGATGTTTTAGAACCAGAGGACAAAATAGAGGTTGAAAGAACCCACCGCTCACCTCCTGAAAAAGATCCCAAAAAGAAAACTCCTAGGAACATTATAGCCAGTTTCTGGAGTTCCCAGATCAAGGAGAGAATATTACAAGCAGCCAGGAAGAAACAATTTGAATATTGTGGAAACACAATCAGGATAACACAGGATCTGTCAGCTTCTACACTGAGTGATCGAAGGGCCTGGAATATGATATTCTGGAGGTCAAAGGAGCTGGGATTAAAACCAAGTATCACCTACCCAGCAAAACTGAGTATCATGTTTCAGGGGAAAATATGGTCATTCAATGGAATAGAGGACTTTCAAGCATTCTTGATGAAAAAACCAGAGCTGAATAGAAAATTTGACATTCAGATACAAGAAGCAAGAGAAGCATAAGAAGGTAAACAGGGAAAAGAAACCATAAGGAGCTTATCAGAGTTGAACTATTTACATTCCTACATGGATAAATGATAATTGTAACTTATGAAACTTTTCTCTGTATGAAAATAGTTGAAGGGAACAGAAATGTATATATATATATGTATACATACATATATATGTCTATATAGGAGGGTATATGGGCATATGAATACATATGTGAGTGTGTGTTGTATACAGGTATACATATATAGAGGGCACAGGACCAATTTAATAGGAAGGGATGTTACTTAAAAGGTGAAATTAAGAGGTGAGAGGGGAATATAATGAGAGGAGATGGGGAGAGACAGAATGGGGTAAACTTATCTCATATAGAAGAGGCAAGGGAAAATGGTTACAATGGAGGGGAAGAACAGGAAGGCAAAAGGGAATGGGTCAACCTTATTCTCATTGAATTTGGTTTAGGGAGGGAATGACATACACACTAAATAGGGTATCTAACCCTACAGGAGAGTAGTGGGGAAAGGGATGAGAGGGGGGATGATGGAAGGGAAGGGAAGCTGGGGGGGGAGGGAAATTGGAAGCATCTACTTTTGGAAAGGGACAGGATCAAAGCAGAGCATAGAACAAGAGGGAGGTGGGATAGGATAGAGGGAAATATTGTCAGTCTTTTACAATATATCCACTATGGAAATGGTTTGCATAGCTACATATGTACAACATATACTGAATTGCTTATATTTCCAGTAAGGGTGGGTAACAAGGGAGGAAGGGAATGAATCTGGAATTCAAAGTTTTAAAATCAAACGTTTAAATATTAAATATAAATAAATATTAAACATAAATATTATACACACATATATACACATATATGTATATTATTATTTTATTTTACATGTAACTGGGAAATAAGATATAAAAGCATTGGGCTGTAGAGATTCACCATGCCCTACTGGAAAGTCAGAAGGGGTATGGGAGAAGATATGGAAGAGAGCAGCAGATTGGAGGAGGGGATATCTAGTGGAATCGCTATTTTGGGATGGTGGGTAGGGGAAAAATGGGGAGAAAATCTGAAACTCAAAATCTTGCAGAAATGAATGATGCAAACCAGAAGTTAACAAAGCATTTGATTTGAAAAAAAAAAAAGTATATGGGCTCCAAGTTAAGAAACTCTGATCTTTAAGGAATTCATATATATGTGGGTGTATCTATGTATATGAATCTGCCTGTGTATATATGTATGTGTGTATATGTATATATACATACATATATGAAACAAGGTAGCTAGGTGGTACCATGAATAGTGTGCCAGGCCTGGAGTCAGGAAGACCTGAATTCAAATCTAGCCTCAGACACTCATTAGCTGTGTCACTAGTGTGACCTTGGACAAGTCATTTAACCCTGTTTGCCTCAGTTGCCTTATCTGTAAAATGAACTAGAGAAGGAAACGACAGACCACTCTAGTATTGCTGTCAAGAGAACCCTCAAAAGGGGTCGTGAAGAGTTGGACATGACTGAAATGACTAAACAACATATACACGCATACATACACATATGTATGTATACACACATGTATATTTGTATTCTCCAAATATGTTGTTATATATTTATGCTTACACATATTTATTTTATTTATATATTTATATCAACACCAAATACATTTATATATAATATATTGTTATATATTATGTATTACATGTAAGCATATTTATATATCAACACCAAATATATTCATATGTATTTTATATGTATATAGTAATATAGAGATTTAGATGATTTATGTATATATTGTTTCATATATAGTACATATATCGATACATATACTCTGTACATATAATCTCAGCAATAGACATTTTTCATACATTTGATCTTTACCATGTTCATGATCAGTCCAAACTGTTTTCTAAGTGGCTATAGATCCATGATTATAAATATAAAGGTTTGAGTTAATGATACAGCTATTTGAAACTTTAAGTAAATGAGTCATTCTGAAAGCAGAATTTTCTTCACTAAAGTTGGTTAATCTTTTAAATGTCAGAATTTTATTTTAACCTTTTAAATGGAGTTTCCCCCCTAAAATATATAACATACTTACCTGTTCTCCTGGAGCATACTGAATGTAAGTTAACCTTCAGTAGATGACAGATTGGCACTGTGCTTTCCACACAGGTGTTGAATAGATGTTGAATTGCATCGAACAGCTCAGGACCATCATTAGAAATGTTGGTTATTGTGATCTAGCTAAAGAGATGCTGTTTGAAATGGAGACATTGATGGTATCTTACATCAGGCTCAATGGATACTAATATTAGCAGTGGCCTGGAACATTTTCTTATAGAGTCCCAGGTGGCAGCTTGGTTTTTATTCATAGATCTCTTTCTCATGAAACTACATGACATTTTGGACAGTATAATATTCCTTTTTTCCAAATTAATTAGAGGCTTACTTAAAGCCTGAACCAACCTTCCTTCAAGTGGTTTTTTTCCCTCCTCTGGAATATCATTTTCTCATTATTTTGCCATTGGTATCTTTTGGTTCAGCTGTTATCATTGAAAACATTATTGTTATTGTTATTTTTCTGTATGATGAACATTATTGATACCTCTTTGTCAAAATGAACCCATGTGAACATGGTGGGAGGAGGTATGAAGGACACATATCCCTTGCCATTTCAAATATTTCTGTTGGGATGATCATGGGAAAATTTATTCTACAGCCTGTATCAGAAGATAGGGGTGCTTCTCCTCACATGACAGCAGGTCGTTTTTTTCCCCTAAATTCCCCTTAGTAAGTTTATAAACAGAATTTTGAATACAACATTAAAATTTGCCTTTGAATGTTTTAATAAGATAAAAAGCCCAAAAGAACACTTACTTTATGGATCAACTTAATCATCATGTTGGTCTTAGGGAATGGAATATCCAAGTTCAAATTCTGTCTCTGATGTTTGCTAATTATGTGAAACTGGGCAAGTGACTTCATCTCTTTCTACCTCAGTTTCTTTATTTGTAAAATGAGGACAGTAGCACCTACCTCCAAGGGTTGGTGTGAGGATCAAATGAGATGTTTGTAAACCATTTTGCAAAATTCAAATTGCTATATAAATGTTTGCTATTATTATTATTAGTAGTAACATTTCATATTCTGAACAATACTAATGTATGAGTTGAATCATTGCCATGAAATAAGGGCTGAGAGGATAATAAAAATATTATTAGACATTAACTGTCCTTTCTCAGTTTGAGAAATTGAAAATATTTCTGTTTTTAGGTAAGTCTCTGAGTAATTCCTCTGCTCCTACAGGTGAAATGACCAATCAGATCATTGCAGATGTAATGATTAATCTTTGGTTCCTCTGGAGTTGTTTGCCTGCTGACAAATTGTCATGGACTGATCTTTCCATTGAATAGTTCAGAGGATTTTCAGGGGCTGCTTCCAAGCTGGAAGCTATTCCTGAGGCCTGTGGGTTCTGGGAGATGGGTATCTGGATAGCTGAGGTTTTACTCTGCTCTATGTTAATACATAGGACTTTAGAATTCTGCTTGCATAAATGCATAGGAAATAATATGAACATGAAGCTCATGGTGTGCTCTTTGCATTTCCCTGTAGTTTTCTTTCTTTCTTTTACAGATAGGTAGAGTATTGGGCATGTGCAGAATGCTAACACCAGAAATTAAACCGTAATTAAATAGATGTACTACAAAAGTCCCAAGCGCTTCATTTTCCATAATCTCTGCTTCACTAGCAGATAGAGATCACAGAATATTTTTTTCAACCTACAAATGATAAAATCATGTAACATAACATAATTAAAGAGAGGGAAACTATAGTTTTATGTTGGACAACACACTTAAATAGTTTTCACAGGAGTAGTACATACATATTTTGGTAGGTGTCAAGTTCCTGAATTTTGTCTTTACAACCTCTCTGATATTCTTCCCTTGTTTTCTACTCCTATTTCTACCACTACCTTTATTCAAGCCATTTTCATTTCTCTCCTAGTGTTTGTTGCAAGTGCCTCATAATGTTCCTCTTTTCTTCTAGGCCTTCTTTCCTTTAGTTTTTCTTTGTATTTGCCAAAATAATCTCCCTGAAGCATAGGTCTGACTATGTTTCTTCTCCTCCTCAAGCAGCTCTCATTCGCTTTGAAATAATGTATAAATTCCCCTGCTTGGTATTTAAAGCCCTTCAAAATCTGGCACCAGACTTTTCTAAACTTTCCTCCTTCTCACACTCTATATTCCTACCAAACCGACTCACCTGATATTCCCTGAACTAAACATTCTTTCTGTTATCAAGCTATGTTTAAAAGGAAATCCTTTAATTACCTCTGCCTCTTAGAATTTCTGGCCTCCCAAAGAATTAGAAATCCAGGGTATTCCCATCAATTGGGGAATGGCAAAGGAAATGATTGTGATGGAATACTATTGTGCTCAAAAAAATGTTCAGGATACTTTCAGAAAAAGCTGTGAAGACATACATGAGCTGATGTAAAGTGAAGTGAGAAATAGGAGAACGTTGTACTCAGTAACAGTAATATTGTAACAATGATCAACTGTGTTAAGGCAACTTGATTAAGGCAAAGATCCAAGACAATTCCAAAGCATCCATGATGAAAGAGGCTATCTACCTCCAGAACTGATGAACTCTGAATGTGGAGTAAAGCATGCTTTTTAAAACTTTCTTTCTTTTCATTTTATTTTGTTTGTATTTTCTTTTACAATGTAGCTAATATGGACATATGTTTAACATTACTTCACATGTATAATAGATACCAAATTTTTGCCTTCTCAAAGAGGTGGGCAGGGTATGAAGGATGGAGAGAATTTGGAACTCAAACTTTAAGAAAATGTATTAAAATATTTTCATGTAATTGGAAATATTTTTAAAATAAATGAAAAAATAATAATAAAAAAAGAATTTGTGCCCTCCTTTAAGGCTTAACTCAAGTGTTTTTCCTGGGTAAAAACTTTTTTGATGTCCCTACTTGTTAATACTCACTTTCTCATCAAATAATCATGTATGCACTCACTAGTTTACAGATTGGTTTCTCCGGTAGAATATAAGTTCCTTGAGGGCAGTTAATTGCTTTTTAATATGCTTTTGTATTCTGACTGCATTAGACTTAGTAAGTGCTTAATAAATGTGCTAGTTGGATTGGATTAATAGAATATTTAATTGAATTCCTAACAGTTATTATATACCTGAAATATGTAAGGCACTATGGTAAGAAAAGGGATATAATGATTAAAAAGGAAAAAAAAAACCACCACAGACTCTGTCCTCAAGGAGCTTGCACTCTACAACATGTAAATAGATGAGTAAATATAACAGAATTTTGGAAGATTGGAAGGGGATCAAGAAAAGCTTTCTGAAAGAATTTGAACTTGAACTGAACACTATAGGAAATTAAGGATTCCAAGAGGCAATATGAAGAGAAATTACTTGCCAGACATGGGAAGGAAAGGGAAGAGAAGGAGATAAGTATTTATATATTGTGTACTATGTGCTAGAGCTAGACACTATATTTGATCCTCACAATAACCCTACTAGGCAGGTGCCGTTATCATCCCCATTTTATAGATGAGTAAACTGAGCCAAACAGATTAAAGTGACTTGCCCTGGGTCACACAGATCGTGAATGTCTGAGGCTAGATTTGAACTCTGGTCTCCCTGACTCCAGGCCTGGTGCTCTATCTACTATGTCTACTATGCCACCTAGCTACATGGGAGATAGCCAGTGCCCAGGCAGAGAGATGGAGAATAGGTTAGTTTATTGGAATAAGAATTTGGATAATTTGGTTGGAATGAAGAGTGCTTGAAGAAGAAGGGCAGGGATGTGAAATGAACCTAAAAAGAAATAGTTGGAAGTGTCTTAAAGTGACTTTCCCGTGGTCATATGGTGAGATCTATCTAGGAAGAACTTGGCCTATAATCCATCTCTTAGTTCAATATTCAGTCCTCAAAATGATCTTATGTTCAACATCTAAGTATATAATTTGTAACTTGAAGTTGTACTTCTTAATTTAGCTCAGTGTTGAACGACATTTATTTGAGTTAAACATTTAATCCTATATATAACTTCTCATGGAATGTTTTTATTAGTTGCAACATTATAAACTCTCTCTTGGCTTCCCTTCTTTAAGAGATTCAGGAAAAAGCTATAAAATTCCATTTTAAGGACTAGATTATGTTCCATAAAAACATATCTCCTTGGGGAAAAAATGGAAAAGGGCAATTTGGCACCAAGAATTTCCTTTTTTAAAAAAGATATCATATGCTGTCCATCTCCAGACAAATTGCTTGCCTTCTTGGTAGGGGGAAGGGAAGAAGGAAGGGAGAGAATTTGGAACTCAAAAAAATTTTAAAAACAAATTGTTAATAATTGTTTTTACATGTAATTGGGGAAAAATAAAATATCATGTTAAAAAAGACATTGTATTGAATTGGAATCCTAATGGGAGACAAAGTATCAGTTTTCCTCTTTATGAATGCGTTCTTCTATAGAACACTTAAGTAGAACACAGCAGGATCATCAAATATTTTCTGTTAGTTTTGAGTCATCCTGGCCTAGTGCAAAGGCTCAGAATTTGGACTCGGATAGGAGTTTGGACCCCATTTCTGCCACTTACTGCCTGTGAGGAGACTCTGGAGAGGCACATCACCTCACTTTTGGGGGCCTCCTTTTCCTCATCTTAAAAAAATTTTTTTGGAGGCAAACAGGGTTGAGTGACTTGCCCGGGGTCACACAGCTAATAAGTGTCTGAGTCTTGATTTGAACTCAGGTCCTCTTATTCCAAGGCTGGTGCTCTGCCCACTGTGCCACTAGCTGCCCTGGAAGCTTTTATTACATTAAATCTCAGAAATTGTTTCAGAGATCTCTAAATCCTGTAATTTCATAAAATAGATATTTCCATTAAAATAGTATCATGTGTAAATGGAACTTTAAAGTAATGACCAAATGTTGCTAAACCCTGATGAAGGCAATGAAGATGATCCAGAAGGGTTGACTTGGTTTTCAATAGACATAGATAGATTACTCATATTGGGAATTCTAGAAATACTTAGCTAGAATCACTATTAAAGTCATATCTTGGGTGAAAAAATCAAATGAATAAATAAATAAAATTAGTAGAAGTGCCTTCTTCATTGTCTGATATAGGTCAAGAGGTAAGATGTGCAGCTGTAGCTGTTTTCGAAGCTGTTCTAAGTGTTGCTAATAATTATACATAATTACCGCACCACAGCTTTGAAAGCCCTGTGACTTTGGCATTCCGGTAGAAAGTGAGTCTTCAATCACTCATCCACCCCCAAGAGCTCTGGTATCAAGAAATCAGACAAGCCTGTAGCAACAAAACACGGAGGCCCTCTTAGCATGATGTAAACTCCAGTCTTCCTCAAGAGATTTAATAAAATAGTTTTGAAAGTAGGGCTGGAAAAATGTGGTCATTCAGTTACTGTAAGACATGAGAACTTTTCGACTGGCCGACGTAAAACAAATTTGGGCTTGCAACTCTTTCATAAACACCTGGCCCCTGGCCCCTGGCCTCAGCTACTTTACTGGAACTATCTATCTCCTTGAGAGCCAAAGAGAGATGTGTGCTTTACTCCCATGTGCCTAGTACTCAGTAAGCTAGTTGTATAATGAAGGAGACCTCTTGCTTACAAAATTGTTTGACCCTGGGGTGAGGGTGGTGAAAGGTTATTATATAGAAGATGGGGGTAAATATTTTGGTGAGAGCGAAGTGGGGAGGAGAGTATGGTTTGCAGAAAACAAGGAAAAGCAGAACTGTTTGATTGGATGGGATTTCTAATTTCAGAGCTGGAAGGGATCTGGGAGAGAAGTAACTTTTGGCTTGTCCAATGCCATTTAGCAAGTCAGAAACAGAGCCAGGGCTAAAACGTAGGTCCCTTGATTCCTGAAGAACAACAAAAATGAAAGTAGCTACCTGTATCGGGGTGTTTAGGTGATGCAGTGGATACATCACTAGGACTGGAGTCAGGAAGACTCATCTTCCTGGGTTCAAATCTTGTCTCAGACACTTATTAGCTCTGAGACTCTGGGAGAGTCACTGAACCCTCTTTAACCTCAATTTCCTCATCTGTAAAATGAACTGGAGAAGGAAATGGCTAACCCCAAAGGGGTCACACAGTTGGACATGACTGAACTGACAGCAATTACATAATCCTTTCAGGTTTCTAAATCACTTTACATATATTACCCATTCGATTCTCCCCAGTAACCTGGTGAAAGAGGTGCTATTATTATCTTCCCAGTTTTACATATGAGGAGACTGAGGATGAAAGTAATTTGTCCTGGGTCGCACACAATTAGCAAGTATTTGAGGGAAGGATTCCATCTTTAGTCTTTCATGTCCTTGGCCATAAATGACCATTTCCAATTTGGGTGACCTGAGGACTGACTCTAGTTCTCCTTCAGATTAGAATGAGATTAAATGTTAGCAGGTACACTAGAGATCCCATCACCTTACAGATGAGAGAGCTGAGACTTAAGTAAGTGAGGTTAAGTGTGTTGTTCAAGGTCACTTAAATGACTCAAGGGTTGTTTTCAGTCATGTCTAACCCCATTTAAGGTTTCTTGGCAAAGACACTAGAGTGGTTTTCCATTTGCTTCTCCAGCTCATTTTACAGATGAGGAACTGAGGCAAACAGGGTTAAGTTACTTGCTCAGGGTCACCTAGCTAGTAAGTGTCTGAGGCTGGATTTGGATTCAGGAAGATGAGTCTTCCTTAATCTAGGCTCAACATTCCATGCACTGTGCCATGTAGTTGGCCCACTAGAACCTAGGTAAGTTAGTGGAACTTTTCTAGACTGGAATGATTTCCGTGATGCTAACCCTAATTGGGTATAAGCTTGATAAAAATACTTTCACTTCTCACTTTATGCTTTTCCAACGGAAGTGATAACCCAATTATTCATAGCAACAATGGGATCATGTGGGGAAAAAACTATCTTTGCTTTGCCCCCCGCCCACTCAAAAAAGTGTCCTGAGAGAATTATGCTTATTATGTTGTTCTTTAACTGGTCAAAGATTAACCAGTTAAATTATTTTAGGCAGTTTTGAATCTTGGGGTGGGAGAGAAATGGAGAGGAGAGAGAACAGGCTTTATGGTTAGAGGATCTGGGTTTGAATCTTGGCAGGGCTACTGACTTCAGTCAGTGATCTGGAGGTTGATTATAGAGGGAAAATGAGGCTTGTTGGTGAGTTTATCTGTAAAATGAGTGTTGGACCAGGTGATCTGGAAAGGCCCTTCCAGCTCTAAATCCCATCACCCTATAAACTGAGCTTTCTATTTGCAATTATAGTGAATATAAAACATTTATTTCCCCACAGTGATTGTGACCTGTTTATTTGGTTGTCGTTAAGGATTTAGATGGGTATGCTGTTCTAAACTCCATTTATGACTCCATCATTCTAAAACTTAAAAAGCACACCAAGTCCTTTTGAATTTTAATTCTCCATGCCTACCATTTGACTATATGTAAAATTTTATTTTCTGAGGAGCTATAGGTAGTGTTTTAGGAAACCCAGGTGAGAATGGAAGAAAGGGTGCTTTTAAAAAATGATGGCATGCTAGAGCAGATGTGGGGAACCTGCAGCCTCAGGGCCACATGTGACCCTCTAGGTCCTCAAGTGTGGCCCTGAATCCAGTCAAGGGGACACACTTGAGGACATAAAGGGCCACATGTAACTTTAAGACATCAGGTCCCTACCCCTGTGAGTAATCACAAAATGAGATAAATATGAGCAAGAATTTTCTTTGCCTGAAAATCATGGGCTATTTGGAAGCTATGAAGTACATAATTTTTTTCTTCAGGATTGTAAACTGTTTTTCAGCCTTGATACTCGGAGGTTTCCAGCCTATGTTGGTCTACAGAACACTTCTGTCTATTCTCCTGTTTGTTTATGCTGTTTGTCATAACACCCAAATCTGTCAGAGGAGATTTATAGGGAGGGCTTGCCTCACCTTAACAGAAAGTTCTATATGGTCAAGAGAATGAGATGTTCTGCTTAATAAAACATCTGATTAATAGAGAGTTACCAAATGTAGACTGCCAATTGTCAAAGAATTAGATGCAATAAAATTCACTTAATACAAGAACATAATTTAATCTTTGTTTCAGAAAGCACTTCATGATCTTATGGTACTCTGGAGTCATTGTTATGGGTATGAATTATTCATTTTTTTCTGGTGAAGTACAGAAATGCCTCATAGAGATTCCAGTTGATAGAATGCTAGATAAGCGAGCTTTCACTATAATTAAACAATCTAGACAGTTGTAAATTTTAAAATTTGAATATGTGCCCTGCCTGTCCAGAAAAATGAAAGCCTATATGTGGACTCTGAAGCCTACCTCCAAAATTGTATTGAAATAGATTTGCTTCTGACTTTGTATATAACTTTACTGTGTACAGAATTAAATATCACCCTGTTCTCCTCAATTTAAGTCAGAAAACATTTATTAAGTGATTACTATGTTCTTGGATAAGGAAATGCCAAACCACTCCAGTATCTTTGCCAAGAAAACTCCAAATGGGGTCATGAAGAACTGGACACGACTGAAAATGACTGAATAACAACATCAAATGCAACATTGACTCTGACTCTACTGAGTGCCAGGAACTATGATAAGCACAAGGAATACAAATGTAAGTGGAGAAAAAAAAGATTCCATGCTCCAAAGAAGCTTACATTGCAATGAGGGGAAATAATACATAAGAGGAAGATGAAAAGGATGTGGGGGGGAACCCATATAAGGATATGATAGAGAAAGCCAGGAATGTCAGGAGTACGTGTGGAGGGGAAGGAACCCATGGTTGGCCTTTAAAATGAAGGTTCTGGGAGGAAGGGGTGGGGAATGGGAAATATGAACTTCCAGGGTGAGGAGGTTTCCAGGTCATAGTAGAGAAAGTTCAATGTCAACTTTTTTCCCTGGAAGAGAATCTAGAAGCTTAGGCAGCTTTTTTTTTTTTTTTCCCAAAGGGAGTTTATATAACCTCTTAAGGAAATGAAGAGAGAAGACAATGCGACCTGTCCTCCCAGTTTCTTTAAATGCTCCATCTGGATCTTACTTGGGACACCATTTGATATAGTGGAAAGATATAGCCACTGGCAGTCAGGAAATCTGGATTCATCCAGATCTGCCACATACCTATGATTTTTGGATAAGTGAATTCATCTTTCTGAACCTGCTTCCTCATCTAGAAAATGAGGTGGTTGGACCCTTTTGGAAATGGTAACAGTCAAATTCTAGTGGCTGGTATGACAAGACAGCTTTACATGAATCTATCTTGAGTTGAATGATCTTTCAATATTTGATTTCTGTACCTTAGCAAAATATATCACTCCCCTTACTGTGGAAATCACACAATGTGCACCAAATTCCACTTTTACTCAGTGATACCTTCAGGGTTAGACATTCTTTGGTGGCACAGTCCTGGTAAGGGTGAGATGTGTGACTGCCTGTTACATGCCTTAATTCTCCAGGAAACACATCTCTTGGACCCATGCAAGTTGAAGCTGAAACATGCTACCATTTGCTATGGACAGGAAAGATATGATCTTATAATCCAGCTCTGCATTTGTACACTTTAATGATCTCCCGATTTCTTTGCTTTCTGGCTTCTGATTTGTACTTCTAATTGCTATGTAAACAAGCTGTTGTCTATGTCTTTTATGTCTGGCTCTTTGCTTTGAGGTCTTTTCTCTTTTTATTGGTCATGATGACCTTGATTATGGGATGGTCATTTGGTGGCTATCTACTTTGTGCATGTCCTTAGCAATACTCCTTATTTTATATGATGGAATCCTTTCAGAAGTGTGTCAGGAAAAAAAAGCAGGGGAAATTCTTACAGGTGCATTTCCCCTAGTTATGTACTCATTTCTTTGACTGGGTGAAGGGTATTTCCCTTATGAGAGTTTGCCTGTTGGGTTATATTAGATACAGCAAAATAGTGTGGCACATTGGAAAAAATATTGACTGTGTCAGAGGTCCTAGGTTCAAATTCTACATCAAATGCTTACCTGGATTGTGTCCTTATGCGAATTGCTTAACTTTTCTGGGTCTGAGGTTGCTCATTTATTAAAAAAATATCAATAGGTTGGATTAGATGGCCTTTGAGGTTCTTAGACCTGTGTTCTAACAGAGGAAATAAGCAAAAAATAACAGTAAATTCTGTTAAATTGTAGGTTAGAACAGAGTGTTTATACATGCTAGTTACATTACAAGGATCCTATAAATCCTCGGGTAGAGTGCTTACCTTTACAGGTAAGCTATTCAAATCCTCCATGACTTGGGACCAAACTTAAAGTCACCTTTTGGTTCCCCTAATTAGTTATCCAAATACAGGTCTCCCATTCCATGGAATCATTTGGCACTTTAGACATTGAAGAGAAGAAGGGGAAATATAATTCGATTTCATTTTAGATACCTACCCCGAGAGGGCACCCTTTATCACTGTTACTTTTGGAAAGACTTAAATGTGGGCAAATTCACTTACCATTTATAATTGGGATTTGCCATCAGTTTGGGAGCTAGCCTAAATTGGGGAATTATGAGGCTCCTACAAAGTCTAGAATAAGCTTAATGCTCTCTCAAAATGTTTTGTATCTTAAGAGAGGCAATAAAGTTTTCTCTCAGGAGGCAGAGAGGTTTTCTAGTACTGGGGTAGTAGAGAGAATATAAAATTTGCAGTCGGGAAAGATCTGGGTTTGAATTCTGCCTCTAGCCCTCTAATAGCTCTATAATAATAGGCACTTTTATCTATTTGAGCCCTACTTTCTTCATCTATAAAATGGGTATAATACCAGTTTATCAATATCACAGTATTGTTCAAAGAATCATTTGAGATAATGTATATGAAGTACTTTGTAAACCTGAAAAACATTCTATAGATGTCAGAATTATTCTTGTTCTCATTGTTATTCATCGCCACCATCACCCGCCACCATTACCATCACCTACCAGCTACCATCTACCATCACCCATTCATCATCATCAATCATCCCTTGTGCTGTCTATCTGAAATCCATTTCCTGTGCCTTCTCCTTTTCCCTAAGATTAACTCTGTGTTTTCCCTATCTAATCTCCTTTCATCTCTTTGGTATCTCTTGATGTTCTAGGCTTTAATGATGAAAGGAAAAGAAGGAAATGTAATATCCCTTTTCCCACCTCCATCTCTCTCCTAGGTCCTAAGCTTGAGGTCCAGAGAGGTGATGCTGTTGAACATGAGCTGTGATCTTGCATGAGTTGTGATCTTTGAATTTTTCTACTTACTTTTCTCTGGCGCTTAATCATTTGAACTTCTCTGTCTCTGAGGTTTTTGGCAGTAATATATTCTGCTTTGCCAAAGGAGACAAAGCTTGAAGTTTTTTTAGAGAGGACAATATAGCAGGGTTGTTCACAGCTAAAATTGTATTTCCAGACTTTATGCTTTTCTGGCTAAAGTCCAACACATTCTACAAGAAGCCTTTCCTGAACCTTCTTAATGCCCGCTAGCGCCTTCCCTCAGTTGATTATGTCCAATTCAGCCTGTATGTCTCTTGTTTGTATATTCTTGTTAACATGTTTCTCCACTTCCTTTGTGAGTTTCTTGGGAGCTGGGACTCTATTTCGCCTTTCTTTTTGTCCCTGGCACTTACCTTAGTGACGGATACATAGTCGGAACTTAATAAAGGCTTGTTGTCTTGACTTGTAATACATGCCACAGGAAGGTGAAAACACAAGCTTAACGCTTATTTTTTCTTTGTCAATATGGAAGCAAAACAGGATTATGCTGCAGCAGAACTGGTAGATAGGTTAAGCAGGTAGAACTCATCTGTGACCTCTTCTCTCTATTTGTTGTCTTCTCTCTTACTGCATATGTTGATAAACAGAAACATATATTTCTATATTGTGCACACATACTTTTTCATAGGAATATAAAATCACAGTGGCCCACCAGTCCAACCTCCTCATTTTACAGATGAAGAGCCCATGGAGGTTAAGTGACCTGTCTAAGATCACATGGGTAGTAAGCGTCAAAGACTGGATTTGAACCCTGGTCTTTTGACTGCAAAGTCAATGTTCTATCCACTGTACCACTCCGCTTCCTCCTTCATTGTACTTTTCCGCCTACTTTCCCTACAACCCCCCTTTTTAGAAATGTGGTTTTATTTATGCAAAAATTCCCCAAAGATGGACTCTAGCTGTGTTAAGTATGCTGGCTTTCTTCAGTTTGCCAGAGACTTAATTCATTGTTCCTTATCAATTGTCTGGGTGTTGTTAGTACTTCCTATCTTGGTTTCCTCCCCCATTCTGGGTGAGCAGCCAAATCTCTGCTATTGAGTCTCTCTTTCATTGCTTTTCCATTGAGGAATTTGGGCTATGATTCATCAGGTTCTGATGCTTAGTCAATTTTTAGTGGTTCTAATTTTCCAAGAATTGGCCCTAATGTTATGAGGAAAAATGGCTAAGTGAGTAATTTTCAGTTCTGAAAAAGCATCCCCCATTTCTAGCTCCATTAAGCTTTTCATGGGAATACTTTGGTAAATAAGCAATTTGAATTCAGAAGAATAATTTAATTCCTTTTCCTTTCTTACTTTCCCATGGCAGTGTCAGTGATTCTCCCTTATTTGTTTAGTAAAGTTGATTTTTCTGTATTTCCTAAAAGGTTCTGAAACAAAATCACAATACCAGTGCTAAACCTGTTAACTTTGTAAGTAAGGTAAGTTCTTGTATTAGACCCTAAACTGGGTTCCCCATCATATCTGTTTTTGTTGTTTCAATTCTGTCTGACTTTTTGTGATCCCATTTGGGGTTTTCTTGGCAAAGATACTGGAGTGCTTTGCCATTTTCTTCTCCAGCTCATTTTATAGATAAAGAAACAGGCACACAAGTTAAGTAACTTGCCCAGGGTCCTGTCATGTCTACACTGCTTACCTGCCCCTTTCTTATCTGTAGCACACTTCAGAGGATGAAAGGAAATGTTGTGGAGTGGAAACAACAATGGCTCTAGTGTCAGAGAATTGGAGCTTAAATCCCATTGTCTCTTGCTGTGTGCTACCCATGGAACCTTGTTTCCTAGTCTCTAAAATGAGGAGACTGAATTAGATGGTCTCTGTTATTCTTCTAACTCTATTATATCTATGATCCTATGGTGGTGGTCCCAGGGAATGGTTGTAGGAAATAGGTCCAGAACTAGCAGTTCTGTATTCTGTCGGAGCCACAGTTTTGCAGAATGGTAGAGTTGGAAGGGAGCGCAGAGGCCGTCTAGTTAACTGAACAAGAGACCCGTTTACAATATGACTCACAAATCTTTGTTCTAGATTTTGATAAGAGGTTGCCAAGTGAGGGGGAACCCATTTACTTAGGAGGTAGTCACTTTGCTTTGGGACTCTTCTAATTTTAAGATTTTTTTTTTTTTAAGCAATCGGGGTTAAGTAACTTGCTCAAGGTTACACGACCGGTTATTTCTGGGTGTGGTGCTAAGTATCTGAGCCCGGATTCGATTCCAGGTCATCCCGACACTGGAGCTGGTGCTCTTACTCGCTGAGCCACCTGGCCACCCCAAGATGTTTCTTTACATCAAGCCTAAGTTTTGCCTCTTTTTGACTTATATGCATTGCCCTTAGGGCTAAGCAGAACATCTTTCATCTGATAGCTCTTCAGATTCTCAAGGACATTACCATGTCTCTTCTGTATTCCCCACTTCCCCTTCCTCTTGGTAAGGCTAAACATGTCCAGTTTTGTCTGCCTCTCTTTGTACAGTATAACTTTAGATTCCTCACTATTCTGGGGGCCGCCATGATTTCACTGGATGAACAATAACCATTTTGAGCATGCTCATCTGGATACTCTCTGGCTTTTCAATGTATTTTGTGAAGTGTGGCCCTTAGGACTGAGCAAAATGCCCTAGTTATGATCTAACAAGGGCGGAGTCAAACCATGGAATTATGACCTTGGCCCCGACCACTTTGTCTTTTTAATATTGCCGTTGTTTTCATTCACTTGTTTCAGTTGTGTCCAACTTTTCATGACCTCATTTGGGGTTTTCTTGTCAGAGGTACTAGAGTGGTTTGCCATCTCCTCCTCTAGCTTATTTTATAGATGAGGAACTTGGGAAAACAGGGTTAAGTGACTTGTTTAAGGTCATACAGCTAGTGTCTGAGGCCAGATTTGAATTCAGGAAGAGGAGTCTTCCTGACTCCAGGCCTGGAACTCTATCCACTGTGCTACCTACCTTGCAGTCCATTAAAACCCAATTAAGAAACATCACACTTATTGCTATTAAATGCCACCTCATTAAAGTTGACCCAGTGTTCTTCACTGGTCAAGATTCTTTTGAATCCTCATTCTGTCATCTAGTGTGTTAACAATCCCCTTAACATTTGCGGCACCTGCAGATTTGATAAGTATATGCCATTTATGCTTTTATTTAATTCATTGCTAAAAATATAAAATAGCTCAGTACCAAGCAGAGATTGTTGGACATTCCACTGGAGACATTCCAAGTTCGTGTCTAATTTCAGCTACTCAGCCTATGTTCTGAAACTTTCAGGTTAATCCATCTTTATGTTTCAGAGTATCAATGGTCTTATCTCTCTCCATTGGTTCAGATCACAACCTATCTAAAACTTTTTCTTCTGTTGAACTCTCTTGTCCCTCCCAAAATGCTGGGTGTAGAGTCAGGAATGACCAGTTTGAATTCTGCCTTAGGTACTTTATTAGCTGTGTGACCTGGATCAATTCATTGAACCACTCTGTTTCCCCATGCACAAAATGGGGATAATAATGGCATCTCCAATATGTAAAGCATCTTGCAAACCTTAAAGTTCTATAGCAATGATAGTTATAATTGTTAATTTTGTTGTTATTCCAGTGTGCTAGATGCCTTCTCCAAGGTTTTGCACATTTAATGAATACCTGTGTAGCCCTAGAGCTGTCCATCTTTTACTTCTTGTTTTTGTTGGCTATATGACTTGCCCAACTCCTTTCTGGACATGCATTTCTTTAAAAAAAACTCTGCTCTCTGTGAAGATGTGCACATATACTCATATGTGCACCATATACTTGTATATATACACATATGCAATGTATACCCACACACATACATGTACATGCTGACAATACACCCATATGATACATGTACATGCACTTATATATTCCATGAGGTGTGCATACACCTATAGAATACACACATGTGTATATATACACATGTGCATACATATATGTGTATATATACATATACACATATATAAATCAGACAAGTTCTGAAGATACACAGTACATGGGGCCTAGAATTGAATAGAAGTTGGAGATTAGTCTAGATTGTACTTGAGAAATTCTGAAAGGCTTTAAGCAATCCTAAACTGCTCACAGTGGTTGCTGTTGTTGGGGGAAAAAAGAAATGAAAAACAAAACCCAAATCTGACACCCTCTCTCTCAGATGCCAATTATTCTCTCCCCTGTGAATGATGGAGTACAGCATCTTGACCATATGGCCTGGGAAGACAGCATGGCATGGCAGAAAGAACTGTGGATTTAGTGGCGTTGGACCTGTATTCACATTCTGTCTGATACATTCTATACAAACAGTCTTGCTGACACTGATTAAACTCTTTGGGTGTTAGTTCCCTTATCTGCAAATTAATTTGGACTAGATGAGCTCTATATCCTGTCAAGCTTTAAATCTTTGACTCAGGATCTGTCATGCCCCAGAACACAACATGGAAATTTTACGCGGGATCTACAAGGGGATAGGACAGTGGGACTATCTAATCCTTTGGGTTTTGGTTATTCTATTTCCTGTAATAAATTTACTGTTTGCTGGTTGTATTTCACTGCTGACATGCTGAGACCCCCCAAATCTTCTAAATGTCTTTTTTTCCCCACACAAATTTCATCTAGTTAGTTTGCATCTCCTGTTTTGAACTTGGGAAATCTATATTTAGAGGAAGGCCTTGATCTAAATTTTGCCTCAGACACTTACTAGTTGTGTGACAATGGACAAGTTACCTAAGCTCTGTGGGCTCAGTTTCTTCTTATGTAAAGTGAGGAAATTGGCTTTGATGACTTACTAAGGGTTCTTTTAACTCTGTGTCCATGATCCGATGTATAAAGATTTATTAACATAAGATTCATGTAACATAAGTTTTATAACATGCATAAAATTTATATAACATAATCTGAGGAATGAAATAGTGGGTAGGGAAGGGAGATAAGAATAAAAAATGGCTTCATGGAGGAGGTAACACCAGAGTTGAGCCTTGAAGGACATTGTTTCTCTTAGGTACAAAGCATTGTGTTCTAATCCAGGAGCGGGAAACCTGAGGTCTTGAGGCCACATGTGGCCCTCTAAGTCCTCAAGTGCAGCCCTTTGACTGAATCCAAATTTCACAAACTTGAACTTGGTCAAAAGGTTCCAGGCCACATGTGGCTTTGAGGCCACAGGTTCCCCACCCTGTTCTAATTATTCACATGGCCTTAGTAATGGAGCAGAAGCACATGTACTTGGCCTTGAGCTTGGGTTGCCCAACATGGTAATAGGGTTTAATCGCCTGATCCATTCTGATTAGTTCTTTCAGTTCTGTTCCCTTTCTCATTTTCTGATATGCAAAGTCTGAAGTAAGTGCAATAGAAGTTTTGTTATTTTTGCCATGCCTATGTAATTTCTGGAGATTACAGAAGAGTGAACTCAAATTTCCTGTTCGGAAAGGAGACCGCCAGGAAGGCTTCTCTCTCTCTCTTCACTCTGAATAACTTTCTCCTGTCTCCCAGGAGAGACCACTAGGCACTTAATAATTATGATGTTAAGAGAATTGTTTAGAATATTCAGCTTCAGTTATTTCCTGCCCTTCCCCTCATTTGTTTTTTTCTTCAGCTCTAATCTTTTTGGTGGCTAGATTTATTAAAAAAAACAAAACATTTCTAGATGATTATCTACTTCAAGAATTAAGGATGAACAACAACAAATTGATTATTGTTCCTTATTATCATTTGAAGAATCCCTATGCATTCAGTTTGCCTGATGCATCAAATTGGGTCTCTAAGCATGGGACTCAAGGGAAAAGCCTATTTGGGCAGTTGCTGCTCATCTGGTTCCCACTGTTCCTCCTGGCTGTTGCTTTTCTTCTATGATTGTGTCCTGGCTGGGGAATGGGGGACTTTACAGATGCTCTGAGTGTGATTACTTCCTGTTTTATTGGCCTTGCTATATTCAGGGACTCATCATCTCTTGCCACTTCGTGTTATCCATCTATCATTAAATGATCATTCTTGTCCTTACCTTATTTGCTATTATTTTTAAATGACAGTGGGATTGTGATCTCTATATGACCTTAAACATGCCCAACAGGCTCTAAGTTATTGGTCATATAATCTGATATATGTTGGAAATACCGGAAAATTATTTGATTCTTACTTAAAACCAAAATAAAAACAACTTTTGAATCAAATGCTTAGACATATCTAATAGTTATTTAACCTAAACTCATTAGGATCTCACTTAGTGTATCATAAAAGTGGACTATTCATGAACTCTAAATTCCATCCAAATTGGACTTAACATTCCCATCTGCTGTCTCTGCATTTGTACACACCATTCCATAGGGAGTGCACTCCCTCATTATCTCAGTGTCTCAGAATCTTTATCTGCCTTCAGAATTCTGGCCAAGGGTCATTTCATTTCTAGTCTGATGGTACCTGCTTTCTTTTTCAATGGTTTGCCCACAGTAGGAAGTTAATAAATGTGGTTTTATTTTTTTTAATGCTTGAATTGGTTTCAGGTTAGATGTCAATTTTCCTGGCTTTATTTGGGAAGACATTATTAGATCTGTACTGAAAGAAAAAGATTCCTGTCCCCCACCCACTCTGGTTTTACTAAAAGAACACTTACCTTCTTACCCAGTGGTTGAACTCTATAACTTTATTGACAGGAGGCAGCTTAAGACCATTTTAAATTTGGCAGCTATGAACTAGAATAGATGGAATCACAGAGCTGGATTTAGACATTGGAACTTCACCAGCTCCATCTTTTCATTTTACAGATAATGAAAATGAAAGACCCAGAGATGTGAGTCCAAGGGTTAAAGCAATCCCATATTTCAAATTCCATGGGGGAAACCTCAAACTGAGTGTCTGAAGATGAGACTAGAAAAGTCAGGAGATGTATAACTTTCAGGACATCATTTATATTTATTGGACCTCACTTTCTCCATCTGTAAAATGAGGGGACTGGACTAGATGACCTCTAAGGTCCTTTCCTGCTCCAGAGCTGAGATCCTATAGTTAAATGGAGCTGTGAGGTATGGAATTGGAAAGCAGCTAGAGAGCCTTCAGAGCAAGGTAACCAGAACAGGGAAGAGCCCTGAGTTTATACCGTATCAGGATTGCGAGATGGGTGGAAATTACAATGAGACAAATTTAAGTTTGATTTAAGAAAAATGTCATAACAATTAGAGCTATCCAAAAATGTAGGTTGGTATGGAGGTATTGGGAAGGAGAGGCAGCCTAATTGATACAATAAAGCCCCAGATGAGGGATATCATTCCTTTCACTGAGGAAGTGGAAGCAACGTAGACCTGGTTAGGTTTCATGGTTTCCCTGTTTATAGATGACTATCAAGGAAAATGTTCTTGTTCGGTTGATTCCGAGTCTTTGTGACCCCATCTGGGGTTTTCCAGGCAAAGATAATGGAGTGGTTTGCCATTTCCTTCTCCAGCTCATTCTACAGATGAGGAAACTGAGGCAAACAAGGTTAAGTGACTTGCCCAAGGTCACACAGCTGGTAAATGTCTAGAGCCAGATTTGAACTCAAGAAGAAGAGTGAGCCTTCCTGACTCCAACCCTGGCATTCTATCCACTGCACCACTTAAGCTGTCAAAAACAATAAAACATCATTGATTTGAACTCTGCCACTATGAAATTTGTGATAATTCCTACCACATCATGATCCAATTCGCTTTTGCTCTAGCTATGAAAATTAAATCAATAAGATTAAAAGAAGAAGTATTTAACTTATATGAGAGGAAAGAGTAAGCATAAGACCCAGACCTGTCATTTCACTGGCAGAAGAAACTCCCAGATGAAGAAACTACCAGCACAAGTTAGCATCTTCTTACTGAGAGTATGGGTTGCCTTGTGTGACTTGTCCAGGGTCACAGAGCCAGTATATGCCAAATCTAGGATTTAAACCTAGAATATCCTGGGTCTAATGACACTTCTATAACCATTCTCCCATTCTGCCTCTATTTAGAGGAAGAAACTTTAGAAGTATTTCAGAGAATCGCAGAATTTGGGATTTGGAAAGATCCATCTAGTGTAGGAGTTCTTAACCCCCCCCCCCCCCCCCCCAAATGTGTCATCCCCTTTTGCAGTCTGGCAAAACCTTTGGACACCTTTTTCAAAGTAATGTTAATACAAAGTAAACTGTAAAATGTATTTATAAAATGTACATCCACATCCATTTATATATATATAAAAAAAAGGTTCATGGACCCTCGGTCAAGAAACTCTGCTCTAGCTCAACCAGTATAGGAAAAAGTTTGAAGTTCAAAAAATGGACATACTAGTTATGAACCATTTTTAAAGCTCTGTATTTAAAATTACCTTATTTTAAAATATTTTCTGATTTAGATTTTAAAAATTGATTCATATTAGACTTCTTTATTCCCAGTCCCATATCTAGACTCCTAAACCTATAATTTTAAGGCGCCATTATAACTTTCACCTATACCCTTGTTAAAAATCTGCTGCCTAAGTTTTAGTTTCCATTCATTCTTTATAAAGTAAAAAACTTGGATTATTTATCTTTTATACTGTGTGAATGCATTCCAAAAACATTTTATAATGTTGTTTTTACATGTCAGTATCAACGCTGATTTTTCCTGAACATTGCCATTGCTGATTTTTCTAGACTCGCTGTCCCATTGTACTGTCTTTTCTCACCACCTCTGTAGACTTACTTATATGATAGCATTTATAAGAGACTTTTCAACTTCCTGACTTCTCTGGAATCGAGCCATTGGATCTCTGAGCTGCAGCGTTTAACTGGAGTTCCTGAACTAAATTGATTGGTTTGGAAAGTATTTTTCCCCTTCAGGAAACTGAGCTTATAATTAGGGCTGCCCAAATCTATAGTGGTTGATTTTTTGTCAGGACTAACTAACATAAAGAGACAAATAAGACATTTGCCACCTTAAAATTTTATTTTTGTCTGGATTAAAAAAAAAAGACTTCAAGCCTAAATGGTGTAAAGTGCAGTCATTTGAAAGGAAATGCAAAACAGCAAATTCCTCTTATAATCATTCTTCTTCCCAGCAGGAAATCAGAATATAGTCAGGAAAAAAGCAAAAAAAAAATTGCTGAAGTATCTTTTTCTTAAGGAATTTTATTTTGTCATTTGGGTCAGCATTAAGACCAAAAGTTTAATGGTCTAAATCATATATTCATTGACCGTTATTTTTTAGTAATTTTAAATATATTGGTTCCACTGTTTACTATGATAGTATTTGAAACACTTATCCATAAGTATGCTTTTAGGTCATTTAATGCCAGGGGATGGAAAAAGCCCTCTTTCTATGGTATGATGAGAGGAGGTACTAGATTTGAATTATAGGTCTGCCACATGTGGAAGTTACTTTCATTTCTGTGCACTGCAGTTTCCTCATCTGTAAAATCAGGGAATTGTCTTAAAATGATCTCTTAAGTCCTCTCCAGATTTTAAATGTATGGTCCTTTGATTGTGAAGCAAAAAATTATTAATAGATTTCTGTTACTGACTACTCAATGTACCACAGCATATTTCTCTAATTCTTGTGTGTTTTGTAGTTATTTAAACTCCAAAATAATTTTTATTTGACATTTTAATTCCATTAAAAACAAGCATACTTATTTATGATCGCTAACTCTCCTGTCTCTTCTCTATTCCTAGTCTAAATTTAAAATTTTAATTTTTAGTATTTAAAAAAATGCTTCATAGATGCTTTAGGATTATATCAGTCACTTTTTGTTATACCTCCTTTCATACTCAGTGGAACTGTCGCTTGTAACAAGGGGGAAAAAACAATATTTCAGCAAAACTGACTGACAAAATAATTCTCATGAATTGTCACATTTTGCCCCCACAGTCAACTACAGTCTCTCTACACTAAAGGGAAGAAAGTTCTCTCATCAAATATTTTCTGGGGCCATGATTTGTCATTGCAGTTAATCTGAGTTCTATTTTGTGGTTATTATTATTATTATTTGTGTGTGTGTGAATTAAATTCTGTAGATGTTAGTTTCCTCAATCATGTATTTAGTGGTTTGATATCTTTAGCAAGTGTTACCAGGAGAATCTTTTTTTTTCTTCTTTTTTTTTGAGGTGAGGTAGGGGAGGTTAGGTGTCACAAACACCTCCTCTCTTTGTTAGACTAAGTTTTGGGGCTTCCTTGATCAGTATCCTTGAAGGGTAAGTCAATTTAATTCAAATTGACTTTGCCTCCAGGGACTAAATGATAAGGAATATAAAATCAACCCTTTATTTTTTATTCTCTGTTGCCATTACTGGCTAATAGAGAAAGGGCAAAGGGAAAAATACTAGAGAGGGAGTAATCAATCATAACTGTAATTCTGTCTTCATCCTTGCCTTCTTTCAGTCATAGATGTGGTTAAAATTATGTGCTTCTGGAATGTCCCTTTTAAATTTCTCCTCTGGTGGTCGGGTAGGGAGAGGAAGAACAGTAATTCATGGTGTGTGTGTGTCTGTGTGTGTGTGTGTGTGTGTGTGTGTTATTTCTCTTAAAGGGAGAAGGCTTCTAGAAGGCCTAGGCTGAGACACTCTTTCAAACAGCTAGGCAGTTCAGTGGATAGAGCGCTGGGCTTGGCATCAGGAAGACTCATCTTCGTGAGTTCAAATCTGACCTCACATACTTACTAGCTGTGTGACCCTGGGCAAGTCATTTGACCCTATTTACCTCAGTTCCTCATCTTTAAATTGAGCTGGAGAAGGAAATGGCAAACTGCTCCACTAACTTTGTCAAGAAAGCCCCATGTGGGGTCATGAAGGCAGACCTTATTGAAACAACTCAACAAGATGCTGTTTAACTGTTTCTCCTTCACTGAGTAAACAGGTAGACTATTCTATATCCTGTGATGTTCAGAAGTCATCAGTTATTCAAAAATCTTAATTTGATAGCAAGAAAACCTAACTCAGACATTTTCATCTCTTTGTGAATTTTGAAATATACTGAAGAATAGTCAAGACAGCTTTTGTCACTGCAGAAGATGTGAGGGGGAGGGGATGGTTTGGCCACAGCTGTTTGCTTCTGTAATTTTTTGGTTGATGATGTAGAGTCTCCTTTTGTAAGCAAAGGAAACATGTCAGAGGGGTATTTTTCCCAGAGATGATCTCAGCTGAAAAGGAAGATTTAAAGGAAAGGACATGACACTCAAAGTATATACCACTCATATTTGTCCAGAATTCAACAAACATTGAAAGTGTCTACTGTGGGATGAGAGGGGGGATGATGGAAGGGAGGGCAGGCTTGGGGGGGAGGGAAGTTGGAAGCACCCACTTTTGAAAAGGAACGGGATCAAAGTAGAGAATAGAACAAGTGGGAGGTGGGATAGGAGGGAGGGAAATATAGTCAGTCTTTTACAATATATCTACTATGTTACTGTTTTGCATTAGCCACACATGTACAACCTATACTGAACTGCTTATCTTCCCAGTAAGGGTGGGTGACAAGGGAGGAAGGGAATGAATCTGGAATTCAAAGTTTTAAAATCAAATACTTAAATATATATATATATATACACACTATTATTAATACTATTTTACATGTAATTGGGAAATAAGATATACAGGCACTGGGGCATAGAGATCCACTGGAAAAGTGGAAAGGGGTATGGGAGAAAATGTGGGAGAGAGCAGATTGGAGGAGGGGATATCCTGTGGGACTGCTATTTTGGGGCAGTGGGTAGGGGGAAAATGGGGAGAAAATTTGCAACTCAAAATCTGGCAGAAATGAATGATGTAAATCAGAAGTTAATAAAGCATTTGAAAAAAAAAAAGAAAGTATCTACTGTGGAGATAGTGTTGTACTATGTCCTGGGTAAAACACTAAACTTCAGATAAGAGGAAGGCTCCTGTTTTCATGGAGGTAACAGTTTATTAAAAGAATTGTTACAAATAACTTCAAAAATTTTAGTATGTAGGAAATCTTAACCTTGATAACTTAAACTAATTATCCTTGACTCCATAGCCTATAAAATGCAAAGTAATAAAGTTGTGGATTGTATGCAAGAATACATTTTCTTCTCCATGAATAACCTTGGCTTAGGTGTCTGCTCAGGCACTAATAATTCCCCCTGTGTTTTTGTTAGGGATCCTCAAACAAGGGATATGTCTGTCTAATCTCGTTATTTGAACTAGAATCTGCCAGCCCTTGTAGACAGTAAACAAGGAAGACAAGAACTGGTATATAGAGACCATGATATAAGACTTCCAGTTATGGAAGACATTAGAAAAAAAGATATTTAAGTACCATTTCACTATGAGTAAAACTAAGATGATAACAGTTAGGTGGATGGAGTATTGGACCTTGAGTCAGTAAGACCTGAGTTCAAATCTGGTCTCAGACACTTGTTGTTATGACCCTGAATAAGTGACTCTGTTTGACTTAATGTCCTCATCTGTAAAATGGGGATAATAATTGCATCTACCTCTCCACATCATCTCAAATGAGATAATTGTAAAACACTTAAGATAGTGCCTGGCACATAGCAAGCACTATATAAATGATAGTTATTCTTATTACAAAACCAGCTTTCTCCATTATAATTTTGCTTTATATACCAAGTGGGACATTACAGCAATCTTTGAAACAGGCATAATAATCTAATTCAAATATCGAATAAACACGTGCTGATGAAAGTTAATTATTGAAGTAAAAAAAAAAGTCTCTTGAGATTAAGCCCCATCTGTCTATTTCTTTGGTTTGGAATTTAGCTGTCATCTTATTTTGAAGGTGCTATGAAATGAGGTGGCCCGTTGAAAAGCCAGCCCACCAGTTACATTCTCTTTAACCATAACTGTGCTCTCAAGCATGGATATATGCCCTGTGATTAAATAAAGGAAAGATCTCATAAAATGTCTAAGTCTATTGATTTCACTTACACATTTAATAGAGGATCAGATGGATGTTGTAATACATAGGTAAATTTGACTTTCAATAAAGTACTCACTTAAAATCTTTTAAATAAGCTTATTACATTTTTAGTCTCGTGTTAAATGGAGAAAATGTCTATTGGTTGATTGTTGATTCTCTTCTGAAAATCTTGATTTTTAAATTCATGGTACTGATGGTTTTTAAGTTGTCTGTTTTTCATTCTGAGGATAAAGAATGTTGAAGAGAGCAAAGTTCAGATTGGGATGTGGTATATTGAACTGGAAACTTAATTTTTAAACAAGCTACTTCTAATTCAACATAGTCTTTTGGAGGACAGTAGGTACCCTGTTATGGTGGGGGAAGTCCTGGCTCTATTCACTGCCTGGCGTTAGGAAGATGTGGAACATTTGGGTTATATCTGCCAACATTCGGTGTCTGGAGGAATCTATTCTAACCCTAAAACTCCACCCAAAGGTAATGTTATTTGAAAAAGCAACAGCATGTTAGGTCATTATACACTTAAATTCCTTGCTTAATTAGGAAGAGTAATAATGATATTTATTGTAGAACTTTAAGGTTTGCAAAATGCTTTGTATATATATACTAACTAGCTCATTTTCCCAAATGAGACATTGCACAACTAGACTTTTTGTCCATGTGCCTAATTATTTAGTTGTCTCTCCTAAAAGTTCCTTTTCATGAAAGGCATACATGAGATGAAATGAGATGGTACCTGAACAGTGCTTTACAAATCTTAAAACCCAATATAAATACTATCCAGTTGCATTTAAACAAAACAAAATGAAACTAAATCCAAACTACCCCATTTCACAGCTAAGTCTATCTTGCCTTTGGTTTTTAGAGGACTTTCCTCTGGTTTCTCAGCCACATGACTTGGTCCATCTTCTAATTTATGTCCTTTTCGATGCATGTATTTGAAAACTCAGTATGAAGGACTTCTTTCTATAAGAAACTCTAATCTTATGATTTGATAGTAAAGGAAATGGTTAAATTATATGAAATCTTTAATTTATTTTCCTGACAAAATTATAAATATTGTTCACAAATTCGTATTTTAATATAAATCATGAAAGTGAGCCTTAATTTCTTTGCTTCAAGACCATATGCATATTTTATTCTTCTTCCTACATTCTTAATATGATATTAAAAAAAAACGACTATAAATATTGGATGTGTCTATGACATTACCCAGTGCTATCCTCTATTTCCACCTCTCCCTCTCCTTCTCTTTACTCACTCCCCAAGGGTAAAAAAAAATGCTTTTCAGCTCAGTGACTTGACCCCCTGTAGCTGGCTTTATACCACTGTATGCCAAAATTCAAAAATTAAAAGTTCCTTAAGCCTCAGTGCAAAGTAAAGGCGTATTTTTTGCTGTGCTTCTTCTGTTAATACCTGTCAGAAAAGATATCCAATGTTCTAAAAAAAAAAATCTCACCCTACCCACCTATTGGCTTGGAGATCCTTTGAAATCCTGCCCAGTTACATACCAGTCAGCTGGCTTGCCTGGCCTCATGGCTATTCTTTCTTCTGGAAATAGAGGTGTTGTGGAACCCAAAAAAGAATTATAAAATTTATAGCTGGCAAGGACCATGGTGCTTATGTCAACCAACTCTTTCTCATAACTGGGACCCCCAGAGGTTAAATGACTTTTCCAAGGTCATTCAGGTAAGTAGCAAAGGTGGGATTCTAATTCAGGTCGCATGACTCCAAAACCAATGTGTTCTTCACTACAGCATGATACTTCTTTTTATTTCATCTGAACTAATGCTTAGTAAGGGCTTATTTTTTAAGTTCCTACTACAATGTGTAGACTCTGCTGTGCTGCAAAGGCTTGAAGTCTGGTTTGGCAGTGGTCTGAGTCTGTTTTTGGAGGTTCAATCTCCCTAAGTCCTGTGAGGGTCATCACTAGCAATCTGACTACTTGGTGATTGATTATATATGTGTGTGTATACACACACACACACACCTATTTATGTATATATGTATGTATTTATACATACACACATAAATACACATATACATACACTACATACATTTATACACATACATATATATATATATGTGTGTATTTGCTATTGTAATCCATAAAACAACAACAATAAAATAGAGAGCACAGTACAATGGAAAGAGGGCTGAATTTGGAGTCACAGGACCCATGTCCTGCCTTTGTCACTTTGTTGTTCCTTCAGTTGTTTTCAGTCATATTTAACTCTTTGTGACCCTATTTGGGGTCTTCTTGGCAGAGATCCTGGAGTGGTTTGCTATTTCCTTCTCCAGCTCATTTTACAGATGAGGAAACTGAGGGAAACAGGGTTAAGTGACTTGCCCAAGGCCACCCAGCTAGTAAGTGTCTGAGGGCAAATTTGAACTCAGGAAGAGGAGTCTTCTGACTCCAGGTCCAGTGTGCCACCTAGCTGCTCCTTTGTCACTTACTGCCCTTCAAGTCAGCATGCCATTTATTAAGTCCCTATTATGTGCCAGGCACTGTGCTAAGCACTAGAGATAAAAAAGAGAGGCCAACAAAACTGAAAAAGCAAACAAAACTCCAGTCCTTCCTTGATCTCAAGGAACTCATAGTCCCTTCATGTCTCTAGTTCTTATTTTCCTCATGAATAAAATGATGTAGTAGGCTTCAGTTGGGCATGACTAAAAGTAAACAACAAAAGTTGACTTGATGACCTAAGGTCCCTTCTATCCTCATATCTTTTATCCTATGTGTGAGGTACTGGACTTGGCGCAGGAGATGTGAAGATGAAAATAAATCTCTGCATTCAAGCAACTGACATTCTTCTGTGGAGAAGGCTGACATAATTTGTACATATATAAATATAATTCAGAGTAGGGTGTGATAAGGACAAAGAAGGGTTCCAGACAGAATGCACTAGGACATTGGGGGAGAGCATTTAGCCCAGCAAAGATGGCTTAGGGGGACTGTGGGAGCATTTTGAATATTTGAAGATTGTCCTCCAGCCTAGTGCTTGGCATGTAGTAAGCACTTAATAAATGTCCGTTGAAAGCAAAGTAGGGAGGATGTTAATACTGTGTGGTTCAAGAAGGCTGAACTTGGACCAGGGAGTGGAAATTCCAGGAAGGTAGATTTTGGCTCAATGTAAGAAAGAGCTTTCCAGCCCTTCGAGCTCTTATTAAATGGAATGGACTGCTCTGTATCTAACTTTCTTATGACTAGTGGTTTTTAAACAGAGACCAAGTGTTGCCTTTACAAAGATGCTTAGTATATTTCCTTTTGTTCATTTATGATATATAACTATATCTGTCTATTTCTTTTATAGTCTCTGTATGATTTGTCTCCTCCTGGCAGAATGTAAGCTCCTTGAGGGCATAGATTTATTTTATTTTTGTCTTTGTTTACCCCAATGCCTAGCACGATGCCTGGTACGTCATGGGTACTTTGGGAATGCTATGGATTGATCTGATTGGGTGGAAAGTTGGAAGAGATGTGTCTAAAGTCTTTTTCTAACTACTGAATTCTTCTAGGTGGAGTAATAACTGGAAGCCTGACAACATAAATAGTCTTCTGTTCCACATGCATCCCCCAGGTTACATGTAAAATCTTCTTTCTCCATCAAGGTTTCCTCTTTGTGACAATCCTTTGTGTTGACTTTATTTTTTTTCCCTTTTAGAAGTTTTATTGATTCATTTTCTACATCAGTCACTTAAAAATATATACCCCTTACCTTATAACAAAAAGGGGGGAAAGCAGATAAGCCAAATCAAACAATACAATGCCCAAGTTTGAGATCACATTCTACACCTATACTCTACCCACCTCTAGCAAAAGGAGGGAGTTCCTTTTTTCCTGATTCTTCTTCATTTCCTCTCTGTGTCCAAGCTTGGCCATTATAATTAAATGACACACAATTTCATTTTCGTGTCTTTTCCTCTTCATTTCTGTAGTTATTGTATAGGTTGCTTCTTTGACTCTTCTCATTTTCCTCTGCCTCAGTTCATATAAGTCTTCCCATTGCAGTCCATACCTCAGGAGGCAGGGATCCCAGCTCCAGCTGGCATGGATGAGTTGGTGTTTCAGAACATTGTGGCGACAATGTACTCTCACGGATTGAGGGGGAACCTTGGAGAGATGGGGGGAGGATTGGGGAAATGGTTCTTTTACTATAGCACTCAAGCTCACATTTGCGCTTATGTTGATTATTATTGGTTGATATAAGTGAGTCAGACTTGATTAGCTTTTAGAAAAAAGTGTTTGTCCCCAGTTGCTAAATGGTCATAGGATATGAACAGAAAGTTTTCAGAGGAAGAAATTAGAGCTATCTATATAGTTATATGAAAAAATGCTCTAAGTCACTATGGATTAGAGAAGTGTAAATCAAAACAGCTCTCAAGTACCACATCATATCTATTATATTGGCTAAATGACAAAACAGGAAAATTATAAATGCTGGAGAAGATGTGGGAAAATTGGAACACCAGTTCATAACTGGTGGAGTTGTGAACTAATCCAACCATTCTGGAGAGCAATTTGGAACTGTGCCAAGTGTATACCCTTTGACCCAGCAATACCACTTCTAGGGCTGTGTTCCAAAGAGATAATAAAAACAGGAAAATGACCCACATGTGTAGAAATATTTATACAGCTCTTTTTGTGGTGGCCAAGAATTGAAAATTGAGGGGACACCCCTCAACTGTGGAATAGCTGAACAATTTGTGGTATACAAATGTAATGGAATACTATTGTGCTCTAAGAAATGATGAATAGGTAGACTTCAGAAACACCTGGAAAGACTTATATGAACTGATGCTAAGTGAAGTGAACAGAACCAAGAGAACACTGTACACAGTAACAGACACATTGTGCAATGACTTTGATAGTCTCAGCTCTTCTCATAAATGCAAGGACCTAAAGCAACTCCCAAAGTTCATGATGGAAAATGCCATTCACATCCAGAGTCTGAATGCAGATTGAAGTAGACCATTTGCTCTCCTTTTTGGTTTTGTTTTATTTTTTCTTTCTTATGGTTATTATCATTCATTCTAATTCTTCTATACAATATGACAGTTGTAAAAATATATTTAATAAGAATGTATATGTAGAGCCTGTATTGGATTGCATGCCATCTTGGGGAGGGACGAGGGGAGGAAGGCAGAGAAAATTTAAAACTTATGGAAGTGAATGTTGAAAACTAAAAATAAATTAATTTATGAAGAAAGAAAAAGGTGTTTGCTTTAATATAGTTCATATAACCCCTTCTTCTCTGAAGTCTGTGACACATCCTAACAGTAGAAATGGAGTCATCAGTCAATAAGTATTTATTAAATGCTTCGTATTGGCCAGCTGGGAATCTAAAGGGCCCAGTGGATAGAGTGCCAGATCTGAAGTCAGGTCTGGAAGTCAAGAAGACTCATCTTCCTGAATTAAAATTTGGTCTCAGCTTTGTGACCCTGTACAAGTCACTTAACCCTGTTTGCCTCAGTTTCCTCATATGTCAAATGGGCTAGAGAAGGTAATAGCCAAACCTCTCCAGTATCTTTAGCAAGAAAATCCCACATGGGAGCACAGAGGGCTGGAGAATTGGACACTACTGAAAACAACTGAACAACAACAAAATTTGCCAAGCACTATGCCAGGTGTTAGGATTACAAAGAAAGACAAAAACAGTCCCTGATGCCAAGGGACTAATGCTTTCAGAGTCTCATGAGGGAGATAACATGATAACTATGTACAAATAAGATATATGCGAGATAAATTGGGGCTGATCAACAGAGGGAAGGCATTGGAATTAAGGAGGATAGAAAAGGCCATGTGTAGAAGGTGGGATTTTAGGTGAGACCTGAAGGAAGCCAGGAGGGAGGGAGG
>NW_027185903.1:30273849-30290898 GCF_028583685.1 Petaurus breviceps papuanus
AGAGAGAGAGAGAGAGAAAGTCTAGGCATGGGAGATAACCCAAGAAAGGGAGAAAGTAGATAGGATGTCTTATGTAAGGCCAGTATTAGCTGGACTGTAGAATATGTGGGGGCAATAAAGTGTAACAAGCTGGAAAATTCGGAAGACATCAATTTTTTGAAGGGCTTTTAAAGCAAAACAAAAGATCGTATATTTGATCCTGGAGGCAATAGGGAGCCACAGGAGTTTGCATGAAGAGTGAGAGGGGATGATGTGGGTCAGATCTATGATTTAGGAGGATCACTTTAATAGCCAAGTGATAGAAAAAGTAGATGTAGCTTAGAGGGCACATGTAGCCAAGGGGTAACTCTCAGCCCTTATAGTCATTTTGCTAAAGCCTTTAATATGGGGGTATCTTTCATGCTGGGCTCTTTGCAGAGTCTTGAATCTGTATCTAGTCTGTCTTGGCTCCCAATGAAGATACAGCTGTTCTGGGGAGGCTGCTAGGAACTTGAGGGGAAGTTGGGAAGTCCCTAATCCTCTAACTGCCAAATAGATAAGAAGGAAGGAGGCCAAGGTCAGGACACTCTTCTCGCCCACCCCTCAAATGATTCCTTCTTAGGGGCTTTACTGGAATGCTTTTCCTTTATACTGGCAGACTCCCCAACTAGCTTTGTGGTTTTATATAAGCCCCATAGAAAGGAACAAAGTTTGTCAGGCAATCCAAATACACTTCCTGTCATGCATAAGGGGGTCCAGGCCTTGTTCACATCTAGTAAATAGCCAAGAGGTCTTCTCAGCTGTGTCTTAAAATGTCTTAATATAGCAAGGCTTAGCACCTTGATGCTCAGTTTAAATAATGTTTACTCAATTGACCCCTAACATAATTCCATGTTTCTTTGAATTTCACATATTTGAAATTTCTTATTAAACAATAACATTTCATTTATTTCATAGAGTTTGTATAGTTTCTAGTCCCAATTGAATACCCACTTGGTTTCTAGTTTTTGCTACCACAAAAATGCTGTTATGAATACATTAATACATATATGGCATTTCATTTGGTATCTATGGGGAATTGCACTACTTCTGTGGTCCTTAACCTCATTGGGGTATATACCCAGCCATGTATCGATGTTCACTTTGAACAGTTACCTATTTATAAATGTGATTTTTCTCCCCTGATTCTGCATCCTTTCTAGAAAGGACCTAGATACAACAAAATCTTAGATAATATACAGTTAGGTATAGAGTTTTTAACATCATATGAACTTCACTTAGTTGCCAAATAAATTTTGCTTGAACATGATTTTTTAAATTACACACCACTGTGAGGTAGCTTAACCGACTACGGGGATGACACCTCCCTGTGGATTGGCCCAGCTCCTGTCTAAAGGGCCTGCTCTGTATTCTGTCCTGTTTCAAGAATACTACCATGATCAGTAATACCATAATCAGTAATAAAAAAAAATGCCACATAGCTGGAATTCCAATCACAGTAGCAATATGGTATAGTGCCCTCCTAAGAATCTTTCATTTGGTATCTAAGGGATCCAAGTTAAAAACCTATCTCTGAGTGGGCTTCACTTTCCTTTTTTATAAAATGAAGGGGATGGACCATTCAGGGCTTCTTAAACTTTTTCCACTTGTGACCCTGATTCAGCAGCAATTCTTTGGTGTTGTGTGGCTTAAGGGCATGTGCAGTGCAAAGTGCACATGCTTTGTGTTCAGAATCAAGGCTACAGGGAAGTTGTACCATGCAACATGGGCAAACGCTGCCAGAAACACTACGGATTCTTTATACATTTGATCTTGAATTAATTTTTGGTCACTGAGAATTCAGAAACCTTCAACTGTTGCCAGGTTTTTTGTGATTCCCATGTGAGGTCACAACCCACAGTTTAAAAAGCTTTACTTTCTTCCCCATCCCTCTACCTCTATGTTAATGATCTCTAACAGAAGGTGAATAAGGAGAAAAAAGTATGGAAACTGACTCTGGCCAAGAAAATGAAAACTTCAGACAAGTTGCATACCAATGCCAAAGTCAGCTTGGTTGGGAATGTTAGTGTGGACAACTTTGTGATTCATATCATTAGTTAAACTGAAGACAGCATGAAGAAACATTCTATGGCTCCAAAGTTATGGTACAAAAAGAAACTCTTCCTCCTTTTCTCCACCGCCATTAATACATTTCTTACTCATGTATGGCAGTATATACCTATTTTTTCCATTTAACTTTCAGTTGCTGGAAAACATAATTACAATGATTTTCTTCTTTTTAACTAAAAGCACAATTATGTAAAGTTTGGATTGTTGAGGGATGGGTAAAATAATATCTTGATAGCCTCCAAAAGCTCCATTTAACCCGGTTCCTGGGCACAAATAGGAAACTAGGCTCCTCATATATTTTGTTTTGAAGAGCTGTTGCCATATCCTTTTTTTGTTTCTGTGTGTATCTCTATTGGTATTTTTTTTTAGATTTTTCTATTAATCTTTTAGGTTAGGAGCAGTCCCCAGGATACTTGTTTATTTCATGTAGGAGCAATTCTAGACCACCCTGCTACCTGGGGTCTGTGTGGGGTTGTTTGTGCAATCTATGCTTTAAGGAAAAAAAATTAAACTTCATAAACCCAAACTCAAAAATATTCATGAAAGTCCTCAAAGGGTTTTGGGAAAGAAAGCACTTTGTAAATGATAGAACTCAAGCCCCCGTTTCTGTGCACAACTTACTCATAGACCAGGCAGGAACTTTCTCTAAGAGCAAAACATTTAATTGAGATAGGAGAGCAAGGTAAATAAGGGAAAATCAAAAGCAGAGAAATCAGTTCCTAACCCTTACTTTTCCCATACAGAAATGGGTAAAAACCCTTAGAGGGTTCGGAGGGATCATGAGCCAGTGCCCTATCATTTCAAGGAATGAGTAGAGGGACATAATCACCTCAGAGAAAAGGCCCATTGGAGGAAACAATTAGGTTCGGTGCTATCTGTGGTGATCTTGCCTTTCCTTTTGCTGGGTCTGCCTCAGTAACTAGAGATCTACTCCGGCCTCTTAGGGCAGATATTTGCTTTCTTTTGGCTCTAGGATTGCCAGGATCCACAGCTCCTGGATCGTGGGTCAGAGATGAGAGCTGGAAGAGACAGATGAGGAAACTCTAATTCAGATAGGTTGTGATTTGCAGACAGTCACATAAATAGTAAATATTAGAGCCAGGATTTAAACCTAGGACTTTTGACTTCAAATCTGGTTGTTTTTCTACTGGGAACACTATGGGGTCCTTGTGCCATGCAGATCCTTTTCTTTCATTTCCAACTGTAGCTTGACTTATCCGCTCTGTCTCCCTGGGTCTCTGAATGTTGACTTTGTTTAATTAAGACTCTACAGCATTTCTACACTGAGACAGATCCTCCTGGGAATTTCTCCCAAAGAGTGATGTGGACTCTGGGCCCCAAACATCATGGCAAATGAGATCCTGGGGACTTCTCTTCATGGCCATGCTAAATCTTCACAAACATTTATAAGAAGTTCACTCTTTGTGAATCACTTTTGGCTTGGGTGATCAGCTGGATCCCTCCTTCTTGACTTTTAGGTGTTTTACTAGTATTCCAGAGATCACTCAGGAGAAATCACACACCCCTTTCCCATTCTTAAAAAATCTGTTTCCTTTGCTTTGGGTTAAATGTTATTTATACAAGTGTAACCATCTTTAATTAGAAGTAAGGACATATGTTCACTGTGCTGAATACTGCATTTGTTTGTAATTACATGCCAGAGAATTTAGAGTTAGACCTGTCTTTGAGAAAATACAACCTTTATTTTCATCTAATTATAACTCGCATTTACATGGTGTTTTGAAGTTTACAAAGTGCTTTCCTTCCAAAAACCCTTTGAGGACTTTCATAAATATTTTTGAGTTGGGTTTCTGAAGTTTAGTTATTTTTTTTCCTTCTTAAAGGATAGAACCACTGCCCCTTTCCTGTCCTTTTTAATAAACTTATGTTCTATAAGTTTGCTTGTAAAAAGACCCCTTTTAAGCAAATTTTTGTCCGTGTGTCTTCCTCTGTCTCTCTATGTCTATGTGTTTGTGTCTCTGTCTTTCTGTCTATGTCTTCCCTGTGATTCATCAGTCTAGGGAATTCTGGACAACACACTTCCTCTACCAGTATAGGGATGAGCCCCTTCCTTGCTGGTGTGTGGGTGTTGAACCCAAGTTTCTCTGTCCTCAAGGCCAGCTTTTTGTCTACTAGCTTATGTTGCTTGTCTTGTATATACGTACTGCTGGCTAAGATGATTTTTCAGCTTCTCTGAAAAGTAATAGTTCTGAATATTCAAAAATGTAGATTCTACTAATTGTAGTAGTGATGATTCCTTGCCAGCTTTGCTGAGCCAGTATCCAAGGACTTTGAGCTAGTAACAACAGGAAGTACATTTCAGGTCAGAGAAGGTTTTGTTTAATTAGTTTTATTCTGTTCATCTAGTTTTAGAATATATGTCCAGGTTCAGGTCTATTTCAGTTTGACTTACCAGTATTTTTTGAAGAGGAAATGCCTTTTAATTGATACCTCTTAAAAGTAAAAATGTCATGTTTGGGTTTAGTTTAGAAGTTTAACAACTTTGTATACTTAATTCCGATTTTTTATTTGTGTATCGCTTTAATTCAAATCCAGAGTGTGGCAAAACCTCTTGTTGCTTGGTGATATATGTGTGGCCTGGTTTCTGTAGCTATGTGTGAATTTTTCTTTTAGAGGCAGAAGGCAAGGCAATTGGGATTAAGTGACTTGCCCAAGGTCACACAGCTAGTAAATGTCAAATGTCTGAGGCTGGATTTGAACTCCAGGGCAGGTGCTCTATTCACTTAGCCACCCAGATGCCCCTGAATTTTAGAATTAAAATGATCTAAAGTTTCCTCCCTTTTTTTTTCTTTTCCTTTTTTTGTGTGTGTGTGGGAGATTTCATGAGTATTCTGTTGAGGTAATTAGTGACATTCTAGTGAATGAAACCACAAAGTATACAAAACAGTGTATGGAGCTGGAAGTAAGGCACCTTCAAGCTCCAATTTCAGCTCTGCCACTGAATTAGAAACCTTTCTATGCTTCACTCTCCAAATCTGTAAAATTGTGGTCCTCATCTCCCCTTTCTATGTTTAAAATGAGAAAATGTGAAAACAGAATTTGACAAGGTAAAAAGTGCTATACGTCATTAAGTAGTATTTATAAAAAATAGACATCCTCTGAATCTTCCAGTTCCCTTTGAGAGCTGGTTCTTTTGAGAGGCAGTTCCCCTGAAAGCCTGGCATAGCCTAGTAGAAAGCGTATGGGCCTGGAAGGAGAAGACAACTGGGTATAAATCTCACCTTCATGACTCTGGGCAAGTCCTTTAATCTGCTTGAAGCTTTGTTTTCTCATCTGTAAAATGAGGTTAAAAATGCGGCATGACCAACTTCACAAAACTGTTGTGAGATGGTAGCTATGATAGGAGGGGGGAGGAAGAAAAAAAAGAAAGTCACATGATAACATTATATATTTAAAAGGGATAGCAGTTCTCCATAATAGATTTGCAGTTTTATGTGCATTTATCTTTTTAAAATTCTGTGTTATGGAAATGCTTGCTTTATTTCATAAATAAAAAAATAAACAGTGTTAGTACTATACACGCCTCGTAAAATTGTTGTAAGCCTTAAAGTATCATAAAACTGTGAGCTTTTGTTGTTATTCCCAACTGGACAGGCCTTTAGCCTCCAAACATTCCTTTGATTTTTCTCCTTTCAGTCTGTTATGCATATCATTCCCTTTACCTGGAATACACTTTGAACCTGTCTCCACTTTTCAAGGTTCAGGTCAAATGCTCTCTCTTTTATGAATCCTTCTCTAACAACTGTAAATGGTCTCACTTTCCTCTGAGCTTTTAGAGTACCTTCTTGGTTCTATTTCATTTATTGCATAGTAACCTTTAATTTCACCACTTGTGATAACAATAACTGATATTTACATAGTGCTTTAAAGCATGCAAAGCACTTTTGATTTATTATATTGTTTAAGTTTTATAACAGCCCTATACAGGGTAGGCAAGATAGCTAATAACTTCATTTAACATATTAGGAAACTGAGACTCATGTGAAGTGACTAGTCCAGGGTCAAACAGCTGGTGTCAGAGATGGGTTTTGAGTCTAAATCAAGCTGACTGTGGATTAAAATCTGCTTTTTTCTATTAAATGAGGAAATACTATATGGTCAAGGAATGAGTCTAATTAAAGCATTTAGCCCACTTTTTTTTTCAGATAGGACTGTCAATAAATATTTGTAGAAATTAAGAGATTGAACTAGATTGCCACTGAGGTCCCTTTTAGCTGTGTTGTGTGTGCTGTGTGTGTGTGTTTTCATGCGCACATGAGCAGCACATGCACACATTTATTTTTCATTGATGGTTTTTTATTTGTATATCATAGTCATTTCCAGATTGATCTTTCCTCACTGTGAGCTTTCATGTAAAAAATAAAAAATAAAACCAAGCAACATATCCATCACATCTGACAATGTATTCAGTATGTTACACTCATTCCTCCTCCTCTCCAGTGATTAGGAGTGAGGTCCTTTTCTTCTTCTCTCTCTTCTTCTTTTTCTTCCTTTTCCTCTCCTCCTCCTCTCTGCTTTCCTCCTTCCCTTTTATTTTCCTCCTCTTCTTCTACCTTCATCTTCCTGTGGCCAAGAATGGGCATTAGAATTCCATAGCCTTTAGCTTGATTTCCTGTTTCTGTTTACACCATTGTGATAGCTCGTACTGTTTTCATCATTTTGCTTACTTTTCTGTCAGTTCATACAAGTCTTTTCATGTTTCTCTGAATTCTTCATGTCCTAGATATCTTTTTATGATCTCTTGTTACTTAAGCTGCCCAGTGTATTTTTTCCCAGCTCTTTGTTTCTCTACAACCTTCCACTCTTTCAAGAGCACTAGAAAACAACTCTGTGTGTGTTCAAAGGACCGTGGAGAAACTGGGATTGAGTAAATATTGTGCTGATCACTTGATGTGCCTCCTGATGGCTGATCAATAGGACATTTGAAAAAACTGTAGACATTAATAAGTCACAGCTAATTTCCTCAATAATGCATGCTTGCAGAGCTCGCAATTAGGAAAGTTTGTAAAGCAACTTCGATTTTTTTCTCTTTTCTGATTTTCTCCACATCCCTAAAATGCTGGTTAGCCCAAGATTTCCTTCAATAAGTATATGGATTTGTGATTTCTTAAATGTAAATTATTTTCTCCAGTAGTTTGAGGGGCAACCCATCCAGACCTCCCTGTCCATATTCTTCCATAACATCTCTATAAAGCATCTACTGTGTGCTACCGACTTTTTTCTAGTTCTTTTTAGATGTTATGGGGACTATCACAGTGCTTGGACTCTCCATCTGTCATCCCTCATAACTGCTATGTGACTGGACCCCCTTTTACTGTTCATATATTTTCTCAGTAATGTCCTTTATGACCCTTCTTGTACTACTGTCAAATGAGATAATAATTATAAAGTACTTAGGACAGTACCTGACATGTAGTAAATACTATATAAATGATCACTGTTGTTACTAGTTCACCATTGAAAAAAGCGTCTCTTAACTGGTCCCGATCATGTGTTTTCTTTTGCTCTTTGGCCCACCCTTAGAGACATCCTTAGAATCATGAAATCTTTCCAAGGCCAAAGGAACCACTGAGTTCATATAATGCAGTCTTCCCTTTCTTTTTATGATTTCTCCTTTATGGAATGAGTATTTCGTACATGTTTGTCGGGTCATTTGCGCATGGAATTGTAGATCAATTAAACTGTGATTATGTTGGTATAGACTTTGCCTCATTATGTGTATCTTTTTCACCTTTCTGTAGGCATGCATTAATGGAGTACTCATATTTAAGAATATTCCGTTACAGTCAGGCTTTTATTAAGCTCCTATCATGCGCTGTTTACAGTCCTAAGTGCTAAAGATACAGAAACAAAAAGCAGACAGTTTCTGGTGCCAAGGTTCTTACCTTCTATTAGGGTATAAATAAAATGAATACAAGGCAAAGGAGGTCAAGGGGTGCGATGGTGTAGGCAATAGCAACTGGTAGGATCAGAGAAGGCCTCATGGAGGAGGTGGTATTTGAACTGAGCTTTGAGGAAAATTAGAGATTGTAAGAAATTCCTGAATGAGGAGATAGCACCTTCCAGTCCCTGGTGGGAGACAGCCTGTTTTGTTTTTTCTTTTATAATTTTTAATCTGGCATTAATCAAACTTTTATTAAAGTGTTATCACACTCACCATCTAGAATAAGTTTTCCCATCACCTCTATAGATAAGGAATCAGGGGACCTGATTATGCCAGTGACGGATAATATGACCATGGGCCAGTGAGCAAGTGATTTCCCCTCTGTGGGCCTTAGTTTCTTCACTTGTATCAAAGAAAAGAATTATTAATACTGTCCTCTGCATTTAGGCACAAGTCTGCCCAAAACAGCTTCTATTAACTTAACAGTGTTATGAATTAAAGCATTGCTCTGCTTGAAGAGAAATGACCAAGCTGGGAGTCTCTTCATGTCCTCAGACATCTTTCTACACAACACATTTTGAAGTAACATTAATAGAAATTTTAAATAAAGAAAAAGTCACAATATTATGATAAAGTGCAGTTTGGGGTTTTGTACTGTGCCCCATTTAATAGAACCAGAGTAACCTAATTTTTTTTCCTAAAGCTACTCAAATCTTTCTTTGACCTTTTCCCTCAAGAGCTCTCCTGGCATAATCTAAGGGATTTCCTCCCCCAGATCAATACCCTAATGCCTTTAGAATGAGGCAAGATCCCAGTACTTCTCATCCCTTCTAGGGATGGGGAAGGCTATGAGCTCAACCAGACCAGAAGTATTTCTTGTTCTAAATCTGGTTCCCACCTTTAATCCATTTTCCCTTTCCCTAGCTTTAGTTCTTTGACCTTTTATATACTTCCCCCAAAGGAAAAGTCTGGAAAGGACCTTAGGCTGTAGAAATATTTCTTATTATTTTCAGTTGCACTAAGAAATATGTTTCCACATCTGTAACATGGGGGAAGGGGACAGCTGGATTGTAAGGTCATATGCCAGCTTTAACATTTTATAGTATTACTATTTTTTGTTATACTCTTTGAGATTTAGAATTTCTAGAATATAATTGAATTCTGGTCTTCCACATATCATAGTGCCCTTATTCTTTGCATCTCCCTTGTCTGGCTGGATAAAAACTGAACTTCTCTGAATTTTAATTTTACCTTTTTAATGAATATAAAACTTATGTTCTTTTAATGGACTATGTTGGGGAAACAAATTTTATTTCCTGTGTATTTCTTGGGTTTGTGATACGGAATGGTGAGAATTTCCCAGCTCTTATTAATGTTTTTGATGTAACTGAAAGATAAAAGAAACATGAATTCTTAGATATCAGAGGCATCTATATCTGAAAGCCTTGTTTAAAGATTTTTAACAGATTATAACAAATTTATAATGAAGTTAATTATGAATTTGAGTTTAAGAGCCACAAATTTAAAACAGAAGTTTTCCTCACAGATAAAATTTAGATGGTGAACGTGGATTTGATCATATAGTTCAAGTGAACATGTGAAAGCATTTAAAAAACTATAACTTATCTTTTTGAAGGAAATGGAAGAATTTCTTCTAATAAAAAAGTTTGTTTATAATTATGAATGATAGCGCTTAGCTTGTCTAGCATTTTTTTTTTTTAAAGAGCCAAGACTGAGTTTTTTCACTTGAAATTGCCTTTCATGGAAAGAATATGTTGTATCGTCCTCACCTTGTCACTTAACTACTAATGTGACTGAGCAATCCCTTGACCTCTTGAGACTTCAGTTTCCTTCTCTGTATGAGGGAGGGGGTAGCCTTGCATGCCTCTGAGGAATCTTTCTCCTCCTGTGTTAGCTAGCATTCTGTGTTTTATCTAAGAAAAAGTGAACTCCGATTTTTTCCCATCTTGATAGATTTCTTCTTTTTGCCTTTTTTTTCCTCTTGTTTTTTTTTGGTGAAGGCAGGAGATTTATTCTTGTTGTTCTCATCATTCAATAAAACTATTTGCCCTTCTTATGCCCATAGATTCAGCACCTAACCTTTAGGAGCAGCGCCCTTCTTACTGTGTGTGATTTTAAATGATTTGATGTGAGCATGAAAAAGATATAGTGGAGGAGACTTAAAGAAATAAAACAAAGCATGATGATGGTTGATCTGGAGTATTACCATTAATCAGGAGAGGAGGAAAAGGTGCTTATTGAATGCCGTGGGATCAAGAGTGAGCCGACCTGGGTTCCCCAGGGGGCCATTAGACTATTGTTGCCTTTAGCTATATCTGAATCCAGTGACTACTGTATTTTTAATGAAGTTCAGTAGTCCAAAGACCAAGGATATTTACTCCTTCTTCTTTGTGTTTATTGAGGTAGGAATACTGTCAAAACGGTGTTAAAATAATCACATGTACAGTAACATTTCTGTGAGTTTTCAGAGTATGTGTAGATATTTCCATTATGATCTGAGTTGAATGGTTTGGTTTTTATAGATGCCAGGACTGGAAGAAAGAGGAGGAAAAAAAAATCCAGTTAGAGGATGTATAATGTTACAACCACTGCTTATAATAAGGTTGACTTTTATGGGGAAGCTTAAAATCAAAATAATAACCTTTGAGGGAGCCCAATCTTTTCAGAGTTAGCTTAAATGATAGTGTGGTAAGCTGTTTCTTGGAATTTGTCTATTTTAGAAACCTCTTTGTATATGTTGTGCCTATGTTTCACTGAAGACACATATTGTTTGGCCCTTCCTACAAGGCATTCTTTTCCCCTCCTTATAATGATATGTATATTAACTATGCAAGAGCTTCATATGGCAGCATTTTAATCATCTCCTATTGATTTATACATCAGCCTCTATGCTACATATGGAGGGCCTCAGTTCTAAGCCTGCTTCTCTGTGGACTCCTCATTCTCTCAGCTCTCTACCTGACTAGCATAATGCTCTGAGGCTTTCTTAATAATTTTTTTTCCTAAGGAAAGCAGTTGTGATTAGCAAGCTGTAAAATATCAGAAGTATGGCTGCTTCCCCTCTGCTTTGTGATGGGCATAAAACAATAATGGGGCCAGAAAAATATTGTCATTGCCCATGACAGATAATGGGCATTCCACCTTATTTAAAATTAATAAATGCAGAGTTTTGAGCTTTGGCATGAGGCTGAATGATTTATTGCAAGCTGTTGGTGCCAAAAGAATGTTTTACATTTACCGAAGTGGGGGTGAGGGGTGGGGTAATGAATGAATGGTGTTCTGTCAGTCAGTGGCTACATTTCCTTGAAAGGGTGCTCTAGTATTTTATCCAGGAACTTCTCCAGCAGTAAGAATGACAGCTGTGCCTAAGAACTCTGGGTAGTTGCTATAATCTGACTGGTACAAAGGGTAATATTTTGCTTTTAAGAAAATAAAAAACCATAAGAAGTTGGGATCTAGTTGGTGGTGGACATAATCCTTCTCACACTGATGGGAATAAATAAATTACAAGCCAGGGCTTGCGACTGAAATTTAGTTAGAATCTCATTTGAATTGAAAGAGTAGAGATGGATTTTGCATCTGAAGGAAACTGTTCTCTCATCATTAGTATTCATGTTAAATCCCCAAATCTCCTCCCAGAAGACATATATTCTCCTCAGCAAATTAAAGCATCTTTTTTTTTAGAGGCCAAATGATGATGGTGTCAACTATTGATGAAGATGAATAGGTAATTCCCCCCCCCCCCCAATTTGTATCTCATCTCCCCACCCTCAGCTTTTGAAAGTGTCTTTGAAATCTCTCAGTGTCGGTTTTGGTTTTGTATTTTTAAACTAAGTAGCCAAGTCCTTTTCTTCCCTCCTCCAAATGCAGGTTGTCTTATTGGTATAAATGCGCCAATCGGGTGATAGAAAAGAATGTTTGAAAATCTAATGATGTTTTATAACTCTATTTGATACAGACATATTTGCTTATGATGGGTTGGATACCATTAAAACAAGAGTGAGTTGACCTACTTTCTCTGATTGGTAGTCATTTAAAGGGTAGCAAATGAGTGTGGAATGGGGCATTCATTAGAATCTATTAAATTCTATCCAGTTGAATCTATCCAATTACAAATAACTACATACACACATAAGTATATATGGAAAGACTTTAAATGATAGTCGTCATCCGAAAATTCCCAGTAATGTTTTTTTTCTTTTTCAAAAAGTTTTATTGACATCCTTTTGTTTTTATATCACAGCCATTACTCGATATAATCCCCTTTCCCCAACTGCCCCAGCCGGGTGCACCTTCCCTTATAACAAAGAAAAACACTAACTTTACATTTTTCTGGCTCTCCATGATGCATCTGTATATATTCCTACCTTCATACTCACTGGCTGAATTTTTCTTCCTTATGGATTGTCATCTGGAAAGAAGGCTATAGGTAAGCTAATAGACATTTCCAAACTAGGCTAAGCATCATCTCATCTGAGATAATTATTCAATCCAACAAAATTCAGTTCAGCAAACACTTTATTAAATTTCTGTTACACAACAAATTTTAACATGCTTGAAAAGAGGAGGGAAAAGCATCAGTGGTCACTAACTGGGAAATGGAGAACTCAGTAAACAATGATGTGTCACCTTTTCAAGAATTTTCTCAACAGTGAGGGTAAAAATGAAGCATCAGAACACAATGTGAAGAAGTTCTTGAACTTGAAGCAGTACTTATTGCAGGCCAGTTATATTAGCTATGTTAAAGAAAGCACTGGCTTACCTCTGTAGACTTGGTAATTCTGATTAAAAACGTTGGCAGATGTCAATATTATTCCATTGTGTTTCCATTGTGTACAACTCTTTGTGACCCCATTTGGAGTTTTCTTGGCAAAGATACTGGAGTGGTTTACCATTTGCTTCTCCAGCTTATTTTACAGATGAGGAAACTGAGGCAAATAGGGTTGTGACTTGCCCAGGGCCACAGAGCTAATAAATATCTGAGGCTAGATTTAAACTCAGGAAGATGAGTCTTCCTGACTCAAGCTCTGGCACTGAATCCACATTACCACCTACCATTGTTTGAAGGAGTTTATGCTATACCAAAGAGAGAGAGACATTTGCTCACTAAGACTTCAGTGTCTGTTTTGTATTTTATGATAAAATAGCACTGGTAGGAACTTAGAAATAGCTGCCAATCAGAACAGCTGTTATCTTTGGAGGCACGCCTACCTTGAACATATGGGGTTTCAATCAATGTGTCATGCTAGTTGTTTTACAATACAGGTATTGATATTGGCATTCCCTTGGTCAGGTGACTCTGGGGACTAGGCATTCTGCCCATTTCTTTTGTCAACTTACTCCTGAAATAATTTCCATATTACCTACCCCAGAACTTTGTTTGGTCTTTTGGTTTTGTCTTAAATAGACTGTCATTGAGGTTGAAAAATAAATGTGTCTATCCTTAACACATTGGGTCAGTGGCAGCCTTTATCAATGCTAAAGACCATACAGCATTGTTGACTTGGAATATATTGATGGAATCCTTAAAAAGTGATCTAGGGGCCTGGAATATCCTTGGTACAAAAGGAAATGTGGAGAGATTTTAAAGCAAAATGTTAAGCTTATTATTGTACCAGAAAAAAAGACCATGCATAAATGTAAATGGTAATTTTAAAATGTATGCATCATTTGGTATTTTATAGGTGAGAGTGTCATGAGTTTTAGCATTTTCTGATGGAATCCTACTCAGAGCTTGGAACCTTGAGAGTTCCATGGAATAATAGTATTGAGGAAATGCTTTCTTATAAGATGTCTAACATCTGGATATTTTGGAACAGGAGAGTAACAAGGTTTTCTTTTTCCATCTAGGTGTTGGTCATCATTTATCCCCGCCCCTAGGGATACCTAGCTAAGGAGGTTGAAAAATTAATAAAGGATGATTCACATAATTTTTGAGATGGTTGACCTGTTGGTTTTTATCTTCTCTCTTTAATCTTGCCTTCAGTTTTCCTTGTGTCCATGTGTAATTCAGCTGATAAAGTGATACTGCCTTTGAAATGAAATTGTGGAATTTATTTTCTAGCATTTGGTTTCAGTGTTTGATGTTTACTTTTTCAGGAGATATAATAGTAATTATTTTTATGACCAATCTGGACATACTACCTTCTTCCCCTACAATCTTGACTCTTTCTATCCTAATTCTGTCACAAAAAAAACAAAACGTATCCCTCTATTCTCTTTATCTTGCATGTACCTATTTCCTTACTGTGTCTTCCTTTAAAATGTGAATTCCTTGAGCACAAAGACTGTTTCTGCCTTTCTTTTGATTCCCAGAGCTCATCACAGTGCCTGGCATATAATAAGTGCTTAATAAATGCTTGTTGACTATTTCCATTGCTACTTCCTGTGTCCAAGGCCTTCTTTTCCTCATGCCTGGTTTTCCAGCTTTAAACTCATTTTAGCTTGTCCGTCTTATACAGAGATACATGATTAATTGACTTCAAACACTTTCATTATGGGGTCATAGATTAAGAGCTTGGAGGCATCTTACAGGATGTTTACCCCCTTATTTTCCAATTGAGGAAATTGAGGTCCAGAGAGGTTAGGTCCTAGGTTGCATAGCTAGTAAGTGGTAGAGTTGGGTTTTGAATTCTTGACTCCAAAGCCAATGCCATTTCCATTGAGCCGTGTTTTTTCCTTTATCATGGCTTCCAGTTGTCTGTTGGGCCATAGCCAGGCTCCTTAGTTCTATATATCATGTACCCTTTTACTCTTCCTTTCCCAGACCATCTCTTACTACTAATATGACCTCTCCATCAGCTGACAGTCAGTTTGATTGTTCCCCTAGTTCTCTCTCACAACCCTTACCCCGATGTCTTTGGTTTTGTGAGTCTACTCTCACCCCCAGAAATCCAAATTGATCACTTTCTATATTTAGCTAAAACCTCACTTTCTCTGAAAATTCTTCCTTGAGTAATCTCACCTTGATCTTTGTAGATTCTTTTTTTATTAGTAAGTTCTTATTATATAATATTGTTTTATTACTATAGTGTTTCCTTTTTCTTTTATTTTGGAAGCAATTGGGGCTAAGTGACTTGCCCAGGGTCCCATAGCTAGTGAGTTTTTGAAGCTGCATTTGAACTCAGGTCCTCCTAACTTCAGGACCAGCGCTCTATCCACTGCCCCACCTACCTGCTCCTATATATTGTTTTCCACTTGTTCTTTAGTAGGTGTATGTGTGGCTGGCCTCACCTACTAGATGAAATCTTGAGGGAAGGGATTTATATTTTATATCTTTGAAATGCGTGGTCACAAAGTAGGATCATATTAGAGTGTGAAGGGACCTGTCTTGCCTAACTCCCTCATTTTGCCAAAAAAAAAAAAAAAAAAGAAACTGATCTTGAAAAGTTGAAATGAGTTGCCCAAAGATTTGTGAAAATTTCTAGTTGGCAAAGGTTGGACTGTGGCCCTCTGATTTGAGTCTCTTCCTTTTTTGTGTGTGTGACTGTCTAATAAATATTTGGTGACTGAATGAAAATTGGTTCCATTTTTGTTATTGGGTTGTATAGCAGTTCACAGTTTTATCATGGGCCTGTGTTCAGTCTGACAGTGTGTAATGGTATGGAAGGTCCTGATGTATTCTTTTTTTTTTTTTTGCCTTTTCAAGGGCAGTTTGGGTTAAGTATCTTGCCTGAGGTTACACAGCTAGTTTTTTTTGTGTGTGTTGAGTGTCTGAGGCTGAAACTGAACTCGGGTCCTCCTGACTCTGGGGCCAGTGCTTTACTCACTGTGCCACCTAGCCGCCCCCCTGATATATTCTTTTGAAAGGTGCAGATATCAGTGCCAAAGTGTATTTGCATCAGAATAGGTTCCTTCTGTGTTGATAAGATCAGAATAATGTAGTTTTTCTCTTTTCAGGTAGAACAAATTTCTTTTTTTAAAAATTTTGAATTTATTTACTTTTAGTTTAGTTTATTTTAGTTTAGTTACAATATTCAGTTCCGCAATCCCTTGAGTTCCAAATTTTCTCTCCCCCTCCCCATCCCCTCATGGTGGCATACAAACCAATATAGTAGCAATTTCTAATCACAGACTGAAAGAAATTGGGTTGAATGTAAGGGAAATTATATTCAGATAAAGTAAAATTTTATAATAAAAAAGTATAAGTATGCCCCGTGGCACAAATGTGGTACTATGTCTTTTGGTATTTGATCAAATGCATTGTATTTTGTGATGGGAAAGAGTAGGAATCTGGGTTTTTTGTTTGTTTCGGCAAAGTGACATTTTTATAACTTTTTGAATTCTATTCTATGAATATTTATCAAGGACTTCTGTGCCTGGCATTGATTGTGTGAGCTGGATGGAGATAGAAAGATAAAACTCCAAAAGTCTATCCTCAAGGAGTGAATCTTCTTCTGGGAGATGGGGATACAACATGTAAATGTAAAACAATTTGAGGAAGAAAAGAATAGGACAATTCTTGTAGGGGTTGAGGATCAGAGGAAGGAAGTCTATTAGAGGAATTGACTGATGCTTGAGTTAGGTTTATCATTAAAGGAAGGATTCTGAGTGTTCCCCATGAGGAAGGAGGACTCCCCAGGGTAGGTACAGGGGATGGCTTTAAACTCTGGCCAATGACAGAGTTCCAAGGATCAGCCAGCCATGTTTAGGGAATGAGAGATGGATGAGAACTATCCAGAAAAGAATATTGAGAAGGACAAGTTGGTCAGATGGGATAAGAGTCTGGAGACTAGGAAAATAGATACCAAAGGAGGAAAGCTCCTGGGGCAGTCAACAGTGTTAGGCTTACTATGTGACCCTGGGCAAGTCACTTAACTTCTGTTTGCTTTAATTTTCTCGACCATAAAATGGGGTTAATAGTAAGTAGCACCTACCTCCCAGGGCGGTTGTGAGGATTGAATGGAATAATATTTGTAAAGCACTTAGCACAGGGCCTGGCACAGAGTAGGCTCTATATAGATAGATGTTGGCTGTTTTACTACTACTACTACTACTACTACTACTACTACTACTACTACTACTACTACTACTAC
>NW_027185903.1:30290908-30455375 GCF_028583685.1 Petaurus breviceps papuanus
ACTACTACTACTACTACTACTACTACTACTACTACTACTACTACTACCACCGCTACCACCACCACCACCACCACCACCACCACTACTACTACTACTACTACTAGTACTGTTGCCACCACCTGCAGCATCATTGTGAAGATGAAATGAAGTAATATTTGTAAAGTACTTAGCACAGTGCCTGGCACAGAGTAGGCTTTATATAAATGTTTATTCCTCCCCTCCCCCTGAAAAAAATCTATAGATAAGTCAAAGAGATAAGGATTGAGAGCAGAACATAGATTTACAAAGTGCTTATGATGTGCTGGGCCCTGTTGAATGCTGAGGATACAAATATCAAAGATAGTCACTGAACTCAGAGTTCCTGATGCTCCTGTGACAGAGTTCAATGCTCCTGTAACAAGATATTGACAAAGTGATTTGTGGGAGCGAGAGACTCCATCTGGTGCAATTTGGAAAGGCCCCCTTGAGGCAGTAGGCAGAGTATCTTCTCTTTGAAAGAGGCTGGGAGGTCCAAGAGCTATTGGTGAGGAGGGAGAGCTTTGCAGGTATAGGGGAGAGCCTATATGAAAACACTGAGGTGGGAGATGGAATGTTATGTATGCAGAACAGCCAAGTAGGACAATTTGATTGAATAATATTAAAGAGGAATGATATATAAACAGCCAGGGGGAATAGGTCAGACCCAAATCGGGAAGGGCAGTTAGTACCCTAAAATAAGTACTCTCTCCTGACTGCCCAGGGGCTTTCTCTACTATGTTCCAGAAAGCTCTTCTTCTTGGGAGCTCACTCCAGCATTTGAATTCTCACACTGGAAGTGCCCTCTACCTTTTCTTCCTGTTCTTCCTATTGGGTAGTTCCTCCCAGAGCCTCCATTGGAGGAGGGCATCCAGGCCAGCCGTGGGTCATTGCTCTCATTTCCACTACCCCTTACCCCTTTCAGTTTCCTTTTAGCTGTTGTCTTCTTTTATTAGAATGTAAGCTCCTTGAGGACAGGGACTGTTTTTTGTTCTGCTTGTATTTGTATTCTCAAAGATCAGTACCTGGTACTGATGGTACCAGGCATATAGGAAGTGATTTTAATAATACTTGTTAATCGACTGGAAAAAGTTAATGAATTCCATTTTGGACATGTAGAGTTTGAGATACCTACAGGGTATAGAAGCAGATATATCCAACAGGCAAGTGGAGATGTAAATTTGTAAACCATCATGTTGTTCAATCGAATCCTTGGAGTTTTCTTGGCAGAGATACTGGAATGATTTGTCATTTCTTTCTCCAGCTCATTTTACCAATGAGGAAACTGAAGCAGACAGGGCTAAGTGACTTGCCTAGGGTCACACAGCTAGTAAGTGTCTGAGGCCAGATTTGAACTCAGGAAGATGAGTCTTTTTTTACTCCAGGTCTGATATCCACTGTGCTACCTGGTTGCCCCACATAAATAATCTGCATAATGATAAAACTATGGGAGCTAGCTAATGAGATCACTTACAGAATTATTATGAGAAGCTGCTCCCTTACATGCACAGAGTGTGGGGACATGCCTGATGATCCAGCAGAGACTAAAAATGTGGTTAATAGGAAGAGAACCAGTGCAAAGCACTGTCACAAAAACTCAGGGATGAGAGTACCCAGAGAATGGTAGCTTGAAAGGATGTCAAGGCTAAGTAAAGGTTATGTAAAAAATGGAGGATGGGGGCAGCTAGGTGGCACAGTGAATAGAACACTGGCCCTGAAGGTCAGGAGGACCGGAGCTCAAATCCAGCCTCAGAAACTTAACACAAAAGCTAGCCATGTGACCTTGGGCAAGTCACTTAACCCCAGTTTCCCCTCCAAAAAGCAAAAAAAAAAAAAAATGGAGGATACCTGGGCATGAATGTAGGAAGCTAAAAGATGGGGCAGGATGCTAAAGGAAACAGGAAAGAGATTGTTTCAAGGGTTCCTTATTGTAGTGTAATCCTTAGAGGGCAGTTACAGTATGCTTGATTTTCTTTGTAATTCCCCAGAGCACTTTATAAATGGTATTGATTACTAGCAGGGCAGCAGTCCAATTGGAGACTCTCGAGTCACTGATGACTGGGTTGTTCTTGCTGCTTCCATCACTGTGGGGTCAATACCTCCTCTACTCAATGAAGGAGGAAGTCATCCACGCCTAGGGTATGATATATGATAGATCATTTGTTATTCTTGTCCCATGCCCAAGAGTGAAATCCTTTTTCCCAGACAGCAAGAGGCAAGTCTTTGCTTGGGATATTTCTGGAAGCTCCAGGGGACAGTTCTGTGTTCATAGTTCAGTGGATGGCTCTAAGAAAGTGAAGATTTTATTTTGATGCAATAAATTGTTAAAAATTTATTTATTAGGGGTGGCCAGGTAGCACAGCGAGTAAGAGTCGGGATGACCTGGGATCGAATCTGGGCTCTGATACTTAGAACCATACCCAGAAATAACTGGCTGTGTAACCTTGAGCAACTTACTTAACCCCAATTGCTTTAAAAAAATTTATTTATTAGTTTTCAATATTCATTTCCATAAGATTTGAGTTATAAATGCAATAAATTTTTGATTTTGTATATTTGTATCTGTATACATCTTTACCGACACATACAGATGTACACATTTACATATACTTTGAAACGGGGATCCATATGATCATAGATATAGAATGGAAAGAGACATTAGAGGTCACCTAATTGCCACCCCCTTCTTGACCCCTTTCATTTTGCAAGGAAGGAAACTGAAGCACAGAGGACCTGACTTATGCAAGCTCAAAAGTAACCATTACAACCACAACTTGGAGCCTGGCCTTTAGATTTCACATTTGTCCCAGGCTGCAGCAGGGATTCAAGTGAATGTTTGTCTTGGGAATGATTAAATTTTAAAAATAATTAAGTAACTGAGAAGCTGATGAAAATGACAACACAGGGCTATAGGAAAGGTTCTCTATACATAATTTGGTGCACAAAAGGCTATATTTAACACAATATTAAGGTAACAAATGTATATCCCACAGATGTAGGTTTCCATAGTAGCACTATTCACTTGCATATCACATAATTCTGATTAGTATAACCAATTAAACGTGGAACTTGAAATGTGAGTCAGTAGTGCTCTGAACGCCTTGGCTTTGCATAAAGTTTCACATGTTGCTTTGCACAGAGATCTACCTGCTCCTGAGGAGGTGGACAAAGGTGGTTTTAGCTGCTTGAAAGAAGAGGAAAAAATTCCCTCAATGTGGAATACTCTTCAAAGTTACATGCTTCTTGTTTGCAGTCTTTTTAGTTATAGAATATAAACTTTTAGAGGAAAGAATATTTTCTTGTGTGACTTCTGTTTGGTGCATGGCAAAGCGATACTGGTAAAGGGGCCCACAGTGTTGTTTTGCTTTTTTTTTATAGTTTCATTGCTTATCCTGTTTTGTGTTTTCATTTATTTTTTCCATAATTAGCCATGGAAGTGAGAGGGTCTTTTTGCCAAGGAAAAATAATCAAAACTGCTATGCTTTATTCTTATCCAAAATAAGATATTTATAGAAGTTTATAGAAGACGAGGCTCATCTATATTCCACATGGTTTCATTTTTACTAGTGTTACTATGAGAATATTTATTATGAATCATAGCTGATGTTTATACGGTGAAGTTTGTGTATAATTTTTATGTATGTTTTCTTATTTATGTATATTTTCCCCACTAACCAGGTGAAGTAGGCACTCTATTATTATCATCCCCATTCTACAAATGGAGTGAAATGACTTGCCTGTGGTCAGCCAGTAAGTCTTAGTGAGATTAGAAATTTGAACCCTTGTCTTCCTGATTCCAAGGCCAGTGCTCTAAAGTCATGTAGTTAAGATCTGGAGAGATAAACAGTAATAACCCTTAGTTATAGATGTTAAACATTTCAGCTTCTCACTGTAAGGAAGAGACAGTGTGCCAGGGCTGGGGAAACTGTGGTCTTCTAGGGCCTTGGGTGCAACCTTTTGACTGAGTCCAAATTTTACAGAACAAATCCTTTTATTAAGGGGATTTGTTTTGTGAAGTTTGGATTTGGTCAAAGGGTTGCACTTGAGGACCTAGAGGGGCACATGTGGTCTCGAGATGACAGGTTCTCTACCCCTGATGTATTCTATGATATGGTTATTCCATTCTATTGGACTTGCAAGATGTGGACAGCATTAATAGTTTCTCGTTCTTTCTTGAAAAAAAAATTAAATTCCTTTCTCCCTTCCTTTTCTCTCTGCCCCCCCCAATTAAGAAAGAGAAATAAAACCCTATTTACAAGCATGTATATATAGTCAAGAAAAGCAAATTTTCACATTGCCCATTTTTAAAAGTCTCAATTTGTACTCTGTTGCTTCTCTTAGGAGGAAGCAGGTAGCGTGTTTCCTCAAGAGTCTTAAGAAATTGTAGTTGGTCATTGCATTGATCAGAGTTCCTAAGTATTTCAAATTTTTTTGCTTTTACAGTATTGTTGTATAACTTGTTCTATTGGTTTTGCTGATTTTACTCTCTATCAGTTCATAAAAGTTTCCCTAGGTTTCTCTGAAGTCATTCCTTTCATCATTTGCCAAGTCATAATAATATTCCATCATATTCATATACTATCCCTTGTTCAGCCATTGCTGATTGATGGGTAACCCCTCAGTGTATTTTTCCCTTTCCAGTTTTCTCTTTAAAATCATTAAAACTTAACAGAAACACCGTGAGGCCCTTTATCATCCCTGGTAATGATGAGGGAACATGTATCATCTCCCCATATTAGAAAATAAATGACTAATCCTTGTTTAGTCCCTTTTCATTGTTCACTTAAATTTAACTTTTTATATTATGCACTTGATTGGACATTTCCCAACTGATGCATTTTCCTCTATTTTTTTTTCAGTCTTTTGAATTTGTTTTAACATTTCTTGCTGTCTTATGGAGTCATTATATTCTGTTTGGGTCATTCTAATTTTTAGGAAGTTAGTTGCTTGGGTAAGTTTTATACCTTTTTGTACCATGTTTCCCTTTCTAATTCTTTCTTCTGTAGCTCTCATTTCTTTTCTGCTCTCACTTAAATTATTAAACAACATTTTCTATTCTTTTGTAAAACCTTGCTTCATCTTTTCCAGGAATTTTATTTGAATTTTTGCTCAAGTTGTGTTGCTTTTTGAGGCTTTGCTTTGTAGCTATCTTGGAGTCATTCTCTTCTAGGTTTGTCATGAGTGCCCCTGTCATCATAATACCTCTTTCTAATTGGATTATTATTATAATTTAAAAAATCCTTCTTCCAGTTTATTTGTTGGGGTCAGTCTTTGTTAGGGATGGGTTTTATGCATTTCTGGAGGGAATGTCTTAGTGGAACTTGTGTTTTGCTGCTGCTTTCTTGGACTGTGTTGTGTTATTCCAAGATTTCAGGGTCTGCTTAGGGTGAGGATCTGTAAATTCTCAGTGCTCCTAAAGTAGTATAATCCAGAGCAAAAAAATGTCATTGGAAGCCTTTCTGGTTTTAGTTTTACAAGTTTCTCACCTAGAACATATGAACTCTTATGCTATGACGTGAGCAAAGTATCTGTGGGGTAGCGCTAGATAGAATACTACTGACTGGGACAACTCTGCTGGTTCAGCGTGATAGAATTTCAGGTTTCCCTTTGCTGGGGGCTTCCTGCCTTGGTTATTCCCCTGACAGCTTCTTCAGATTGGACTGGGAGCTAGAACTGAGCCCCTCCTATGCTTCCAGAGCTTGGAGCCACACAGCTGCTTCTGACTTCAGAACTTGTTGGTCAGACCTTGGACCATTCCTCATCCTGGAATGCCCTTAGGTGCTTGTCTCCTTCTCAGTCTGCTCTGGATCTGTTACCTAAACTTGGATGGGAAGAGACAGAGCTGCTGGTTGACATCTGTTCCCGAACCTTTCTTGCTCTGATGTGCAGCATAGAGCATCTTTCAGTTTTTAGGCTTGGAATGCTCCATTTAGCACACTTAGGGATAGACCAACTTGCACAGAGTATATAGACTTCTCTGTCTCTCTATGCTGACTTGGGTTGGAAAAGTGACTCATTGTGATTTCATCTTTGATTTTTTTTTTATGTCAGGATTTAATCAAGTGCATTTGGGTTCATTTTCAAAGTCTTTTTGGAAGAAGTTTTGGGGAGAGCTGTGTTGTACCTCTTTCTGCTTCTCCTCAATTCTTCTTCCTCTTCCTCCTCTTTTCCCTCCTTTTCCTCATCCTTAACCTCTTCTTCCTCCTTTTTCCCTTTTCTTTTCCCGTCCTCCTTCCTATTCCTCTTCTTCCGCTTCTGCTTCTTTCTCTTCTTCTTCTGCTTCTTATTCCTCTTTTCCCTCCTCTTCCCCTTCCTTTCACTCTTCCTCTTTTTCTTCTTCTTCCTCCTCTCTTTTTCCTTCTCTTCCTTTTCCCTTTCTTCTCTTTTTAATCCTCCTCATCTTGTTCCTTTTTTTTTTAAACAGTGTAATGTCTCTCAAGCCCTCCAAGTCATACTGAATGGAAGGGCATATACATAGTATGACTGTAATATAATAAGACAGATGTTCATGCATGGCTTATGGAAGTCTATTCCATTACTTTACAGTCACACTGCATGTGTAGCCGATGACAGCTTGCCTTGTGAATTATATTGTGATCATAGGTTGTTGCACTTGATTGGACACTTTCCAACTGATGCATCTTATTTTAAAATTAGTTTTTTCATTGTGTTGATTGAACTTTGGTTAGAAAGCGTTGGGCTGCCTTAAATTTGGCAGCACAATAATCCATGAAGTTCTCGGTGGGTTGCTTTCCTTCAAGAGTAGTTATCAAAGTCTTTAATTATTTATAGCTTCTTGACACCAGGCCCCATTTCTCATTCTTTGCCTTAATTAGTCATAGCAGTGAATGAAGAGTCTTTCATTGCAGAGGAAAAAAAGAAAATCACTTCACTGAGAATGTTCTTCATTATTCAAGTTACCCCTAAATTGTCCAAAATAAGACCCTCAGGGAAAACTTGTCTTTATTCCCTTGACTCTGAATGTAGGAAATGGCAGTTCCTATTTGTAATCAAATCCAAGCTCTTTTTTTTTTTTAAGGAAATAGTATTTCAATCCAAGGAATACTTTGGAATTTCAGAATTTCTTGTATACTTGACCATACCTCCCTGCTGAGGCTGATCCAGATAGCCAATAACCTATATCTTTCTCCAAGAATTTGGGGATGAAGGTAGGCAATATCAGCATCAGGGTAGGACTTTCACACCACCAGCAGCCTTGCTTTAATCTCCCCTGCCTTTAAATCCCCTTTTGCTGGAAGTCCTGGAATGGAGAAGAAAGAAACTGGCCAAATAGTTACTTTATTTTATCGTTCTATTTAGTCAGGCGATGAGAGCAGGCCTAGTTCTAGGCTCTATAAAATGTCTAGCATCATAACTAGATGTTGAAGGCCTCTCTCTAATGATCCTTTTTTTTTGTAATGGCTAATTTTTTTTGGCTAATTAATATTTAATTTGCAGCTTTGAAGGCTCCTGTCCATGTTGCTATCTTCAGCCTGACCTCAAGCAATAATGTAACAGATAACCTTCTACAGTTGTCATCATAAAAATCCTATATATTAAATATATTATACTTTTGCTATGTAAAATTTATTATACAAAGACAAATGAAACATGATATTTTTTCCTACCATTTATGCATATGGAACTTTGTGCATGGGCAAGAGATATTTCCATGTTTCTCTGTGTGTGTGTGTGAGAGAGGGGGGGAGAGAGACAGAGAGAGAGAGACAGAGAGAGAGAGAGAGAGAGTCAGACAGTAATAATAATTTTTGTTATTGTTGAGTCATTTAAGTCATGTGTGACTCTCTGTGACCCCATTTGGAGTTATTTGTCAAAGATAATAGAGGATTTTCCATTTCCTTCTCCACCTCTTTTGACTGATGAGGAGACTGAGGAAAACAGGGTAAAGTGACTTTCCCAGGGTCACACAGCTAGTGTCTGAGTCTAGATTTGAACTCAGGTCTTCCTGAATCCGGGGTTAGCACCACCTAGCTGTACAGGAATAATAATAGCTATTATTTATATATCACCTACAGTGTGGCAGGCACTGTGCTAAGCACTTTACAGCTGTTATCTCATTTGATCCTTACAACAACTCCAGGGGAAAGGTGTTGTTATTATCATCCTTATTTTACAGCTGAGGAAACTGAGGAAAGCAAAGTTTAAAAAACTTGTCCAAGATCACTCAGGTAAGTGCCTGAGCTAGATCTGAACACAGATCTTCCTGACTCCTAGCCCAGGGCTCTAAAAAACCAACAGTAATCCATTACACTTTTTAAAAGATCTCTCACAAGATCTAGGGATCATTTAGAAAGAGCAGAAAAACCTTAGGTGCAAACTAATCTTACAGGTTTATCCACAGTGCTCTTCCCCTTCATGGGGGTTATTTCTTCTCAAGCCACAAATGTATTGTATAATTTACAAGTACAGTTACGCCTGTGGGGTGTCCCTAAGGGACTTCATAAACCTTCTAAGGGCTTATGACTAGAATTTGGTTACCAGAAATGATTTTATTTTTAGTTGTTGTTTATGGACACTAATGAAGACAGGACAGTCTTATCTGTGGCATTAAGGGGATACTCGCTTGTGCTGGTGAGGGGAGAAGAACACTATGAAATCATGCACCCTTGAAGTAAGATATACTTAAATTCACGGCATATTTCTGAAAAACTTTATTATAAATCTCTTGTGGCCATATCAGACTTCTCTTGTTTGGCCTTATCATTTTAAAGATACTAACTACCACCCTTATCAGGGACCCTCATCATTTCATGCCTGGATAATTTCAGGAATTTCCCAGGTGGTCCTTACTGATGTCCTTTTCTGCCCTTTATTCCAATTCAGCCTGTATCCAGCTGTCAAAATGGTGTTCATTTAACATTATTATGATATCTCCCAGCTCAAAAACCCTGGCTTGCTTCCTTTTTGAGAAGAGTCTAAGTCTTAACCTTTTTGATGACACTTTCAAGACCTCTGGCCCTACCCTATTTATTTAGCTTAATTTTTCCCTTCTCCCCCAAGACTTCGTCCTCTGCTGTAGTCAGAAATTTCTCTTTATTGTTCCACATAGGTGCTCTGCTTGTCCCCACCCTTTATCCTTTCTTAATATCCTTCCCCAAAAGGAGTAGTGTTAGGGATGGGGTGATGCATGCCAGTTCTGACACTAGGTGATTAACAGACAATCAACCAACACTTTGACCATTCCTATTTATTCTTTAGGTCCCAGCTCAAGGACTCCTTCAAGCCTCACCTTTTCCAAGAAGCCTTCTTTGTCTCTTTGGATATCCAGAGCCAAAAGAACGATCTTGGACTCTTAGGGTTAACAGGAGCAGAGCAGAGGGATCCCAGGGGAGCCCAGTGTTGAGCCAGGGACATTAGAGAGCCTCACTAGAGATGAAGGGTACTGGTGGATCACTGTCACTTTTCAGTTGACGTGAGAAAAAGGCAGGGAGGGGCTCCTGAAACCTGTCAAACAAGCCTGAACATGGGGGGCTTCTCAGTCAGAGGCGATTGTGGAGGGCTAATTTGACAACAACAAGGGAATGGGCAGTGTGTTAGAACAGATAGAAAGTCGCCCTCTGAATGAGGAAGAACTGGGAGACCTGGGATGCTGTCCTTGTCATACTGGCCATGTGACACTGGAAAAGTAATTTAATTTCTCAGTCCTCTAGGCAGCCCTCTGAGACTTTTATGTCTAAATGACATCTGCATTGGGAGGGATAGTTTCCACACCAGAAAGTGAATATTCCCTTGCATGCTTTATTTAGTGTTACAACTTTTATTTAATCCAACACCATGTTTGATAGAGGCTAATCAGTGACTTCTTCCCACTGTATCTCCAGTACCTTCTTTTTCTGATGAAATTTTAAAGTTATATCAATAAGCATTTATTAAGTGCTTACTATTTGCCAAGGACTCAGGTAAACACTAGGGATTCTAAGAAACGTCAAAACCACCCCTGTCCTCAAGGAGTTTACAATCTAATTGTGGAGACAACTTGCAAACAATCATTTAGAAAAAAGATGAAAAGATTAAAAAAAAAGCCAGGATAATCTTCAGTTCATATCTGAGCCTCAATTTGACTTCATCTGGTCCTCAAGAATGCATTTCTTGGGTCACTGTTACAATAACCTCAGGAATAATTTCCCTTCTGGTAGAATCCGGTAGCTGTCCCATAGAGCCTATACTTATTTTTTGGTTGATATTTTATTTTTTTTCCTTAATTACATGTTAAAACAATTTTTACCATTTTAAAAAAAAGTTTCGAGTTCCAAATTCTATCTCTCCCTCCCTCTCCTCCTCCTTCCCTGAGACAGTAAGCAATCTGATATAGGTCATACATGTACCATTATGTAAAACATGTTTCCTTATTAGTCAAACATATTTCCTTATTAGTCAATCTGTGGAATAAAACTCAAACAAAAAAGAAAAAGAAAGTGAAAAATAGCATGCTTTGGTCTGTATTCATACTCTATTAGCTCTTTCTCTGGAGGCAGATAGCATTTTTCATCATGAATCCTTTAGTATCATCTTGGATCATTGTTTGCTGACAATAGTTAAGTCATTCACAGTTATTCATTGTAGGATGTTGTTGTTAGTATATACAATGTTCTCCTGATTTTGCTCACTTCACTCTGCATCAGTTTATTAAAGTCTTCGCAGGCTTTCTTGGAATCATCCTGCTCATCATTTCTTATAGCACAATAATATCCCATTGTAATCATATACCATAACTTGTCTAGTCATTCCCCAATTAATGTACATCCTTTCAATTTCCAGTTCTTAGCCACCAAGACAGAGCTGCTATACATATAGGTCTTTTTGCCCTTTTTTAAAATCTGGGGATACATACTAGTAGTGGTATTGCTGGATCAAAGGGCACACACAATTTTAAAGCCCTTTGGGCATAGTTCCAGTTTGTTCTCCAGAACGGTTGGATCAATTCATGACTCCACTAGCAATGTGTCCTACTTTTCTTTCAACCTTTATCATTTTCCTTTTCTGTTATATTAGTCAATCTGATAGGTATGAGATGAAATCTCAGAGTTGTTTTAATTTGCATTTCTTTAGTCAATAGTGATTTAGAACATTTAAAAAATATGAATGTAGACACTGTATTTCACATAATAGTCACAGAATGCCAAATATTTTTCAAAAAAGTGGGGTGTGACCATTATGTGAGACCTCAAAAAAATTTATGTTGCTGTTACTTAAAGATAATTTATTACTAAATTGCCTTTTGTACAAGATTAAGATGCATGGAATACCAGTGAATATATGTTAAAATTGGGAAGATGCAAATCTTACCATATCACGTGACTTACTCATGGCAACTTTGTATAGGTTGCCTCTTCGTTGGGTTGAGTGGCAATACCCTTAGTATTGCAGCACTCTAAACAAACCATGCAAGTTGGCTTTTGGAAACAGACTGACACACTGAGAATTTTAGGCATGTGGCTTGCAGTGCTCAAGAGAGAAATGTGTATCCGTCTGCCACTGGTGAATACATTGCTGCTGTATTTACCTTTTAAGCAGCATGAGGAACAGAATTATACCATGTGATGATTATGCAATGAAAGATTATAATTTTGGACCGGGGGAAAAACTCCCACCCAGGAGGCAACGATTATACAGGAGCAACGATTATGTGGTGAAATATGGTAGCTTTGATTTCTTTCTGAAAATTGCCTGTGTATATCCATTGACCATTTATCAATTGAGGAATGGCTTATATTCTTATAAATTTGACTCAGTTCTCTGTATATTTGAGAAATGAAGCCTTTATCACAGATACTAAGACTACACTTCTATAGTTTTAAGGATTAAAACCACTGAAAAGCTTTAAAAAGTAGCTGATCAGTTACAATAATGAAGATATCACACTGCCTAATAACAAATGACTGTAATTACATAGCCCAATATGGATTCACTACTTAAGAATCCACTGAGCCCCTTTTACCCTTTATTTTTCTTTCTCATCCATTACCCTTCTCCCTTTCTTCTGCACCTTCTCTTTCTTCTCTCTTTCTCACTTTTTATTTCTTTATTTGTATGTGTTTTTATTTAATATTTGTATTTTTTTATTTGCATACTCTACTGCAGAGAGCACAGCTACAATGGTCTGGTTAGGTTGTTTGGAGGTATGCTTGCCTAAAAGATTGTTTTATGGAGAACTCACACAGGGCAAATGCTCACATGGTGGTCAGGAAAAGCAATACAAAGATACTCTCAAGATCTCTGTTAAGAACTTTGGAATTGATTGGGTGACATGGGAGACACTGGCACAGGACTGTGCGGCATGGTGTGCCCACATCAGAGAAGGTGCTGTGCTCTATGAGCAAAGCAGAATTGAAGAAGCTTAAAAGATATGCAAGATGCACAAATTTAGGGGATCCACCCCAAATGTTCACATGAACTATTTGTGCCTGATCTGTGGTAGGATATTCTGTGCTTGTATTGGTTTGATCAGCCATAGTTGAACACAGAGTGACTTAACTCTAACATTGTCATTTTGGACCTCTGAGAAAAAAGGTCCTAAACAACAACCATGTTTCTTGCTGCTCTTCCCCCACTCCCTTCAGTTTCTACTCTTATCAAAATCAGGACTTGAGAAAGGTAATTAGAATGAATGAAATGGTAGGCTGATCAAGTTAGAGAAGACCAGGTCAAGTTAAGCCAACAAGTATTTATTAAGTATTGTGCTAAGTACTAACATAAACAACTAGGTGGTGCAGTGGATAGAATGCTGGGCCTGAAGTCAGCAAGGCACCTCTCTCTGTGTTCAAATCTGGCCTCAGACACTTATTACCTCTGTGACCCTGGGCAAGTCACTTAACCCAGTTTGTCTCAGTTTCCTCATATGTAAAATGAGCTGGAGAAGTGCATGGCAAGCTACTTTAGTATCTCTGCCAAGAAAAGAGTTGCACATGTCTGAAAAAACAACTGAACAAGTGCTATTTGTAGGCATTCCTACATAAGGACATGCACTTCAGAGCAAACTTGAGATGGACCTGCAGAAATCTGAGCTTAAATCTACATCCTAAACCTGCAAAATCATTCTAAGGAGGAATAAATAGGTTTGGTTAACTTGTAGTGATTACTTGTCCATAAACTGGAGGAGGACAGTCAGTAGGGTGGATGGGTGGATGGATTGGTTTCAGAGACCCAGTTAAAGTGGAGTTGGGATCAGAACCAGAAAATCTAGCCTTTGGGGTCCGTATTTGGTGAACTGCTGTGCCAGGTAGGAGGTGTGTGGGGACACTAGGCATAGTTGCTGGGGAATTGGGACATTTAGATTATATTGGAACCAGCTGCAAGATAGATTGCCTCTTAAGCTGGTGAGCTACTGATCTCAACTGCTTACACTGCCCCTGATTAGGGACAAGATTGGTTCCAGAGTTAAATGAATTGGCATTTGAGGGATATGGGATCAAAGAACCCAAGCAGATCATTTTTGTCTATTTCTCTTCCTCACTGTCTCTTTGTTCCCACCTCTTCCTCTTTTCTTTTCTCTTTCCTACTCTATTCCTTTTCTTCTGGACATTACTTTCTTCTTTCCTCTCTCCCTCTGTTTTTTTTTTTCTCCCTTCCCCATCTCATTTCATCTCCTTTTCTCCTCCACTGAACACAGCATGAAATTGAAATTTTTTCAAGTGTGTATTATAATCTTTAAAATTTTTACATTGTACATGTTGAGTTAAACTTATACATACGTATGTATATATAATGTATAAACATTAAATAAATATATTAACTATATTATATATGTATAATACATAGACATGCACAATTAGATATATAGAAATATAATAAATAAGTATATTATAGATAGCTAGATAGATAAAGATAAGTTATTTTTTACCCATGCTTGGGATTCAATCCTTTTATTTCCTTAGGGTCAAGTGCTGGTTTGTTTTCCGTCAATTTTCTAAGCTCTTCAATAACTGGTTTTCATTCTCATAAAAACATTTTAGTCTTGGCTCCAGGTTAATCCTTTTCCTAAAAATTTCTCTGGTCTACTGCAAAATGGTGACTCATTCCTCTTAACTATGCTGTTCCCAAGAAGATTTGTTTTGCTTTTCAGGTCAAAGTTCTAGTTATTTCTATTAGCTGCTATGCTTTCCTCACATGGTCTTTTTTTCCTTAAATGGGAGCTCTTGTCATGAGTATAAATCTATAGCATTTGACCAAAGATTTAAAAGTTTTACAATGCAAAGTTATTTTAAGATTCAAGTATCAATGTATTTTATTTTTTGTCTCTCTGAAATCTCTTAGAAGCTGTTTCCATTGTCCAGGTGCCTTTTCTTTATGGTTTCTGTTGAAGACTCATGTTGGTTACCTTTAACAAAGGAGGTGGAGTTAGATTGTTTTACAGCAGTGACATATGAGGCCAGTGTTGATTGGAATAATTTAGAAAGATAAGCAAATTACAGAGGGTGTGATAATGTGCGTTTCAGTGTATCCCTGGACTCACTGACTCACGCCCTCTGATTCAGTGGTTCTTCACTTGTGCGCTCTATGGACCTTTTGGAATCCTTGATTTCAGGGAGTACATGAAGTTGGATGGAGAAAAAAAAGACATCTTTGTTTTAATATAATTGGAAGGGATCTATATATTTCACTAGATTGCCAAAGGGAGTCATGTCACACACACACACAAAATAAGGCATACAAACACTTGCACTAGCCCAGTGGTGTCAAACTCAAATAGAAATGGGGACCATAAGAATCTCTGTGGGCCACATATTGACTTAGTTTTAAAATGTAATTTGACTTTTTTTTGGTATTTTGATATATTTTGTTAAATATTTCCCAGTTATATTTTAATCTGGTTTTTTGTGGCACTTGTGAGCATTGTGGACTGTTTTCTGGAGGCATGTTTGATACCTCTGCTGTAGATGAGGGGTGGGCTCTGGGCATTGAAGGTCCATTTCCCTCTCTGTCCCCTTCTCCCCTCCCCCCAGTAACTCTTACCTAGGGATTCCAACTAACATGGGAGCTTTCTTCTTCTCCAACTAGGCAGCTAAGTGATGGATAGGTAGATGGAACACTGGGTCTGGAGTCAGGAAGATCTGTGTTCAAATTTAAGCTCAGACACTTCCTAGCTGAATTTTATTTATTTTGTTTGTTTTGGAAAATATTTTAATCATCTTATTCGTAAAGGATTGGATCAAGTGTTATCAATTTTACCAGTAACTGTATGAACCCAGCATAAAATTACTTTTGCTTCAATTATATTACACATAGCACCATTCTTATGTAGTATTTTATTGTAGAAGAGAAATAAAATCTTAAAATAAAAACATATTTGGCAAGTTACCTAACTTTGATTTGCCTCATTTTCTTCCTCTGTAAAATGAGGATATAGATAGCTCCAACCTCCCAGGGATGTTGTGAAGATTAGATTGGTTATGCTTTTCAGATACTGTGTCTGACCTGTGGGCCACAAGCAGCAGGTGCTTAATAAATGCTTGTTTCTTTCCTGACTTATTTATGAACTCCTTGATATTTATTGAGTGGATAGTATTGGAGTGTGAAGTCAATCAGAACCCCTTGGTTCATTGCATTGTTGACCCACATTGCTTTCTATTCAATCAACACACATTTATTAAGTTCTCAAAATACAAATAAAGACCAAAAAACTGTACCTTTCCTCAAGGAGCTCACCTTCTAAGGGTAGAGACAACATGTAAATGATAATAATAATACAAGATATATTGTAAATATATACTGTAAATTATAACAAATAATAATACATAATGTAAATAATGCATACAAAATTTATTCAGAATAGATGGAAGGTAATCTCTGAGAGGAGGCATTAGCAAGGGAAGGGAGGACTGAGAGAGAGCCCTCTAGCAGATGGGTTTTGAAGCCAGGGAAGTTAGGAGACTGAAATGAGGAAAAGGAGGAGAAGAGTTTTCTAGGTATGGGAGACAACCAGGGCCAAGGCAGAGTCAGGAAACAGGGTGTCATGTTGTAATGGAAATGCAAATTTAAAGAATTTCCCTGCCCCTAGGCTAAAGTGCACCTGGAGCCTGGGGTGGGAAGCTTGTTTTTCAGTTGATACTTTTTGATTGGCCAGTGGGTCCAAAAGGTTGTTACATTCTCTGAGCCAGAAGAAGGCTATATAAGCCCTGATGTGTAGCTTTGTTTTGGGGGGCTCACTTTGAGAAGTGTTCTGTGATTTGATATGGATTCTGGGAAGCCGTTGTCCTGAGGCCCCCCCCCCACTTTGAAAAACCCAGATGTTGAAACCCAGATGTTGACTGGGTATGGATGTAATGGTTGGACAGTTTGGAAATCTGTCTACTTGATCTGTTTCTGTCTTGATAATTCTGCCTGTATACTTTGAAGTTCGGGGTGCTGACCTTTTTCCCCTGAACTAGGTGAACGATAGGTGTTTGACTGATTAAAGTAAGCTTGTTAACCCATTTTGAGTTGCTTTCCTTTATCAAAGCAGATCCAAGAACCTGTATTGGCAGCAAACCCTGAGGAAGCTTGGGGTGCCTGCTGCTACACATGTGCAAGAAACAGCAAGGAGGTCTTTGACCCTGGATCACACCGAACATGGAGGGAAGTAAAGTATGGGATGACTGGAAGGGTGAGAGGTGATGAGGTCTTATTAGGGTAGTGGTTATGTGAGTGGAGAGAAGAGAATGCATATGAAAGATGTTGTGGTAGAAATGGCAAGATTGGACCAGAAATTGGATAAATGAGAAGTGTGTGTGAGTGAGGAGTCAGGAGTGATACCAAGATGGCAAACCTGAGTGACTTTGGGGATAGTGGTGTTCTTGACAACAGGAGGAAAGTTAGGAAAAGGGAGAGTTGGTGGGTGGGCTATCGTAGGGGTGGGGTGGGTGGAAGATAATGTTTGGCACATAGAAGGTGCCTTATAAAAGCTTAATCCCTTCCTGAGGGCTGCCTCCCCCATCCATCTATCTATCTGTCTATCTATGTAGATATAGGTACATCTATATCTACCTTCCTTTTCCTTATCCTGTCTCTTGCAAAAAAAAAAATTCAAAAGGAGGGGAAGAAGCAGCATGGAAAAACCATCACATCTACTTTGGCAATCCCTTCTCTCCAAAGTAGGGATGGAGGTGTTGTCTAGGCTCTTTCTCTGGGCCAGACTTGGTTATTAGAATTACACATGATCCTGTTAAATGATATTTCCTTTGTATTTATACCGTTGTAGTTGTTATGCATGTCTCTCCCTTCTCCTCCCTCCTCCCTTCCCCCCTCCCCCCCCATGCTTACTTACTTCACTCTGCCTCAGGTCATAGAAGTGTGCAGTGCTGCTATTACTTGTTAACCACTGTCAGCATTGTTAATTATGTAGGTGATCTGGAGATGATGGTATCTGGGATAATATAGACTTCTGTTGAGTAAACAATTCCAGTGACAGATCAAATCCTTGTAATAAAGGTCTGGGAAATAGCTAGAATATTGAAATGACAGGAAAATAGGTTCATGATACAGGTTCACAGTGATATTTTCCAAGCAGCATTTCTTATGCTTTACTACATTTTTAGATCTGATTCACACTTGAACAACCACAAATATAAAATACCACATTTCTAACCAGGGCTGTAACATTAGTCATTGGACTAGTTGATTTATTTTTTAAGGTGGGTCCATAGTTACTGTCAACTGCTTTCTTGAGTCCCTGTTGGGCAATGGCCCTCTGCTTGGGGGCCATGATATTGTTCTGTGATTGTATATTTATTTTAATTATTTTTCCTTTTAGTAAGGAAAGGAATTGACTTTTTTCAAGTCCAATTGACATACAAAAGTAAGATGGTGATATCAAAGTTCTAATTTACATATTTCCTCTGAAGGGAGGAAAGAAAATCAATTCTTTTAATAGATCAAACTGGTACAGCTCCCTTTTTTAGGTGGATGAAATTGTAGTTTGATCTTGTAATGTATTTTAGGATTTATAAGATAATGCTAGGAGGGAATAAGCGTCTGAGATATTTTAATGCATCTCTAATTGAAGTTTGTTTTCGGCACAAAGAATTAATTATGAAATTAAAGATGAAAAAATGTTGGACTATCTTGTCTATCTCTCTGCTTTAAATACATGCCATTGCTATGTTTTTCATCAGAAGAAAACTGACTGGAGAAGTGATTTTAAAATAACAATACATTTTGGGTGGATTAACTTTTCATGGGGAATTATTGCACATTCCAGATCTTGTCGACAATTGACAGTTAAGTGTTTTGCCGAAAATATAGTACTTGGATGGTTTGCTGAAATTTAAATTGAATAACATTTGCTGACAGAATGGAATATAGCTTCTGAATTTTGGCATTTTAATTAATTTAAATGTGTGACCAGCACAATAGAAACTGGTTGCCCTTTTTCAGGCAATTGCATTCTGAGGATTATTTAAAGATACCCTTGAGAGTTTGGCTCTGAATATCAGCTCAGGCTATGGTTTCTCAGCTCTTGGGCTGTGACCCCTTGAAAGGTCATTTATGCTTTCTGCAGTTTTCTTACTTTTGCTCTAATAAGTGGATTAACAATAGCTGCTTCCTTTTTTCCAGCTCTTTTCCTTCCTAGGGCTCCCTTTTCAGGAGGATGGCCATGAAACCCAGGCAGCTTCCTTGACATCCATTCTCCTTTATAAATACTCGTGAAAAGATTCTTTTGGAATAAATCACATGTAGGCAAGTCTCTAAGACTAAATTCCAGAGAAGGTACCTACCTATGTTGGCAAGGAGAGTTTTTCATATGGGAGTTCCCTATAACAAAGAAATCTCAGGTGCATTTCCTAGGCTATATTTCAGCACTTAGTATGTTCATTTGTTTGGAATGTATAAAACATTTTTTTGTATGGAAACAAGATTATAAATGATCCTTAAGGGCCTAGCCCAGGCCATAAAAATCTACTTAGGGGATTGAATTATAATAGCATTTGACCTTAAATAACTGAACTCTAGCAATACTTCAGTTTGGGGTTAAATGAGAGGTAGTCCGACTTCGCCTTGCAATGGGGAAGATCCAGTTTCAGATGTAGCCTCTGAAGCATACTGGGTATGGGCCTAGGGGCAAATCATTTGACCTTTCAGTGCCCCACATTAGTGGTATCAAACTCAAATAGAAATGGGGAACACTAAACCATACATCAGCATAGGTGGTGCAGTGGATAGAGCACCTTACCTGGAATCAAGAAGACTCATCTCCCAGAATTCACATCTGGCCTCAGACACTAGCTCTGTGACCTTGAGCAAGTCACTTACTCCTGTTTGTGGCCTCTCTTCATCTGTCAAATGAGCTGGGGAAGGAAATGGCAAACTCCTATAGTATTTTTGCCAAGAAAATTCCAAGCAGGGTCACCAAGAGTTGGACATGACTGAAAAATACTGAACAATAACAAACCATACATGTTGACTTTGAAAACCACATATTAATATTATCTGTTTTATTATTTTTTATTTATTTTGTTAAATATTTTCCAATTACATTTTCATCTGGTTCTGGCTCAATTAGGGAGTGTTGTGGGTCACATGAGACTCCCTCATATTTGACATCTCTGCTTTAGGCCATTCCCTAAAATTACAGAGTTGCAGATCTGTCTTATGAGTTCCTTTAGGGCAGAGACTGGTTTTGTCTTTCTCTGTATCTCCAGTTCTTTGCACCATGCCTATCATATACTAGCTGTTTAAAAAATGCTTGTTGACTTGGAGGAGTTTCCACACCATGAAATTCCTACGACTAATCTGGTACCAACCTTTCCACCACTTCCCTACCACCATAAATAAAATGGATTCAGTGGATATTTGTGGGGATGACCTTGAACCCTATCTGTTAACTCACATTGTGTCTCTAAGAACATGTGTTTTACAGGTTATTGTAGGAAACATGTTTTATATTTACTTTTCTCTTCTCTTTCTGTAACAGTCCCTTTCTCACTTCCCTCTTATGGCAGCTTCCTGGCCTGTGGAAGGAAGAGAAGTCAAAGGTTTGGCATTTAAAAATGTTCTAGAGACATAATTTCTGAACAATTAGCCATTTTATTAATAATGCCAGCATTTTAATAAAAGGAGGTCCGTGGCATTCTCAAATGCCAAAGACAATCATGGCATCAGGTTCATGGCTTTTATGGCCTTGGAACTGGGGTGTTCCCAAGGATAGCAGTCAACTCTGATTGGCTAAGAGATTATTCTTGTTCTGCTATGAGTTGTAATAGAGGCAGCTGGTAACATACTGGATAGGTGGAACACTTAGAGCTTGCTTGCTTAGGCATTGAAGAAACCACTGTTACCCACCCAATGAGAGGTGGACCCTACAAAGAGAAGTGAGCTCACTCCAATGAGAGGCTGAGAGTGGCATCCTGTTCGAGATTGCCCAGCCTTGGGGAATCTCAAAGTCACTCAAACTTGGGGAATCAGGGAAAAGAGCTGGGTTCTCCCCAATTTTAATATTTGGTTATTAATATGAGCGGGAAATAATTATTTCTCTCAGAGTTCTGGACAAGGTATCAGGCTGTCGATTCCTACATGGAACGTGGTCTTCAATTGGGGAATGGTCTTTAATGAGAACACTCTCACCCCCTTGCATTATTAGCCCTCCTTGTTCATGATCTCATTGTTAATCTTTTCATCAATTCCCCATTCAGTGCTTCTAAATAAGACACTCCCCTAGATCCATGTTTTGTGCGTGCTTCCCTGAGGTCCCTATTTCATTGTTAATCTCAAACCCTTCAGGAATGCATCCATGATAAAGAATGAGAACATTTTCCTTATGCTTTTCATAATATTTTTTGACGCTGAATATGTCAAAACTATTTCCCCAGCAGTCACCATATAGGAAATCTTTTTTATTAGGATCTTAGCAGAAAAAATATACATACAGTTTATCTAGTTTTCTTAGAATCAAAGCTTTAGGGTTAGAAGGAAACTTAGCGGCCATATACCCCAACCCCCTCATTTTACACATTGGGAAACAAAGCCTAGAACCATGAGATGGTGTAGCAGCAAGCACCCCAAGCGTCCCCAGGGTGGCTGCCAACACAGGTTCTTGGATCTGCTTTGTTAAAGGAAAGCAACTCAAAATGGGTTAACAAGCTTACTTTAATCAGTCAAACATATATCGTTTACCTAGTTCAGGGGAAGGAGGTCAGCACCCCGAACTTCAAAGTATCCAGACAGAATTATCAAGTCAGAGAAACAGATCAAGTAGACAGATTTCCAAACTGTCCAACCATTACATCCATACCCAATCAACATCTGGGTTTCAACATCTGGGTTTTTCAAAGCCGGTGGGCTCGGGACAACGGCTTCCCAGAATCCATATCAAATCACAGAACACTTCTCAAAGTGAGCCCCAAAACAAAGCTACACATCAGGGCTTATATAGCATTCTCCTGGCTCAGAGAATGTAACAACCTTGTTGACTCACTGGCCAATCAAGAAGTATCTACTGAAAAACAAGCCTTCCACCCCAGGCTCCAGGTGCACTTTAGCCTAGGGGCAGGGAAGATCTTCAAAATTTACATTCCCATTACAGCTGGCTTGCCTAAGGTCACTAAGGCAGGAATTCGGTGGAAACAGGATCCTAACCCAGATTATCTGAGGGCAAATACAAAGCTCTTTCCACTGGGCAACTCCACTTCTGTTATATAGAGAAGCAGATTTTGATTTTAAAACAACCCTAAAACCAAGCCAAACTAAAAACCCCTTCCAAACAATTAGATATGTTCAGTAGTGAAACTGGTTCTCACAGGAGGGAGTAGGGCTCTCTGAGAATGCACCTTTCCACTGTGTTACTAAAGATGAAGTCTGTGAGTTTATTGTACAAGAGATTATTCTTATTCAGGAATGAGTTGGACTAGAGGCAGTTGGTGGCATATTGGAGAGGTGGAACTCTTAGAGCTTGGTCAGGCATTGAAGATGTCAACATTACCTACTTCATCCCTGACCATCACCTGGTCATCACCTTTTTCTTGCCATTTGTAGCAGCAAGCACCCCAAGCGTCCTCAGAGTTGCTGCCAACACAGGTTCTTGGATCTGCTTTGATAATGGAAAGCAACTCAAAATGGGTTAACAAGCTTACTTTAATCAGTCAGACATATATAGTTTACCTTGTTCAGGGGAAAAGGTCAGCACCCCGAACTTCAAAGTACACAGACAGAATTATCAAGACAGAAACAGATCTAGTAGACAGATTTCAAACTGTCCAACCATTACATCCATACCCAGTCAACATCTGGGTTTCAACATCTGGGTTTTTTCAAAGCCGGTGGGCTCAGGACAATGGCTTCCCAGAATCCATATCAAATCACAGAACACTTCTCAAAGTGAGCCCCCAAACAAAGCTACACATCAGGGCTTATATAGCCTTCTCCTGGCTCAGAGAATGTAACAACCTTTTGGACCCACTGGCCAATCAAAAAGTATCTACTGAAAAACAAGACTTCCACCCCAGGCTCCAGGTGCACTTTAGCCTACAGGAAGGGAAGATCTTTAAAATTTACATTCCCATTACACCACTGGACTTCAATGACTCAGGAAGAGAGATTGGGGGGGGGGGACAACTTTGTGCAACTCTGCCTCACTCAAATCCAGTTCACTTGAAGGTCAATATGTCACCCGTTATGTCATTGTTTTTCTTTGAAATGAAAGATGGACAATAACAACAACTGGATAGAACATTGATCTTGGAGTCAGGAAGACCTGAGTTAAAATCTAGTCTAAGACATTAGCTGTGTGACCTTGTACAAGTCACTCAAACCTCTATCTTCATTGGCTTCCTCATCTGTAAAATGAAGATCACAATAGCACCTATCTCTCAGGGTTGTTATCACAGTGTCTGGCACATAATAGGTGACATATAGATGTTTATTCTCTCCCCACTACCCCACTGATGGCCGCTGAGATACTTTTCAATGTAGAGTGATTTTGGTATATCTTTTTTGCAAGGATTGTCAAGGAAAGTGAGTTTTCAGGATCCTAAACCATTTTTACTTTCTTGCCTGACTTTTTTCTTGACCTTGAAGCATTTATTCTTCCATATGTGGAAAGGAAAGGAGAAATTTAATTTCTAATTCATTTGGCTTATAAGGATATAGTTTTATTTAAGTTGCTAAATAGGACCATTTCCATATGCCTCTTTCCTGATCCCTAAATAAGGTGGTAAGACCTGCAGGTGCTTGAATGTGGCAGTCAGGGATGTGACTCAGTATGGAAAATTTAGAGACTGATGACCTGGAAGCAGAACCCCTTCCTTTCCTCCCCAGTTATAACACTCTTCTTACCCTCATCAATCATTCTTGAAATCTCAGGGTTTGCTTTCTCCCTTAGCAGCGGCACTTAACTGCTCTCTCTCCCCCAACCCTTTCCTCTTAGATTCCACATATGATGCAATTTTAAAAAATGTTATCATAGAAGCATAAACTATTTTCCCTTTTTTTTCCTAGTGCCTCACTCTATTTCATAACCACTAAACCTTTTTAGCACCAAAACTCATCTCTCTTGAGGGAGTGGGATTGGGGGACTTTAAGTGATCTTATAAACACCCTCCATTAAATAGCGTCTGAAAAATGGAGTAATCAGTATGTTAACATAGGCACAAGCTTCTTTAAATTCAACACAGATTTTTTTTTTCCCTCCTGACAACTGTAGGCTCTAACAGCTTTGTCTTGTCTGCATTCTCATTAGCTACCTGAAGGTATTACCATCCCTGGTTAGTACATTTCTCTTTTAGGATAACTGTCTTGACTGAGCAAAGTCTGGTACTGCTGTATCCCTTAAATGCTTGGCTGGGAAAGTTAGATAATTCTTGCGTGAGTCTGTACTGTGATGCTGTGCTCAGGGGGATCCCTTTTGTGCAATAATTAAAATATTGATTATGGCATTAGTTAAGGAAAATACCAAGGCAGAAAATGACATATTTTGAGGTAAAATAGTATTATTTCAATGTAAGGCAATCTGCTTTTGGTGTCTTTTTTGGGAAAGCATCATGAATCATAAGCAAAAGTTCTGCCCACCTTCATGATAATACATACATTTTAACACCTCTGGTTTTTTTATATCAGGAAATGGATAACAATGATTTCCTGGAATATGCCTTATTAGTATTCCATTATTTTGAGATGGAGAGAGAGGGAGGGAAGAAACTGTACACTATCATATACGCAGAAGATATTGGAGAATTATAATAGGAAGAGCATTTTTATAGTGTTTTGGATTTGTTATCTCATTTGATTCTTACAACTCCCCCTACCTGTGAGGTAGATACTACTATTACTCCCATTTCTAAGATGAGGAAACAGATTGAGAGAGGTTAAGTGATTTGCCCAGATTCACACGCCTACTAAATGCCAGAGGCAAGATTTGAACTCAAGTCCTCCAGGCCTTGGCAGCTTGGTGGTTCAGTGGATAAAGTGCTGGATCTGGAGTGAGGAAGACTCATCTTCCAGAATTCAAATCTGACCTCAGGCGCTTACTAGCAAATTACTGAACCCTGTTTTGTCTCAGTTCCTCATCTATAAAATGAGCTGGAGGAGAAAATGGTAAACCACTTCAGTATCTTTGCCAAGAAAACCCAAATTGGGATCACTAAGAGTTAGACATAACTGTACAACATTTTCCAGTCCTTGGGTCTGGCATTCTATCCACTCTTGTCACCTCGCTAATGCCTTTGAGTTAATGAACTTTGGCCTTTGGGTGTTCACAAACTTTAAAATACTGGAGATCTAGCTTTCTGAGTGGATGAGGAAATACAGCAGAAATGAATTAATGGTAGGGAGTTGGCATAATTGTGGGAGATACTAGAGGGCTGAGGCTTTGTGAACTGAAGGGAAGGTGAGATGTTCAGTTATTTCTCTGTGAAGGAGGAAGAGGGGGAGGGGAGGTTTTGTTCAGGTTCACACATGACTTTAGGAGAGGGAAAGTCATGTCTTCAGAAAAAAAGTTGATTGTTAACCTCATGCCCCCTTTTACAGTTTGAAGTCAAGTGTTTAGTTTGGGGAGGAAATTGCTGCTTCAGTAACTTTGAAGGGAATAAAAACTGAAGGTTCTTTTCAGTCCTTTTTTTGCCATAAGTTTACATAAAAAAATAATACTTTTTAAAAGGAAGACAAAACCCCTTCACAGTGTGTTTCTCAGCATTTTTGCTTTTTCATACTCTTAGCATACTCTTTCATACTCTTATTTATTAAAGAATAGAAAAGAAAATCTTTTCCAAAATGTCCATATGATCTTAATATTTGAAATCACATTGATATAGTGAACATTCCATTAATCTTGCTTTTTTGTTTTAACAAATTACAAATTAATACGATATATATCCATTTCTGTCTTTTTTTTTTTGGAGGGGAGAAGGCAGGGCAATCGGGATTAAATGACTTGCCCAAAGTCACACAGATAAGTGTTAAGTGCTTGAAAAGGGATTTGAACTCAGGTCCTCCTGACCCCAGGGCAGGTGCTCTATTCACTGTGCCACCTGGCTGCCCCTCCCCCCCCCCCCCCCCCACATATCCATTTTTAACACCAAACTAGGTTGATGGCATACTCCACTCTATGTGAAGGCAGTGCCAACAGGAGTTTTTTTTTTCTTTATTAGCTCTGAGAGTTATGTCTATGCCATTAACATCATCCTGTGGTTTCAGATCAGAGCTATTTTTGAAGGCTTTGTCAGTTTTGCAGCCCTCTGCCTCATCAGAGGTTGAAAAGTTCTTTATTGGGGTTGGAGGTGGGGAGGGGCAGGAGCCACCTCAAACCCCAGAAAAGGTATGTCTTTGACAGCTGTCCCTACTTCCTCCTAGGTCTTCATGTTTATTGGTGGCTGCTTCTACCTCAAGGACTCCTTGAATTTAGATGTGTGAAATAGAGAATCTTTATTTCAATATAATTAACGTCTTTTATATTTTATTGTTGTTTTCAGTAGTGTCCAATACTCTGTGAGTCCTGTTGGGGTTTTCTTGGCAAAGATACCAGAGTGGTTTGCCATTTCCTTCTCCAACTCATTTGACAGGTGAGGAAACGGAGGCAAATAGGGCTAAGTGACTTGCCCAGGGTCACATAGCTATTGTCTGAGGCTGGATTTGAACTCATGAAGTCATGTGTTGTCTTGACTCCAAGCACTTCACTCTATCCACTGTGCTATCTAGTTGCCCTCTCCAATATTTGTATTGTTGTTCAGTTGTGTCCAACCTTTCATGACTCCATATGGAATCTCTTGGGCAGAAATACTGGAATGGTTCACCATTTCCTTCTCCAGCTCCTTTTCCAGATGAGTAAATTGAGGCAAGTACTGTTAAGTGTCCAGGGTTTCCAAGATTACACAGATGATAAGTAGCAAAATCTATATTTGAACCCAGGACCTCTGACTCCAAATCCATTAGTGTTTCCTAGAACCTTATCATGATTCTGGTTTCATTTTTTTCCCCAACATGCTGATAGACTGACTTCTGCCTAGGACTGTATTATTGATTATCTTGTGAGCATCAGAGCTAACTTGAAGAAAAAACTGTACTGTTTTCCCCTGCACTCCACTTAATAGTTCTCTCCTCTCCCCACATCCCTAATTAATCTTTGCTTACCACTTCCATCGATCAATCTATCAACATGTATTAAGTTCCTATGATGTGGTAAGAACTGGGGTTACAAAAAAGAGGCAAAAGACAGTCCCTGCCCTTGAGAAGCTTACAGTCTAATGAGGGAAACAACATACAAACCAACATATAGAAAGCAAGCTATATACAGGATAAATAAGAAAAAATTGACCAAGAGAAGGCATTAGAATTGAAAGGGATTGGAAAAGGATTCCAGTAAAAGATGGGATTTTGGGTGGGACTTAAAGGAAGCCAGGGCTGGCAGAGTAGAAGAGGGAGAGCATTTGAGGCAGGGGGAGGGAGGAAGCTAAAGAAAATGCCTAGAACCGAGAGATGGATGTGGTGATGTCTCAGCTGGACCTGCCCTTTAAGCAAGTACTGACCTTTCTCAACACTTCTCTCATCATTCAAATTGAGTTTCCTAGTGTCCTACCCCTCTTAGACTCTGCTAGGAGATTCAAATTTGAAAAATGTGTTCAAGCTGAGATGTTATTGGATGATAACAGCTTGACATTCCTACCTGTCTGCCCCACGTAATGATTTTGATCTTAGCAGGAATATTATTTTTCCATTCATTCATGGTATCCAGGCATCCCATTTTACAGTAGAGGAGGAATCCATTCAACAAGTGTGTATTAAGCCCCTACTTGATAGCTATTGAGAATACAAAGACATGAATGAATGAATGAGCAAACAAATAAGTAAATAAATAAGAAAGAACCAAAGAGGAGTTCCTGCTTCAAGAACATTATGTTTATTAGGAGGAACTAATGTATACGCAGAAAAGTAAATAGACAAAGTACTTTTTATTTATTAAGCGCTTCCTGTATGCCTGCCAATATACCATGTGCTGGTTATACAAACACAAGCAAGGAAGAGCATCTCTGCCCTTGACGAGTTTATGCTTCTAATGGTGGTTGGGGTGAGGAGAGAAGACAACACATAAAAGAGAACTGGAAGGGTGATGGTGTTAGGAAGGTGCTTCACTCCAAGGCATGATTTTGAACTGGTTGCCTGTGTTTGGGAAGTGAGGTGGAGACCTGGTTCTGGGTAAGATATGGCAGAAGCTCACCTCAGGGGAGAATTTAAATTCCTTGTGGCAGAACTTCTGGGCATATATTTTTGGGCTTTTCCCCAATCTTTTCAATCCATCACATTGGCTACTGCCTTTTCTACCTCCCTGTAAGGGGGCTCTGGTTGCCACATATGATCAAGCATGGCTTGTAAAGTAGGGAGCAGGAAACAAAATCAAAATTTGTATAAGAGGGAGACATCTGCAACAAGTGTGAGGTGCAGTCTGAAGAAACCATTAAATTACTGTTTCAAGTGTCTTTGATGATTGCAATAGCTTATTGACCTAGAAGCCTTTCTTGGACAATTGTAAGCATGTTCTTCTATCTGCCTTCTTATGGGCATGAGCATGACTGAAGAAAATAGATCAAACACAACTGAGCCCATTACACAATGCTGTTTCTCTTAGTTGATGATTGACTGGATTGGATAGAATGCCAATGGAATGACTTCACTCATCCTGTTGTTGCAGAGTTACCTTAGGGCTGTATTTAACTTTGCTGAGTTGTCAAGCTTACTCAAAAGTTTCCAGAATCTCGGTAGTTATTTGTTAGAGTTGACTTTTATTCTGCTCTCCCTCTTAAAGGTACAGACATACCTCACTTAGATACTTTAGTTTTTGTGAGTTCTTTGAAGTGTATACTCTTTCTATTGATGCAGATTGCGACCTTATCCTGGGTGACCCCTATTTCTGCCTTCCTATAAATTATGCAGTGGGGGCAGGGGAAGCATTCGAAATGCTGGCATCCTTCTAATTTTTTTTTCTTAAAAAAACACAACTATTATTTATTTTTAACATTCTTTTCTTTTTAAATTGAGTTCCAGATTTTCTCCCTCCTTCCCACACCCACTATGAAAGGAAGCAAAATGAGATCAATTATACATGTAAAATCATGCAAAACATATTTCTATATTAGCCTTATCACACAAAAAATAAAGTGATAAAATTTATTGCACTCAGAGTTCATCAATTGCATTTTTTCATCATTAATCCTTTGGAATTCTCTTGGATTATTTCGTTGATCAGACTAGCATGTCCTTCACACTTGATCATCATTATAACTTTGCTGTTACTATGCATAATGATCTCCTAGAAACCAGGACATAGTTCTTCTCACTTCACTTTGCATCAGTTCATATAAGTCTTTCCATGTTTTCCTGAAACCACCCTCCTCCTATTTTATTATATTACAGTAGTACTCCATCACAATCTTATGCCACAGTTTGTTCAGCCATACCCTAATTGATGCATATCCCTTCAATTTCTAATTCTTTGTCAATATAAAGGCAGCTGCAATAAATATTTTTGTACACAAAGGTCCTTTTTCTTTGGTCTCTTTGGAGTATAGATGTAATAGCGGTATTGCTGGATCAAAGGGTATGCCCAGTTTTATTAGTATATTTCTAAGAATGGTTGGAATAGTTTATAACTCCACTAACAATTTATTATCGTACCTATTTTCCCTTATTCCCTCTAGCATTTGTCATTTTTGATCGATGTGAGGTGGTACTTCAGAGTTATTTTAATTTCTCTAATCTATAATGATTTGGAGCATTTTCCCACATAATTATAGATATCTTTGATAAAAATTGCCTGTTCATATCCTTTGACCATTTATCAATTAGGGAATGGCTTTTATTTTTATAAATTTGATTCCATTTCCTATATATTTAAGAAATGAGGCCTTTATAAGAAAAACTTGATGTAATATTTTTTGATATTACTTCATTATACTTTTTTTAAAGCAAAATATAGTTTCCCTTATTATATTTTTTTCTTCTTTATTCTTGTTTGTTTTGATTTTGCTTTTTTGGAGGCGGGAGGGCAGAGCAATTGGGGTTAAGTGACTTGCCCAAGGTCATGTGGCTAGTTTTTTGTGTTAAGTGTCTGAGGCTGGATTTGAACTCAGGCCCTCCTGACTCCAGGGCCAGTGCTCTATTCACTGTGCCACCTAGCCGCCCCTGATTATCTTTTTTAAATTAGGCCTGTTTTTGTTTTTGCCTTGTCTGAGATCATGATTGCTATTCTTGCCTTTCTTGCTTACATTGAAGCATATAAGATTCTGCTCTAGCCCTGTGTTTTAACTTTGTGTACATTTTTCTATTTTTAAGCATGTCTCTTGTAAATGACATGTTTTTAGATTCTTGTTTCTAATCTATTCTGCTTCCTCTTCTATTTTATGGGTGAATATATCCCATTCACAGTTATGATTACTAACTGTGCATTTCCTCCATCCCATTTTCTTTTTTTCTTTCTTTCTCTCTCCTGTTCATCCTCAAAAGTCTGTTTTGCTTCTGACTGCTGCTTCCCTTGATCTGCCCTCCCTTTTATTGTTCTTTACCTCCACCCCCAATTCTTGGATCCCCTTCTGCTGTGATTTTTCTCCTCTACTTCTGTTGACATTTACAGATTTACTGATGGAACCCAGGGACTGTCATTCACTTATCTCTTATTCCAGCAATGACTTGGCCATCACACACTCTCCATGTATTTTCACTGTGGAACTTTTTACCTGTGGTTCTTACCGGTGGCTGTGGTCTTTCATGACTTGAAGCCATACAGTATCACCAGAAGAATGTTCCTTGCTCCAAAAGCTGAACCTTTACTTCAGGGAAAAGTTTGGGATTGTGAAATATCCTGTGTAATTTCCCAAAAGGTAATCCAGGACACTATCTCCTTCTCAGTTCTGAGTAGATTGTAGTTCATGGGTGGTCTGCCTAAGATCTGATATATACAGAAGAACTGCTGTATGGGTTGTCTTTTCAACCATATAGCATCTATCAAAGATTTTTAATTGGTAGTCTGTGTTTCTCAATACAACTAGTCTCTTTTTGTAATCCTATATTATTTATTGTATGCATTTAAAAACATTCTTCTGATAAGGGGTCATCTACAGGTACTTCTACACTGTTCAAGGGGTCCATGAGGAAAAATTTAAGGACCCTTAGATAGTAAAATCCCTCTTTAGTCTGTACTCTGTGATGGGCATTCCTGACTGTGGCAGATAACTTTAGCAAGTGAATTTTTCTGTTTTGTGCTTTGCTTTATATTAATCATGACAGGATCATTGAATATTCTGTATCTTTTTAAAAAATTTAAATGCTTTATTAACTTCTGACTTACATCATTCATTTCCGCCAGATTTTGAGTTATACATTTTCTCCCTGTTTTTCCCCTACCCACCACCCCAAAATAGCAGTCCTACAGGGTATCCCCTCCTCCAATCTGCTCTCTCCCATATTTTCTCCCATACCCCTTTTGACTTTTCCAGTGGATCTCTATGCCTCAGTGCCTGTATATCTTATTTCCCAATTACATGTAAAATAGTATTAATAATAGTATATATATACATATATTTATACACACATATACATATATATATATATATGTATATATATATATATTTGAACATTTGATTTTAAAACTTTGAATTCCTGATTCATTCCCTTCCTTCCTTGTCACCCACCCTTACTGGGAAGACAAGCAGTTCAGTATAGGTTGTACATGTGTGGCTAATGCAAAACAATAACATAGTAGATATATTGTAAAAGACTGACTATATTTCCCTCCCTCCTATCCCACCTCCCACTTGTTCTATTCTCTACTTTGGTCCTGTCCCTTTTCAGAAGTGGGTGCTTCCAACTTCCCTCCCCCCTGCCCAGCATTCCCTCCCTTCCATCATCCCTCCTCTCATCCCCTTCCCCCCTATTCTCCTGGAGGGTGAGGTACCGTATTTAGTGTGTATTTCATTCCCTCCTCAAGCCAAATTCAATGGGAATAAGGTTGACCCATTCCCTTTTGCCTTCCTATTCTTCCCCTCCATTGTAACCTATTCCCTTGCTTCTTCTGTTATGAGATAGTTTACCCCAATCTGTCTCTCCCCATCTCCTCTCATTATACTCCTCACTCACCTCTTAATTTCACCTTTTAAGTATCATCCCTTCCTGTTAAATTGGTCCTCTGCCCTCTATCTATGTATACCTGTAAACATATATACACACATTCACATATGTATTCATATGCCCATATACCCTCATATATAGACATATATATATATATATTTCTATTCCCTTCAACTACTGAGAAAAGTTTCATAAAGTTACAATTATTGTTTTTCCATGTAGGAATGTTAATAGTTCAACTTTGATAAGTTCCTTATGATTTCTTTTCCCTGTTTACCTTCTCATGCTTCTTGTATCTGAATGTCAAATTTTCTATTCAACTCTGGTTTTTTCATCAAGAATGCTTGAACGTTCTCTATTCCACTGAATGATCATATTTTCCCCTGAAACATGATACTCAGTTTTGCTGGGTAGGTGACTCTTAGTTTTAATCCCAGCTCCTTTGACTCCGGAATATCATATTCCAAGCCCTTCGATACCTCAGTGTAGAAGCTGCCAGATGTTGGGTTATCCTGATTGTGTTTCCACAATATTCAAATTGTTTCTTCCTGGCTGCTTCTTCATATTCTCTCCTTAATCTGGGAATTCTGGAACCTGGCTATAATATTCCTAGGAGTTTTCTTTTTGGGATCTTTTTTAGGAGGTGATCGGTGCATTCTTTCAATCTCTATTTTGCCCTCTGTACTAAAACATCAGGGCAGTTTTCTTTGAGAATTCCTGGAGGATGATTTCTAGGTTCTTACTTTGATCCTGGCTTTCAGATAGTCCAATAATTTTTAAATGATCTCTCCTGAATCTGTTTTTCAGGTCAGTGGTTTTTCCCATGAGATATTTCACATTGTCTTCTATTCTTTCATTTGTTTGGATCTGTTTAACAGCATCTTGATTCCTCATAAAGTCATTAGCTTCCATTTGCTCCAATCTAATTCTGAAGCCATGATTCTCCTCATTGAGCTTTTGAGATTCTTTTTCCATCTGGCAAATTTGACTTTTTAAAGCATTCTTCTCCTCATTGCCTTTTTGATCCTCTTTTGCCATTTGAGTAAGTCTGTTTTTTAAGGTATTATTTTCCTCAGTCAGGCTGTTGACTCTCATTTCATAATTTTCTTGCATCGTTCTCATTTCTCTTCCCAATTTTCCTCCACTTCTCTTATCTGCGTCTTAAGGTCCTCTGTGTCCTGTAACCAGCTTGTATTTTCCTTTGAAGCTTTTGGTGCAGGAGTTCTGACTTCACTGTTTTCCTCCTGTTCCATGCTTTGCTCCTTTTTGTCCCCAAAATAGGAGTTTAATGTTGAAATCTTCTGTCTGCTTTGTTTCCTTTGCCTGGTCATGTCGCCATTCAGTCTCTTGACCCCTGGGCTTTTTGCCACAGTAGGACTCTGCCACCAGACAGGGGAGCTTTCGTCCCAAATGCTGGGGTTTTCTCAGCTGCCGGAGGTATTAGATGGGTGCCCTCTCTTTGGTATCCACACACTCTGGCAAGCTGGACACACACCCCAGGACCTCCACCCTTTACTGCAATCCAGATCCAAGCAGGTTAAAGCAAGAGTGATTACCCCTCAGACTGGTGCTTGGTCCCCCTACACTCTGCAGGCCAGGAGCTGAAGCTGCTACGTGGTGCTGGCTGGCTGTGCAGGTGTCTTAGCTGTTTCTCGCCCTGGGGGCAAAAGCCACGCACTCCCACTTACTGAATCCCAACGTCCAGAGTGCACTGACCTCTCACTTTGTCCTTCGCATCTATGTGTTGATAAACCTGGAAACGGTCACAGCTGCTGCTGATCTGGAGTCCCTCTAGTCGGCGGCTGGTCAGGCCCTCCTTGGGCCTAAAGCCTGTATGTGGATCTGGGCTCACCTTCCAGAGCGCTGTGCCGCCTACCAGGGTGTCCTCAGCAGGAGGTTAGCTTCTCTGTGTCATTTTGTGGTTTCTGCAGCTCCAAAGTTTGTTTAGAGTCCCCTTTTTACATGGATTGGGGAAGGTGGAAGCTGGAGCCGGGGAGAGGTTGTGCTTCTACTCCGCCATCTTGGCTCCGCCCCCCAAATGTTCTGTATCTTTCAAGGAATCTTGCATGATTTTGACATATTCATGGTACACACCTGGTTTCAGGGCATTGGAGGGAGCTGTTTGCTTTATTGAATTTAAAGACTCGTTTTCTAGTCAACAAACCATAAGCATAATGGGCTCTTGCCTTCTCTCTACCTTACCATCAATTGTGAGACCATAAAAATGTCTCTTGTAGGGAATTATTTATAAAATACTTTTCCAGTTATAATGTAATACATGATGCCTGTAATGCATATGTATAGAATATTTATTATTTCCTTTTTGGATACAGGGTCTCCTTGTCTCCCAGACTCCAAGTACGTCCCTCACTCATGAATCTGATCCCCACTGCTAACCTGCTCCATTTCTGAACTGAGTTGGTTTGCCCCTCCTTAGACAGCTTCCTGCTCTCTGGGAACACTGTATTGCAATTGGATTTAGTTTAGCAACTTATGAATTTATCCTTCTGCAACTCAGAACTCCTGAGCTCAAGCAATCTGCCAGCCTTAGGCTTCCCAGTAGGGGGGTTTACACACATTCATCACCATGCATGGCCTCGTATTGGTTATTCTTATAACATTTTTGTAACACCGGTAAAGCTGGCATGTAGGTGTATTAATGCTCTCCCAGTGCCTACTTTTTTTTGTGGGGGGAAGGGATAGGGTAATAAGGTCTGAGTTTTTTTCAGCAAGCCTTCAATGCCCCCCTTCCTTCTTTTACATTCTTATAGAGTCAGCCAGCCCGTCAGTGTCCTCAAAATTGTGCAGCCTCCACCGTCTAACATTGCTAGTTGCAAAAATACATCATTAGATGAAAGTGTACCAGGGGGGCATTTATTTCTTTAGGAGCAATGTTTCTATACACAAAGTAGGTAATGTGGTAACCGGTAAGAAGACCAACAACAGTGTGTTGACTTTCATCATTAAAGATAACCAGGAGTGGTTAAAAAAAGGGAGTGGTATTTTATGATTTAGGATTATAGAGCTGGAAGGGACCCCAAATACCTTCTAGTTTGATCCTTCATTTTACAGATGAGGAAGCTGAGGAAGTGATTTGCCCAAGGAGACATGAGTAGTAAGTATCAGAGGCGTTAGGTCCTCTGTGTTCATGGTAGGATTTGATAATATGTTAATTAAATGTATAACATATTACACAATTAAATTATAATATATTAATTTAAATTATAGAAATTGTTGTTGAGTCATATTAATCATGTCTGACTCTTCATGACTCTGTTTGGGGTTTTCTTGGCCAAGATACTGGAGTGGTTTGCCATTTCCTTCTGCAGCTCATTTGACAGATAAGGAAACTGAGGCAAAAAGGGTCATACTGCTAGTATCTTAGAACTGGACTGGAGCTCATGAAATTGAGTTTTCCAGGCTTCAGGTCTGCCACTCTATCCACCGTGCCATTTATTTCCTCCTCCTCTTCCTCCTCCTCCTCCTCCCTCACCAGCACCACCACCACACATTTATATAGTATTATTTCCTTAGCATTGTACTAAGCACTTTATAATTATTATCTCATTTGATTCTCACAACAACTCTGCGAGGTAAGCACTATTAATTTCCCCATTTTATAGATGAGACAACTGAGGCAATGACTTGCCCAGGGTCACACAACTAGTAAGTGTATGAGGCCAGAGATGAACTCTGGTCTTCTTGATTCCAGGGCCATCACTCTACCCACTGTATCACCTAGCTGCTCACTAGCATTATGTTAGTCCACCCGTCTTCCCACAGCACCCCCCCCCCCCCGCCGCCCAACATCGACTGTTTCTATCTCTTACCATATTTTCCAGTTAGCTGTCAACCATTAATGGTGACTTTTTTGAAAATTAAGGCTGTATTGCTTTTTGTTTCCAGTAGAATTTAGCTGAATTAATGAAGGGCTTTAATTCACTGGGGCACTTTTTTCTTATAGTTCAATAGACTTACACAATAGTAGATTTTCTTTCGGCTGGACTTACTGGTAGCTTCAGTGGTAATTTGCACAGATTAAACATCTTTGATTTCTCCTTTACTAGGGTTCTCAGGGTATAAATTAGTAAACTTTGATGTAAAATATTAACATTTTTCATAGAATTGCAGAATTTTAGTTCAGAGAGACACCTTAGAGATTTTTTAGATTAGTTCTCTCAATTTATGCATGAGGAAATTGAAGAATAGAAAGGCTAACAGAATTCCCTAAAATCACATGACTAGCAGTGTCCAGACTAGAACTCAGGATCTCCTGACTGCTTGTCCTTCTCATTTCCAGGCTGTTGTCAGGAAAGTCAGATTCTTTCTGTTCATTGTCTTTCATGATGAACTATTTTTCTGATTTTAAATATATCATCTTTGATTAAAATAAGAAAAATACTGTAGTTTCATTGGGTAGCTGTGAGGAAAAAAATGAGAAAGTGAGAGAATTGGAGAAATAGGGTAGATCTGTTCCGTGTGCCAGAATTCCCTGTCTTTTTCTCTTCTTCCCTTCTTCCTTCCTTTTTCTTTTCTTGTTTTTTTTTTCCAGTGTCCAATCAGACAAGCATTTATTAAGTATGTACTACTCATCAGCCAATCACTGGAACATCAAACATTTATTAAGCACTTACTGTATGCCAGGCACTGTAGTATTAGATACAAATAAAAACCAACAGCTTTCTCTCCTTCAAGTAACAGACATTATGTAGGGCATAGGATTATCATATTGCAAACAGCTTAAGTGACTCTGCAGGCTTTCACTGGCAGCAAGTAATAGAACCAAGATTTGAACCCAGATCTTTAGACTTCAAATTGAATGTTCTTTCTGTTTCATCACTGGTACTGAACAATGTCCTGTGCTACAGGGAATAAGAAAAAGATGTAGACTTCAATTCTTGTCCCTCTGCATCTTTTCTTGAATTTTAAGATGGGGGAGCCTGTAGATTATAAAATATCACTTCAGCTTTTACTTTTGTTGTTGAAAACTATAGGCATGTAAATCTAGAAAATAAAATAGGGATGGATGACTCTTCGAATCACATTGATTTTTAAAAGTGAACTAAAGTGTTTTCTTTAAAGATTATCTTATTTGAAATATTCCATTTTCCTCTTTTTCTAGTTTATCACTTTGGTACCAGAGTAAGAATTGACATTGATATGACAGGTGCAGCTTTGCCAAGCGCTTGACAACAAATTTTCATGTGACCCTTTCGACAACCCTGTGAGACAGAGCAAGTCTTATTATTCCTGTATTGTTCATTTGTGTCTAATTTTCTTGGCAAAGACCCTGGAGTGGTTTGCCATTTCCTTCTCCAACTCATTTCACAGATGAGGAAACTGAAGCAAAAAAGTAAAGTGACTTGCCCAGGGTCACACAACTAGTAAGTGTTTGAGGCCAGATTTGAATATAGGAAGAAGGGTCTTCCTGACTATAGGCCTAGAGTTCTATGCACTATGGCACCATCTAGCCGCCCCATTATTCCCATATTACAGGTGAGAAAACTGAGGGTCACCTCAACGAAATGACATTTTCCCTTGACAGAGTTGGGAATCAAACCCAGGTCTTCCAACTTCAGGGCTGGCATCCTTTCCTCTTTATAGCAAGCATCTTCCTATTTGTGATACTCAGTAGAGGGCTTGGCCTTACCTACACTGGAAATGCTACTTTTCCACAGCAAAGGAGGTTCAAGCTTGTTGGTAACATTTGCTGCTCTCCAGGCAAGAATGCGTATGTGTCTTGTACAAGGGTTTTCCCCATTATAATGTAAGCTTCCTGAGGATAGGGTGGTTTTCCTTTTTTCGTTACAATCTTCGGAGTTTAGCTAATAGGCAGCTTCATGTTTGTTGATTGGTGGGCCTGTGTGAAGGGAGATTGAAAGAAACTGATGTGTATGTATAAAGGCATAGGACAAAAATCTTTTTTTTGTTAGGATTTCACGGGGCTTTGTTGTGGGGACAACCTTGAGTATATTTAGAACAGACAAATTCTTGTCTTTTCTTAACCCTAGTTATTTGGAAAATTGAGGAAAATTAGTAGAGGTGATATATTTAGGAAACGCAGGTCAAAATTTGTGAACCAAGGAGAAATTCTGCAGATCTAAGAATTTTAGAATTTTCTTTTCCTCCTAAAGTTTTCATAAGGATATTGAAAAACTCTTCCCTTTTAAGGGCAACACAGTGTGTTTCAGACAGTTAAACAGCCATCAGGAAAGTTTATTCTCTTTTCATATATTCCCCAAGACCTTTTATTTTGAAATAGAGGAAGGAGTTTCCATACCCAGGGATGGAATATTGCATAGGATCATAGATTTAGAACACAGAAAGAACTTTTGAGACCACCTAGTCCATGGGTTCTTAATTTAGGGTCCATGGACTTATTTTTTTTAATTTGATAAGTGTCTTTCAGCATTATTGATTTTCTTTGTCATTCCTATATATTTTCTTTCTACATTTAAAAACATTCTGGGGGTGGCTAGATGGCACAGTGAGTAGAGCACGGGCCATGGAGTTAGGAGGAACTGAGTTCAAATCTGGCCTCAGACACTTAACACAAAAACTAGCCATGTGACCTTGGGCAAGTCATTTAACCCCAATTGCATTACCCTCCCCCCTCCAAAAAAAAAAGTAAAAAAAGCCCCCACCATTCTGAGAAGGGCTATACATAGGCTTCGCCAAAATGCCAGAGGGATCCGAAATACAAAAAAAAAAAAAGGTTAAGAATGTCTTATCTGAGAGAGTAAGGACTGAAACTTCCTAAGGTTGCATGGGTAAACAGATACATGTTTAAAGGGTACAGAGATGGGGAGCCTGTGGCCTTGAGGCCTCAGATTTCCCATCCCTGTTATATAGCATGTTGCCAAGGCACACCTTAATGTTTCCCTCCCCTACCCCTCCAATTGCATTTTATGCCTTATTTAAAAAACAAACAAAAAAAACTTTAGGTAATTTTTTAAACGGTTAAATTTTAGTTCCTTTAGCTTGACCAGTAAAAGCCAGCAAGCTAAGAAGGGTTTTCCAAGTACACTGTGTGCCAGGCATGGTGCTAAATGCTGGAAAATAATACATTGTTTGATTGAGTACTATTCCAGAAAGGTTCACATTTAAAAAAAAAAAAAAGCTTTGGGTACATGCACTAATGAAATATATTGTACACACCTCTGTGGGTAAGTGAAGTATCTCTGAGCCCAGGTCTTAACTCCAGATCTCTTTTCACTGAACCAGGGCTGAGGGAACAAAGGAGCAAATTTCTCAGGAGCAGTTTTCACTTCAACAAAAGTGTTTTCAGAAGCTGCTAGGTGTTTGACATGTCAGGCAAATGGAAAATAAAGAAATTTGTGATGCGGTCCCTTCCATCCAGGAGATTTTCAGAACCCCCAAAGCCTGTTGGGAGTTTTCGAAGCCTCAATGGGAGCTGGTGGGCTAGAGGAGCTTAGAAGTGGGCTTCTGAGTGTCCTGTGATTGATAACTTTGAAGGCAGCCTAGCCTCCATGCTCCAATGCTGAGCTATGTACATTGTCCCCATGTGTTATGGTGACTTTGGGATATGGAAAAAGTGGAAAAACATTAAATGGATATCATTTAAAGTGGAGGGCCCAAAGTGGCATGCTTGATGTCTTACATAAGCTCCTGGGTGTGATGAAATGTTTTTAAAGAGATCATGAGCATTCAATTCAGTATAGAAAATGAAAAATAAATGGTGGGGCTGAAGTGGACCATTTAGAGATGCTGTGACTAATTGCAAGAAAAATGTGAGAGCCACTGACAAGCAAGGGAAAATTTAGAAAAATGGCCTATTTAGAGAGAGGCCTGGTGGGAGTGTGATCTGATGGTTAGGTTGGAATGGGATCCAGGGGCTTGGCTCTGTTCTTTTAAATATTTTCCTCCAGAGCTATATGCTTCCTCTCCATTTTCTTGGATGTAAATGATCATTTCCCTTATCCTTTAGAGGGGTTGACTATGATTAAAAATCCTGGCTCATGGTTCTACAATCATATAGCAAAACACAATTTCTTTTTCACAATTTCCTGTCTCCCCCATTTTATACCCTTCCTGAATTGGTAGAAAAGAGAAATGCCCAGAAAGGCTATGTAAGGAAATCACATCACTACTGTCTTAAGAATTACCTTCCCTCAGCCTGTTTTGTTTTTCTACCCTGCTAATCTCTAATATAGCAATCTTCTCCACAGTAATTAAATATAATATTACAAGTAGAAGAATTTAACTTATGGTGAAAAATAAATGCAGGAGTTGGTGAACCTTATACAATAAACATTTGCATTTTGTGCAGCTGTCGCATAGAATTAAGAAGAAATGCTGTAAGGAGAGCTGAACCTCAACTTGGGTGGATGTTTGCCACCTTCAGTATCTGAATCCCAGTGCCTTTGAGGCCTTCTGGACTAGAATGTGCCCAAGGTGCTTTGAAGAATGTCAGTGGCACATTGCCACCTTGTGGCCACAAGAGTTTCCCTCTTTATCTATTTGTGACAGAGAAGGCAAATTGGAAAAAAGAAATTCCAGTTTTGGAATCCTCAAGTACTTTGATCTAGCATGAACTTTTATGTCTTATGTAGTAAATGCTTTTATGTAAAGTAAGCACATCACTTTACCCAGCAGAATCAGAATTTGGGTAAATATTGAGGATATGGATGTGGGTATGCCTTTTTTTATATCTGCCTGGGCATTTGTGTATCTGAAAGTGTGTTTCTCCTAAATATGTAAGTAAAAATAATATGCTTTTGTTCAGTCATGGAAGTTTTTCTCCTAAAAGCTGGGCAGATATTTTAAAAATTATTTTTGTCTATACCTGTGATTTCATCAGGGTATGGAACTCTGTAATGAAAAAAGTCCATTAACCAGTATTATTCAGTTGGTTCAGTCATTTCAAATTCTTCATAACCTCATTTTGGGATTTTCTTGGCAAAGATACTGGAGTGGTTAGCCATTTCCTTCTATTTCTGGTTAATTCTGGGAATTGCAGAGATCCAAGGTAGTGTTTTTCATCTGTAAGACTCATTTTATAGATGAGGAAACAGATTCAAACAGGGTTAAATGACTTGCCCAAGGTCATACAGCTAGTAAGTGTCTGAGGCTGGATTTGAACTCTGGGAAAAGGAGACTTCCTGACTCTAGGCCCAGCACCCTATCCACTGTACCATCTAGCTGCCTCATTACCTGTTAATCTATACAGATCAATTATTTTGCAGTTTATAGATAGCCTTAGCAAGCTGCCTAGAACACTGAGAGATTAAATGATTTGTTCAAGTTCAAAAACTTCACACTTGGACCTATATCTTATTTACTCTAAGGAGAGTTCTTTATCAGTTTTCCATTCATTAATAAAATCATAGAATCTTATATTTGGATCTGGAAGCGGTCTTAGAGACTTTTTAGTTGAGTTCAACTTCTCATTTTACAGATGAGGAAACTGAGGGAAAAAAAAGTTAAGGGTCTTCTGAGGCAGGATTTGAACCCAGATCTAGGAGCTAAGTCTTTGCTTACAAATGTCATAATGGTGTGGCAGGAGGAATTTTATTTAAAAACAAACAAACAAACGACGTTTTTAATAGCAGAGGAATCAGAGGCTTAGGTTAATTGACTTGCGCAGTCCTGCAGTTAATAAATGTGGGCAAAAAGATCCAAACCCAGATGTATCCTTATTCCAAGTCCAACATTTTTTTATTCTTATAATATGATCTCTCTTCAAGTGATTTTGTCTATTGGAAACCAAAAACAAAAGACCATATTGTTTCTTTTCCCTTGTAACAGATTTCCTTTAAAGTACTGTGTAGTGACAGATGGATCTGTATGTTGGTGGCACTTTGAAAATACCTGCACGTATCCAAGAATCGATATACAAGTAACTTTCCCTCTTGTGAATAACTGAAGATGTATGTTAATTGTCCACAAGCTCATTTTGCTACTAGGCAGAGAGTCTTGCAGATGAAAAACACCACCTTGGATCTCTGCAATTCCCAGAACTAACCAATCAAGTTCAAGACAAAATGGGATGGGGAGAGAGGAAAAGGAAATAGGAAGCAAATAGCTCATTAGTCTTGCCTTCTGGGCTCGGAGGGAATGTGATCCCTCAGAAAGTGACACTTGTTTTTTGTCTTTGCAGCTTGATCACATATTGTCCCCTCCGCCCATGCCATTTCGAAAATGCAGCAACCCTGATGTATCTGCTGTCCCTGGAAAATCACTTAAATTTAAAAGACAGCTGAGTGAAGATGGGAAACAACTGAGGCGAGGGAGCCTTGGGGGAGCATTGACTGGTGAGTGCTGGGATGGTGGGTTGCCAGGATGTTCCGGTGTTCAGTACTGCTATAGCTTTTCCTTTGAAGAGTCCAGAGTAGCCCGTTTCACCCAAGCTCCTCTTTCCATTGCTATAATCTCAACCAGCCTGTGACTCAAGGAATTCCCAAGGAGCCATGTGAGGTCATGACAATTAGGGTCAGACAGCTCATCTCAGTGGTCAGAAGTGGGATTCAACCTCAGTTCTTGACTCCAAGGCCACTTTGTATGCTCGGTCAGCTTGATTCTTACTTAACTCAGGCCTAGCTATGAAAATTGACCCATTTGAAAATGAACTGGTTCCTAAGTAGACTGGCAGATGAGATTTGCCTAAACAAAAACAGCAAAGAATAAAATAAAATAAAACAAAATAAGGAACATATAGAAGACCTGAGTTTGAATTCTGCCTCAGACTAAATTCTCTACTCTTCACCACCATGCCTCAGCTGTCTTCCTTCAGTGCCTCCATAGCCCCATTTTCCTATTTGTGAGTTCTTGGAACCTCCATTTTGGGAAAGATCGGCCAATTCTTCATTCCCTGAGCTTTGCCTTCATTCCTCAACTGCCTTCTTCTGCCCCTCCATCTGACCCACCCTCCTACCCTTGCTTCTTCAGATCCCTTTTATGTGTTGAACATCAAGGAAGAGAGAACATATTTACATGCATCTACTAAGCCACTTAGAGTAATAATTACAGCATCACGAAGACTAACTGGAAGGAATTTGGTGCTGCTGTAAGAAAATAGGCAGAAAGATAAGTTTCCTTTCTCTTTACATTAGCATGTAAGCTTCTTCAGGGCAGGAGCTTACTATTCTCTTTCCTGGTACATAGTAAGCAATTAATTCCTTTTTTTTTTTTTTTTAAAGCAATCGGGGTTAAGTAACTTGCTCAAGGTTACACGGCCAGTTATTTCTGGGTGTGGTGCTGAGTATCTGAGCCCAGATTCGATCCCCCAGGTCATCCCGACACTGGGGCCTGTGCTCTTACTCACTGAGCCACCTGGCTGCCCCTAAGCAATTAATTCTTGTTGATTAGCTGTATGATAGCAAGTCTTTTAATATCTATGTACCTCAGTTTCCTCAAATGAAAAATGAGGGCATTGGACTTGGTGGCCCCTCAGATCTCTGGTTTATTTCTTCTTGATAGGACTAATCCTGTTCCTGTTTTCTCTAAACCTTTACTGTTGGATAAGGAATAGCCCTTTTATGGCCATAGCCTTACCAATAGTCCTGTCAACTAGCTATCTTCCATGCTGGGAATGCTGCCCTTCCTCATCCTGGCCTCCTAACTTCTTTAGAGTTTCAACTCAAGTCCGTCTTCTTCCTGGTCTTTCCTAGGGCTCCTTAGTCTTAGTGCATTTCCTCTGAGATTACAGCCAATTTATCTTGAATATATCCTGTTTGTACATGTGGTTGTTTGCATGTTGTCTCCTCCTTTAGACTGTGCACTCCGAGAGCAGAGAGGTTTTTTTGTTTGTTTTTTAGTTTGTTTGGCTTTTCTATTTATTACCAGTGCTTACCACAGTGGTCAGAACACAGAAGATTCTTAAAAAATGCTTGTTGAGGGGCGGCCAGGTAGCACAGCGAGTAAGAGCACTGGCTCCAGTGTTGGGACGACCTGGAGATCGAATCCCGGGCTCAGACACTCAGTACCACACCCAGAAATAACTGGCCGTGTAACCTTGAGCAAGTTACTTAACCCTCATTGCTTAAAAAAAAAAATGCTTGTTGACTGACAACCAAGTCTTGGTCATAACTATGAGGCTAAATTTACTTCCATGATCTTTTTTTTCTGTTAATTTTGTGCACATTTGTGTGTCATCATCATTAGTGTTATTATTGACCATCTTTCTGGGTATTGTTTTCTTACAAATGAACCAAATTTTTTATTGCTAGTCTTCTTACTGTGTTAAAATTGTTATTCTATTCTATCTGAATATATGTGTGTATACCAGGATGAGGAAGGGCAGCATTCCCAGGATGGAAGATAGCTAGTTGACAGGACTATTGGTAAGGCTATGGCCATAAAAGGGCTATTCCTTATCCAACAGTAAAGGTTTAGAGAAAACAGGAACAGGATTAGTCCTATCAAGAAGAAACAAACCAGAGATCTGAGGGGCCACCAAGTCCAATGCCCTCATTTTTCATTTGAGGAAACTGAGGTACATAGATATACACACATATATATATTTATACATATTCTATTTATATGAATATTTTCTTCTTCTTCCTCCATTTTCAGCTTAAAGATTTCTTGATTAGATTTTCATGTCTCCAGACAGATGTTTTGTATTGATCTTTGTTGGATTTATTCTATCACTGCTCACTCTTCTATCTCAAGGCATGAACAGAAAACCAAACTAGCATCAAAATCTCTTAATATATTAAAAACATTTCCTAGTGTTTCTGTGAAAATGAAGACAAGTCTCCAAATGATATTCAAGAACAGAGATGTCAAACTTGCTGCTAGTCCCAACTGCTTGAACCAGATTAAAATGTAATCGGTAAATGTTTAACAAAATAAATTAAAATGCAGTACAATATGAGTAATGTTAATTGACAGTTTTCTAGTCAATATATGACCAGAAGAGATCCTTTCCTATTTGAGTTTGACACATTTGTCTAGAGGATTTGGAAATTCATATTTCTCATACAATTTTTCCTATCAGATATTTCAAACTGGATGGCCTGGAGACAACTTAAACTCACTATATCCAAAACCAAATTTGCTGTCCATCAACCATCTTCTATATTATTCTATTTCTGCTGCAGATAGCTGCAGCCATGGGCTGCCAGGTCCAAATCTCACTTTCTCTCACCCTACATAAAGTTCTCAATTGTCAAGTCTTGTCATTTTCTGTCCTCATAACACCTCTAGTACCTGGACCCATTTTCTTTACCCTCACAACCACCACCTTTGTTTTGACCTCTTGCCTGAATCATTATATCAGTCTCTGACTTGGTCTGCTTGTCTCAAGCCTTTCCTCACATCAGTCCATTCTCCACATTGTTACCAAGGTGATTTGTGTTGGTCCTACTCATCAAATTCCCAGTGGCTCCCTACTTATTGCCTCTGGATTAAATATAATAAACGCTTTTATTTAGCTTTTAAAGTCTTTGTTCCAGTTTATTGTATTTTATTCTTCCTCCCACACTGTACAATTCAGCCAAACTGCCCTTCTTTTCATTCCTTGACTACATTATTCCATCTCTTCCCTCCATGATATGACACTTACTAGCTGTCCTCCATGCTTGGAATGTTGTTGTTTTTTGCTTATTTCAGCCATTTCAGTCATGCCTGACTCTCTGTGACTCCATTTTGGGATTTTCTTGGCAAAGATACTGAAGTGGTTTGCCATTTCCTTCTCCAGCTCATTTTACAGATGAGGCAACTGAAGCAAACAGGGTTAAGTGACTTGCTCAGGGTCACACATTTATTAAGTATTTGAGGCCAGATTTGCACTCATGAAGATGGGTCTTCCTGATTCCACGAGCAGTACATCATCTAGTTGTCTGTTTGTAATATACTCCCTCCTCATACCTTTATCCTTCACAAGCTCTCCTCCTGCTAAAGTTTTTTTCATGATCCCCTCCATTCCTAGAGACCTTTTATTTAAATGCTTTTTATTTAAATGTTTTATATCTATTTGTATTTTAAATATATTTATTGTATATATTTTTATTTAAGTCATTGCTGTCTCCCCATTAGTAGGAATTGTTTCATTTATTATATTTTAACCCTTAGCACTAGAACAGTGCCTAACACAAAAGAGATGCTTAATAAATATTTCTTCATAAATTGATAACAGTTATCCCATTTCCTCATTGGAAAATGTCCTAGATTAGTGTTTGAGATTTCTGGTTGCTGGATACCTTGGGTATCTTGAAGCTATAGCCTGACTATTTGGAATCAATTGCAGGGGGGTGGTGGGGTGGGGGGAGGAGATCTCCTGAGGATATGGCCTTGGTTTAATTCTGGGTGCCATCTGAATGTCTAATCTAAGAATACATAATTTAAAAAAAGAATACATAATCCCATGATCCTATAATATGGCCGTTGAAACTAGACTTTTCTAGGGATAAAGGTAGTAAGCAGTCCAGGAGTAGACAAGTGGGTGAGGGGGAAGCGAGATATTTTCTGTCTTTGGATCTCTAAGCAGTAACTGCTTAATCAATTCTAGTTGATTGAATAACTGATAGTAGAATCCTTGAGCAAACACCCAGCTTTGGGTATAGTAAAGTGATATCATTCCCTTCCACCCTGACCCAGTGGGATAGTTATGTTGACAAGGTTTTGTCCTTGAAACAATCTATACAAATTGTTTCCTCTTGACTACCATTTTGATTCAGCAGCTATAGGATATTTTATTAAAAATAAAATTGGACAATTTCTCTTCAGTGCTGATCAGAGGTTGGGGGCATGTAAACAACAGGACCCCAAGGGCTGCAGTTTATTGCGTACCTTATCATCTGGTAGTGGAGGTTATTTGGGAGGAGGGGATGAGGAGGGGGAAGGTGATTCACTTTTTATATACTCCAGTATGCTGAGGTCTCTTAAAAGTACTATGTAAACATTTACTGAGATTCTAGCACCCTGGTGAGGGAGATGAGGCAGTATTCTAATCATTTTTCAGACCCATAAAGTACGGCCAGGAGTTGTTGTAGTATGCCCGACGGTTCACAGCAAGAATGTTACAGAGCAAGAAGCAGAACCTCAGGATCTCAACTTCTGGCTCCTTGATGTGTAAATGAATGCCCAGAAACCATTTTCAGTCTCTGGGTCTGGGGGGCTGCTTCATGGACTTCATAGCCAAGGCTCGAAAGGCATCCTTTCTTTATAAAGAGAAGCAGTGATTCTTTTGAATCTTGAATGCTTGAGTGTTTGGGATAGAGGGAGGGTGAAATACACACATATGTATTATACACACATGTAGTATGTATGTATGTAATGTGTATATGCATGTATATACACATATATTGTAGGTATGAACATAACAGTGTAGCACACACGTACATAATACTATCTATTTCTTTATATACATGTATACTCATGCACATGCATACATATGCAATACACGCGTTCTCACATATATGCATATATACACATAAGTACATATGATAATATATTTATATTAACAAAATCTATAGTGTGTTATATGTGTAAACACGTACATGGTATACATATATATGTCTCTAAAGAACTTTGGAATTGAGTGAAATGGTAGACACTGACACAGGACCACCCAATATGGCGTGCCCACATCAAGGAAGATGCTGTGCTCTATGAGCAAAGCAGAATTGCAGTAACTCAAAAGAAAAGTGAGATGCATGAATTTATAGACATCTCCACTCCAAAGATCATATGGACTATTTGTACCCATTCAGTGCTGTAAAATCTTCTGATCTCACATTGGTCAGATGAGCCATTTGGATGCATTGTACTCCAACATAACGATACCATTTTGGTCCTCCTCGAGAACAAAGGACAAAAGCGACCAACCAACAACCAATACATATATGTGCAATATGAAAAACATGCATACATATACACTATATGCATTTATGAATACACTATGCACAGATTAGTCATCTCTGTATATAATATGTATGTACACATGTTATATACTTGCATATACACATGTAATTTGAAAAAATGTTATAAATAAAGTATTAGCATATAAATCAGAATTCACAAATTCAACTAGTGTTGTTACATCCTGTGCAAAAAACAATAGAAGTATTTTGCTTTACTGAAATATGGGGATTAAGAATGACAAACTACGGGCGGCCAGGTGGCTCAGTGAGTAAGAGCACCGGCCCCAGTGTCAGGATGACATGGGGGATAAAATTTGTGCTCAGATACTTAGCACCACACCCAGAAATAACTGGCTGTGTAACTAACCCCAATTGCTTTAAAAAAAAAAAAAGAATGACAAACTGGGATCAAGATGGCAGAGTAGAAACAGGACTTCTGCACAGCTCCTGCTTCCACCTCCTCCAATTCATGTAAAAAATGACTCTGAACAAACTTTGGAGCTACAGAACCTGCAAAATGACAGAGAGAAGGCAACTTCCAGCTGAAGACAGTCTGGCAGGCTGGCAGGAAGAGGCCAACACAGTGCTCTGGGAGCCGAGTCCAGACCCACATGAACCAGAGGTTTTAGCCTCAGGGTGGCTGCAACCAGCCACTGACTGGAGGGACTTCAAATCAACAGCAGCTGTGATGGTTTCCAGAATTATCAACCCATAGATGCTAAGGACAAAAGGGGAGGTCAGTGCAGTGTGGACTTTGTGGGAACAGGGAGTTCAGGAGTGTGGTCTTGCCTTTGCCCCCTGGGGCGAGAAGCTGCTGAGGTGAGACGGTCATGCAACCGCCATCTGGCTGCTTCAGAGCTACTGGCCTGCAGATTGTAGGGGGACCAAGTGACCAGTCTGAGGGGTAATTGCTCCTGCTTTAGCCTGCTTGGATCTGGATCATTGCCTACAGTTGAGGTCCTGGGGCACATGACCAGTTTGCCAGAGCTTGTGGAGGCTTCTGAGAGGGCAGCCCACTAGTAGCTCCAGCAGCTGAGAAAACCCCAGAGATTGGGACAAAGCTCCCCTTTCTGGTAGCAGAATTCTACTGTGGCAAAAAGCTAAAAAGTCAAGTAATTGAGTGGCAACATGAGCAAGCAAAGGAATCAAAGCTAGCACAGCAATCCGGTTTTACACTCCTATTTTGGGAACATAAGGAATCAAAGCATGGAACAAGAGGAAGACAACAAAGTAAGACCTCCTGCACCAAAAGCTTCTAAGAAAAATACAAGCTGGCCATAGAGGAGCTTAAGAAGGATTTTGAAAACTAAATAAGAGAAGTGGAGGAAAAATTGGGAAGAAAAATGAGAACCATGCAAGAAAATTATGAAATGAGAGTCAACAATCTGACTGAAGAAAATAACACCTTAAAAAATAAACTAACTGAAATGGCAAAAGAGGCTCAAAAAGGCAATGAGGAGAATCCCAAAAAAGAATCTCAAAAGCTCACTGAAGAGAATAATTCCTTCAGAATTAGATTGGAGCAAATGGAAGCTAGTGACTTTATGAGAAATCAAGATACTATTAAACAGATTCAAACAAATGAAAAAATAGAAGGCAATGTAAAATATCTCATTGGGAAAACCACTGACCTGGAAAATAGATCCAGGAGAGATAATTTAAAAATTATTGGACAAACTGAAAGCCATGATAAAAAAAAAAATAACCTAGAAATCATCCTTCAAGGAATTCTCAAGGAAAATTGCCCTGATGTTTTAGAATCAGAGGGAAAAATAGAAGTTGAAAGAATCTACCAATTACTTCTTGAAAAAGATCTCAAAAAGAAAACTCTTTGGAATATTATAGCCAGGTTCTAGAGTTCCCGATCAAGGAGAAAATATTACAAGCAGCCAGGAACAAACAATTTGAACATTGTAGAAACACATTCAGGATAACGCAGGATCTGGGAGCTTCTATAATGAGGCACCAAAGGGCTTGGAATATGCTATTTCAGAGGTCAAAGGAGCTGGGATTAAAACCAAGAATCATCTACCCAGCAAAACCGAGTATCATGTTTCAGGGGAAAATATATTAATTCAATGGAATAGATGACTTTCATTCATGATGAAAAAACCAGAGTTGAATAGAAAATTTGACATTCAGATATAAGAAGCAAGAGAAGCATGAGAAGGTAAACAGGGAAAAGAAATCATAAGGAACATATCAAAGTTGAACTATTTACATTCCTACATGGAAAAACGATAATTGTAACTTATGAAACTTTTCTCAGTATAAGAATAGTTGAAAGGAATAGAAATGTGTGTGTGTGTATGCACACACATATATGTCTATATTGGAGGGTATGTGGGCATATGAATACATATGTGAGTGTGTGTACATATGTTTACAGGTATACATAGACAGAGGGCAGAGGACCAATGTAATAGGAAGGGATGGTACTTAAAAGATGAAATTAAGAGGTGAGAGAGGAACATAATAAGAGAAGATGAGAAACTGAATGGGGTAAATTATCTCATATAGAACTGTTACAATGGAGCAGAAGAACAGGAAGGCAAAAGGGAATGAGTCAACCTGACTCTCATTGAATTTGACTTAGGGAGGGAATGACATACACATTAAATAGGGTATCTCACCCTTCAGGAGAGTCAGGAAGGGGATGAGAGGGAGTATGACGGAAGGGAGGGCAGGCTGGGGTGGAGGGAAGTTGGAAGCACACACTTTTGAAAAGGGACAGGATCAAAGTAGAGAATAGAATAAGTGGGGGGGGGATTCAATGGAGGTAAATATAGTCAGTCTTTCATAATATATCCACTATGGAGATGTTTTGCATATATATACATGTACAACCCATATTGAATTGCTTATCTTCCCAGTAAGGGTGGGTTACAAGGGAGGACGCGAAAGAATCTGGAATTCAAAGTTTTAAAATCAAATGTTTAAAATATATATATATATATAATTATTATTTTACATGCAACTTGGAAATAAGTTATGCAGGCACAGGGGCATAGAGTCCACATGCCCTACTGGAAAGTCAGAGGGGGAATGGGGGAAGAAATAGGAGAGAGCTGATTGAGGAAGGGGATATTCAGTGGGATCGCTGTTTTGGGGTGGTGGGTAGGGGAAAATGGGGAGAAAATTTGTAACTCAAAATCTTGTGGAAATGAATGATGTAAACTAAAATTAAACATAAAATTTAATTTAAAAAATTTGACAAACTGGGGGAAAAACAATTTTGAGTAAATGACTATGAGAAGGGAAAACACAAAACCAGCTGAATATGCTTGTATAACTCTACCAGCACGGAGCTTGCCTGAACTACCCTCCTCTCTAAGAACCCTTGAGACCGATGTGATTTTGTGTGTTTGGGGTTCTTAGTTTTTATTTAAATTTCTTTTTTCAAAAGTAACAAGTAGACTACCCTTTGAATATTGAAAACATTTATTAGGGACTTGAAAAATTATAGCAAAGCAGCTGAGATGCTTTCCATTTGATGTTGGAAAACTGGAGGCTGTAAAATCGTTATTCTCACATCTCAACTGATGAGTTGTCTTCACTTCAGGTTCCCGTGTAGATCCTCTGGATTACAGTTTGTCTGTCTCTGGAAATGAAATCAACTTTGGATTGATCAAGTCTCAGGTCTCAAGACCAGGTACATCACAGGCCAGTGACCTCTGGCTAAGAATAGTTTTATCAGGTCCTTTGGGACCTATTTTTTTCTTTTAGTTTTTCAAATGGCATGGAACCACTCCTTTATTTTTTATTATTATTTAATTTTTTTCAATGAACAAAAATCTATTTTCTCTTTCTCCTTCCTGTTTCTCCCCAACCTCCAACATTGTTAAAAATTAAAACAATAAAACACCCTGTAACAAGTATGTATAGTCAATCAAAATATTCCTGCATTATCTATATCCCCCAAATGTCTTAACTTATACCCTGAGTCCATCAGCTCTCTCTCAAGATGTGAGGAGGCTGCTTCATTGGACCTCTGGAATTGTGGCTGGTCATTGTGTTGATCACAATTCTTAAGACTTTCAGAGTTTAAATAGATGTTTATTGATATCTTTTAATATCACCAGAACTTTGCACCTTTCCTTTTCCAGTGTACCATCTGATATAATAAATAAAATTTTTAAGAAAAAAAAGGAAGAAGAAAAAAATTATCATTTCTGCAAATGAATGGTGTGTGAGTATCTTCTCATATCTCTTCTTTGGAGCCATGTTTTTCTTTGTAGCTGATGATGTTATATAAATGTTTCTGCTCCCTCAACTCTGCATCAGTTCATGCAAGACTTCCAACTTTCTCTGAAATGGTCTTCGTTGTTTCTTGCAGCATAGTAGTGTTCCGGTATATTTTCCCAATTGATAGAATCCCTCACCATTAATTTCCAATTCTTTGCCAGTCAAAAAAAATTACTTCAAATATATATATATATATATTTTTTACAAATTGGTCATTTAGGGATGCTTTCAAACATTGTGCATTATCTCTTTGTTCATGAACTTGCCATTCAGTCATTTCAGTTGCATCCAGCTCTTTGTTATCCCATTTGAGGTTATCTTGGCAAAGTTGCTGGAGTGGTTTGCCATTTCCTTCTCCAGTTTATTTGACAGATGAGGAAACTGAGGCAAATGGATTTAAATGACTTGCCCAGGGTCATACAGCTAGTAAATGTCTGAGGCCAGATTTGAACTCAGTAAGATGAGTCTTCCTGACTCCAGGCTCAGCACTCTAGTCACTGTTACCACCTACCTATGGCACAGATGAACTTGATACTATAAGCCTTAACTAGGGAAAGGTTGGACAGTCAGCCAAGTGCACTCCTAATGCAGGCTCTGCCTAGTCAAGGGGGTTGGAGTCTGGGTGGGATTTCCTTATTGGTCAAAATGAATATTTGAATGTTATGATCACAGCAGCAGCAGAGTACCACAAGCCAGGCTTGTTTATCTAGCCAATGTACTGTGTTTTGCATGAATAGTTTCTCATCCAAGTGCCTTGTTAAGCTCCAAGAGCAACTTTAAAGGAATCTAAAGGGGGATAAATCTAACTAAAATATGGCTATTTATAAGTGGCTTTGGCATTGAGTGAATATTGCTTCTGAAAACCTAGGATGCACTATACATATCACTTACTGTTTAAAAAAGAAATGCTTGCCAAAGATGGTGCTTGAACACAAGAATCAAAAAGATGAATTCAAATGCACATGAATAGTTAATAAGGGCAGACTAGGATCTCATTTGTCCCTATATCACCCCATCCTCTAAGGCTAATGGTAGATCTGAATAGAGAACATTCAATTAAAAACATTTTTTAAGTGCCTTCCCTGGGCTAGGTGCTGTGTTTGGTATTGAGGAATACAAAGGTTAAAACAAGAAGCAATCAGTATTGTAAAATAATTATACTTTCATGGTGGGATAAAGCTGGTACACTGGTAAGGAAATATAAAGTAATTTGAGGTGGGAGACAGAATGGATAATGTACAGGATCAGGAGGGTGGCCCTTGAGCAGAGCTTTGAATGATGCAAAAGATTCTAAGAGGCAGAGGTGAAGAGGGAGTCAGTTGCAGGGTGGGGCGGCGGGGGTGATGGGACTTGAGAGTAGCCTCCACTAAAGCTTGGAATCCTGAGTTTGGAGAATAACCAGTGGTGTAGTTTGTCTGGAATATAGAGTGATGGGTAATAATGCCAGCCATACCTGGTCAGGGCTTTAAATATGTTTTTATTTAACCGAGAGGTAATAGGGAGTCATTGAAGCTATTTGAGAAAGAAAATGACAAGTATGTTAGGAATGTTATTTTGATAGCATTGTGGAAGATGGATTATCATCTGCTTTTTGAAAGAAGTTCCAAGATTTCCTTCCTAAGAGAACGTCAGATTTGGGTTTTCTATTCTAATTCCTGGTTTCTACTTTCCTTGCTGATAGTGTGTACCAAATTGTGCACAGGCAAACCCACAAAAGACAGCACCAGTCCCACCTTGTGTTAAGCTTTGCCTGCTATAAAGACCATTCTTGCTACTGGCTGCTATTTTCTCCCCCAAACTCATGATACATCTAGGCTGCAAATATATATCTAGGGGGAAAAGTGTGAATTCGTTTCCATAACACAGGGCAGAAATTGGTTTAACTTGATTCTACTGAATCAAGCCCATTTAGAACTGAGAAAAATATGTAGTTTAGCAGAAATAATTTATGGAATTGAAGAGTATTTTTCTTATTTGAGTCTCCAAGCAACAGATAGACTCACTGGACTAGCATTTTTTTGCCTTGGTAATAAGCTTTTTGAAATATTTCTTGTTTCTGTGCTTATAAATCATTTTCCATCTTGAATGTTTTATTGATCGTCTGGGTCATATAGTTAGTATATGAGTACATGTATCTGTCTATCCTATCTATCTTTTCTCTCTCTGTCTCTCTCTTATTCTTTCTCTTATTCTCTCTCCTTCTCTGTTTTCCTTCTTGCAGTAAGCTTTGGTCTTAGGAGACCTTCCTAATGAGACATTCATCTCTTCCACAGTTCTTGGACAGATGCTGCTTCTCAATGAATTTCTGTCAGGGAGACTTACTTTGAGTCTGATTTCCCATGCAGATGGTCTACATGCTGAGTTATTGCTTGTTTTAACTCTCCCTCCCCTTCCCTCAGCACTCCTTCCAGGAATTGGGGTTGCCTAATGACTAGGAACTTCCAAATGGCCACCCTTTTCAGAACCAGACAGGCAGAGAATTCTCTTGGAAACTCATCCTCTTTTCTTCAAATATTAAAACTCTACAGCTTCCTCAAAAGAAGATGTCAAGTAAGGATAGGAAAAAAGTGGTAAAGAGGGACTAAATGAAGCATCCTAGGAATGGGGCTGGTTTCTTTTGCTTGGAGTCAGCTGAGCTGATCCCTGCTTGAGTCTAAAAACTCAGAGTTTGCTCTGAAAGCTTTCTTACTTTGAGAGGGAGTCCCATTTTATTAGCAAATCTCTTTTTCCCTTTCATCATTTGTTTTAATATTCTGAAACAGATATTTTAAGTATTTAAACTAATTAGATGGGGTAAGGAGTGTTAATTGACTGTTAGGTCTATGTAAAGTCTCTTGTATATGCCCCTTTCTGTCTTCTGACACTACCACCATTATGGTAGAGGCTCTTGTCTCTTCCCATCTGGATTATTGTAATAGCCTGCTGGTTGGTCCTCCTGCCTTAAGTTTCTCCTTACTCCAGTCCATCCTATGCTCAGCTGCAGAAGTGATCTTCCTAAAGTGCATGTCTGACCATGTCACGCCCCTACTCAATAAAACTCTGGTGATTCCCTGTTACTTCCAGGAATGAATATAAAATAAAATCCTCTGACTTTCATAGCCCTTACAGCTTGCCTCCCTTCTTACCTTTTCTAGTCTTCTTTTTATTATTGCCCCCTCTGTATTCAGTGATCAAGAGATACTGGCTTGCAAAATGTCCCATCTCTGATGCTGGGTATTTTCACTGGCTGGAATTCTCTCCCTGCCTCCTCTCTGCCTCCTGACTTCTTTCAGATGTCAGCTAAAATTTCACATGCACAACGCCTTTCTCAGCCCTCCTTATTCTTCATGTCTTCCCTCTGATATTACCCCCAATTTATCCTCTACATATCTTGTTGGTACACACTGGGGTTCTTTACAGGTTGTCTCTTTCCTTAATTAGATTGTAAGTCTTTGAGGGCAGAGACTGTTTTTGCATTTCTATTTCCAGGGCTTATCCTGGTACCTGGCACATAGCAGGCAGCAATAATGTATATTTTTTCAGCCTCTGGATTTTTTTTTTTACTCTTTGGTTTTTAATATGATTCTTTTTGTTACAAACCTAAGTCCTCATTTAGAGAAGGAAGGAAACCAACCTTTACAGTACATCTACTACTACAGTACATCAGCTAGATGCTTTATACATTATCTCATTTGGTTTTCACAATAATCCTCAGAGGGAGATTATATTATTATCCCCATTTTGCAGTTGAGGAAACTGAGGTAGATAGAAATTAGATGATTTTTCCAGTGTCACACAGCTAGGAAGTGTTTGAGGCTGGATCTGAAATCCTGTCTTCTTGACCCCAGGTCCAGATCTCTATCCATTTCAATACCTAGCTTTGTAGGTGCTGAGTAGGCAATCTTTGTAAACATATTTCATTCTTTACCTAATTCTCTCCTATAAAGAACAAGTTAATTATTTTAAATTAACTTTTAAAAAATGAAACTTGGTGGTGAAATTTGAATTTGGTTCACTAGTATGTTCACAGTGGTGTTTAATTACCTTTAAATTTACATCACTGTCCCTTCCTCCATTCTTTTCTCTATCATCAGTTTAATTAAATCAATCAACCAACATTTGTTGATGACCTATTAGGAAACCCACTAGGTAATGCAGTGGATAGAGTCCTGGACCTGGAGTCAGGAAGACTTCTCCCTGAGTTCAAATTTAACCTCAGACACTTACTAGCTGTGTGACTCTGGTTGCCTCAGTTTCCTCATCTGTCAAATGAGCTGGAGAAGGAAATGGCAAAGCATTACAATATCTGTCAAGAAAACCCAAAATAGGGTCACAGAGTCAGACACAACTGAAAAATGACTGAAATGGAAAAGTAAAAAATACTAAGTTGCTGTACTGTTTTCTAGGGATACAAAGTTATAGAAATAGTCTCAGCCCTCAAGGAACTTACATTTCAATGTCCAATATTTTAATTTAAAATAGCCTGCTGAAAACTACACAGCCTCCCCATGGGAAGACGTTGGGTGAGATGAGAAAATTAAATTATAAAGAGGGCAAACTGGGACTAAAGCTGAAGTCAGCAGGAACTGAGTAGGTTTCTTTTGTTTGGAGTCAGCCAAGCTGATACCTTGCATATGTCTCTGAAAAGCACTCTGCTTCTTACTTTTGTGTGCTTGAAGACAAAGCTCTAAGTGAATTTGAGAAGTCAGCAGTCAGCACCTATCAAGGACCTACTCTTTTGGCCACGCTGCTTTCCTGTCCATTAACTTGTCCTCCGTGTGTCATGCTTCTGGAATCATGACTTTTCATCTTTATGACAAAATCTTCATGGAATGCTATTCTAAGATTAAGGAGAAAAACATGGTCCCTGTATCCTCAGAGTTTTACATATACATAATAAAATGGGTATGTGCTGTAGAAAACAGAAGTTTTAATCAGGACATTGGAAAGTAGTAGAAGACCACATCAGCACAGATCATAGAAAACAAGAACAAACTGGGCAAGAGCTTTAGTTTTCATTATTTTTCTTCTTAAGGTAATGGGGTGAAATGACTTGCCCAGGGTCACACAGCTAGTCTATGTCAAGTGTCTGAGATCAGATTTGAACTCGGGTCCTCCTGGTGTTCTATTCACTGCGCCACCTAGCTGCCCCTAGTTCCAATGCTTAAAGCACTGAATTCTGTCTTATACCGAGTCATAAGATTACAGACTTAGATCTAGAAGGAACTTTAGAGATGCCTTAGTCCAACTCCTTAATTTTACATATGAGGAAATTGGAGGCTTCAGAGAGGTCCCACAGCTAGTAAATGCCTGGGGCACAATGTAAACTTGGTTCTTCGTGACTTCAAGCCCAGTGCTCACTCCGTCCTCTGGATTACCTAACTTTCTCCTTACCTCTGAGAGCATACAAAATTTGGCAAAACATGTGGGCTTCCTCTTGTTGGCATCTGAATCATGAACCGAAAATCTGCAGTGGGGATAATTCAAGATAACCTAGTTTAATAGCGATGTATATGTAAGCGCCCAGGATAATTACAGAGACAGGTGAGACATGATAGTCATTTGAGAGTCACTAAAGCATTGGATGCCAGATGTACTTAATTGGGAACCCTTCATAGAATAACTAAATTTTAGTTTAAGGCTAGAAATGAAGTGACTTGACAGATGGGAGGCGATGCCTTAGTCCTGCCCTTGATCTCAGTCCTCCTATATAGATCAGACCTCTCTCCAAGGCACTTACTGGCTGTCTCCCCGCTCCTCTTATTTTCAAGTACTTTTCCTTCCTCCATCTCTCCTTCCCTTCCAGAGGATGGATGGAATGTCACTGTCATAGTATTCTCTAAAGTCCACTGCTGACTGAACAAACCAGGCATGCCACCTCTTGTTTTAATTTCATTTTTGGTGACTGACAGAAGATAAAACAAGTAAAAAGGCTTTGTGTTTATTGGGTAATAAGCTTAAAAACAGAGCTAATTTCATGTATGTGATCCACTTGAAAAATATGTGAAGGATTGTAAAGGCCACCCACCATGAAGTTTAAAGATTTATAAAAATTAGTGTTTCTGAGATATTAATGGCCCTGGTGGTGGTAGCTGGCATTTGTCATTGTCATTTTCCATTGTCATTCAAGTACTTAATCAACCCATGTTGTCAAGGGTAAATTTATTTTCTCATGTCTGCCTAGCCTGATGATTTCTCTTTTCTTTGACATTACTGCCTCTGGATCTGACATCATCACATGGTGTTCTGAAATGAGAGCTGAGGACAAGTCTTCTTTGTTTTTAATTCCTTCCTGACTTGTTCAATGGTGCTTTCTAGTCTCTAAGATGTGTTCAAAACTCCTTTTGGAATCTGCTTCCTTCTGTCTGAACAGGAAGCTACTAGAAATAATCCTCTTCATCTTACCTGGTCATCTGTCCACTCTGTACTGCTGGTGATATTGGGCTAGGCACAGAGGCTGTATGACGGCCCTGGAACAAAGTCACAAATTAGCTAAGGTGCACTTGAGTATATGCAAATCTGTGTGTATATATGCAAATATCTTTGCCAAGAAAACCCCAGGCAGTGTCACGAAGAGTTGGTATAAGTGAAGGGCTGAGCAATAATGAGTGTATACACACACACACACACACATAAAAATATATATACACACATATAGGATGTTTATTGTGCATGCATTCAGGCAGATATTGGTATGCGCAAAAGTAATGCAGAGCATTGCAGTTAGTCGAGATATACAGAATGAGGGGGCTGTATGTGTGAGTGTGTATGTGTGCGTGGGCACGTGCTTTCCTTTAGAAACTGAGCAATCCTATTTGAGTTAGGATCGATCATTCATCCATTCAACAAATATTTATTGAGCATACACTATGCCCTGCTATCTCCAGTTGCCAGGTTGTTGGATCTGATTTCATGCTCTTGCCATGTGAAAAGGCTGTTTGGATTTGCCCTTTGTGACTCCCCCAATCCCATCTATTCAGCACCTCTATTACCATTCGTGGAGGAGAGCCTACAGAGAATAAATGAATTTAACAGAATGGGCAGAAAAGTGATATCACGGTCTTTTTCTCTTGAGAATTGGGTTTGCAAGTGATTGAAATAAGTACATAGCAATATACCTCTGCATAGTACATTGCAGACCCTTGGAACACAGAAGAAGATTCTGAAAAGAATGTGAGGGGTTCTTATTCTCAGTGGAAGTGCTACTCTAACATAGGCATGAGGTAACATGCTTGTGCATTAGCTGCAATTTAATACCATCCTGACATTTGACTTCTCAGAAGCAGTCAGTGACAAAATAATGGAGCAGAAGTGTAGACAGTAAATGCTGTAACTTGTAGGTGATGTGCTACTTGTCCTTTCTTTCATTTTGACTTTGGCAATAGGAAAATGGTAGTGTGTAGTGTTTTTGTAAAGATCCTTGTTTTTCTAAAATATCTTTAGTTTTGTAAGAGTATTTGCAAAATGATATAAAGCAGGATGCCCATAAAATAGCTCCTGTTCTTCATTGGTAGCTAGCAAAATAAAGAGAGCACAGCTAAATACCTCAGCCTATTGAGTAGACTTAATGAGAGCGTGGTTGCATAGGACATGGACCCATGGCTGGATTGGGATATGCATCATGGAAAGGAACACTGATCCATCAGTGAGATGGCAGATGGCTTGTAGCATAGCAGCTACTGGTGTGGCATTCTTAAGGCCCCATATCCTACAGTCTTTATTGGTACCTGGGTGGCACAGTGAATAGAACATGGGATTTGAAGACAGACTTAAATTTGAATCCTGACTCAGACCTTTACCAGCTGTGTGACCCTGGAAAAGCCTCAGTTTCCACTTTTGTGAAAAGAGGACAATAATAGCCTCTACCTCTTAGTGTTGCTATATGAAGCAAAAGAGATAATGATAAAAACATTTTGCAAACCTCAAAGCACTGTATAAATGCTGTTGTGGTAGTTTTGGTTGTTCTAACCATGTGAAGGGGGTACGACTAACCTCTCCTGAGAGGGGTGGAATGGAGAACTGTATGTATTCTTGGTTTGATGGCTTGTTTCCAGGAGAACTTGATATGTATCAGAAGTGTGCACATTGTATCTGATCCCTTTAGAAACCTGAAGTGTGTAGAGACTTAAAGGGATCCAGTGTGTTTAATCTCTCCTCCATATTCCGTCTTTTTCTCTCCCTTTTCCTCTTCTCCCTTCCCACCCCCTATCTCCCTCTCTATCTTCTCTTTTTCTGCCTCTCTTCCTCTGCCCCTTTTTCTTGACTCCCTTTCCCTCTTCCTCCTCTTTCTTTCTCCCTCTCCCTATCTCTCCCCTTTTCTTCTCTTCTCCCTCTCTTCTTTTCTCTTCCATATTGCATTTTAGATTCCTTGTTTATGAATTACAATTAATTTGAATACACTATCAGTGAACAGAGTTCCAGGCCCAGAGTCAGGAAGACTCTAAGCTCAATTCTGGCCTCAGAGACTGGACAAGTCACTTCCTATTTGCCTCAGCTTCCTCATCTGTCAAGTGAACTGGAGAAGGAAATGGCAAACCACTCCAATGTCTTTACCAAGAAAACTCCAAATGGGGTCATGAAGAGTTGAGCATGGCTGAAAAACAACAGAGAATTTTTGAGTGACTGCTGAACTTAGGAGACAAAGACACAGAAGATCAGAATGACTTTGCTAACATACAAGATCTATTTTACTGCCCTGTCCAAAACCCAGCAGTGACACCTGCCTTCTTCTATCTTAAAATGCAAATTAATTGGCCTGACTTTTCATGCTTTTCACCATCCTACTCCAACCAGTCACCCTTCATCTCCACTTCTGTTACAGCCCAGCTCCACTGCTACTGTTTGCTAAACTCAGGGTTCCACCTTCTGTGGCAGCATGTTCTGCCAGCCGTTCCCATGCCTGCAGTGCACTCCCTCCTCAGCTCTGCCCTTTCAACTTCTTATCAGTGTTGTTACTTTCATGAAGACTCCTGTCCTCATCTCCCCAGTTAGAGAAATAGAAATATTTTTTGTAACAAGAGGGACAATATTAAGATTAACTAGCATTTTCAAAACTGCATCAGCTGTACATCAGTGGCAGCATAGTTCATTTGAATATGCAGAGTTATGAAACTGGATGATGTAGAATGATTTCAGCCAAACAAAATAGAAAATAATTAAATTTTCTGATTTAAAATTACAAGAAATATTAATACTGTTTTATTTATTGCTCACTAACAATAACAATACATATGCAGACACATATATACATATGTGTGTATACATACATACACACACAGTGCTTTAAGGTTTACAAAGAAAGTTTTCTTCTCACAATAGCCCTGTGAGGTAGGGGGTGTAATAGCAGTATTATCTCTGTTTTATAGATGAAGAAACTGTGGGCTCATAGTTGGCTAATTAAGTGACTTTCCCAGGATCATATAGATATTTACTGATAGAACCAGAGTTACAGCCCATACCTTCTTATCTTAATACTTAATCACCTCTATCAGGTACTGCTTTCATATGTGTGGGGGAAATGGTCCCTAATATTATCTCTCCCCTCCCCCCACACCATTCCTTTAAACACAGGAAGCAAGAGGCAGATGTGTAACTAAGTGAAAGGGTGAAGCTTTGAACATATTGGAAGGGGAGCTATTGCTTGGGAAAAGATTGGCTACGTGTCTTTTTTGGCCCCTAGAAAGTTCAAATACTTGCCTTGCATGGAGGTTGGGTAGGGACCTGAAACCTGGGAAGAACCAAGCAAAAGAGGAGATTTAGGGGAAGACCAAACCAAACCAAACCTTCCACTCCCATGGATACTTTGCTCCAAAGTTACTTCTCTAGAAGGAGAAAAGACCCTTAGCAAGGAGAGGGACCAATCAATAGAGGTGGCTTTTAAATAAGAATCAAATTACATGAAACATATGCATGTTATGTAATTTAAATGCCATGCATACATATGTGTACATACTACATTCCTATAGAATGTTTGCTCCTTGAAAGCTTTTTTTTTTTCTGGTCTTCATAACCTCATGCCTAGTATAATGTATGAATGAAACAGTTCCTCTCACTCTCTCTTAGCCTTTTCACTTCCTGACTTGTTTCATAATAATCTGTGTCTAGCTTGTCTCTTCTGGTAGAATATAAGACCTTTGAAGACAAGAAGTATTTCATTTTTGTCTCTGTATCCCCGGCACCTACTTAATAAACATTTGTTGAGTTTCCAAACTTTGGGGGGTGGTGGGAGGGGGGATTGGGGGAGCGAAAAGACCACATCAAAGAAATGCCGCCCTTTTAGAGAAGCCTCCAGAAAAGCCCAAGGAAGTCTTTAAGGCGTCTGAGAGACCCTGAAAGGGAACATGCTGCTGTGTGTGAAGTTATAACAAGGGGCCACATGTATCTTTGTTCTGTTCCTACTTCTGTTCAAATTCTGCTACTGAGTAAGGCTCACGTCTTACCTCCCAGTGGTTACTTTCTTGTTTTGGCCTTTTGTGGATTGCTTGTGCTCATGACAAGTAACAGCACAACTCCCTTGCCTCGTTCCTGACTTTAAATTTAGGGCTAATGTCAAGAGTGCTTAGTGTGGTAGAAGAGATATAGGATTTCCTAGGTAATTTGGGTATGTCAACCAATTTTTGAGTGTGCAAAAGGGTATTCCTATGGGTTTGATTCGAAATCCCTTCAAAACACAAGGCACCACATTAAAAGTGTGAGTTACTGTCTTATGTATTGCTGTTATTATATATAATGTACTTTCAGAATATATTCTACTCTGTACCTTGGAGTAATGGAATCATTTCTTTGGAGGCTTAAAAAAAAACAGGTTAAAATTATCATAGTTTTGGCTGGAGCATGACTAGATTGCTTTTCTAATTATGATAACAGTTTAATTAATAGATAACAAGATGATTTGGCATGTAGCTCCTGCCCCACATGATGCTTTCAGTCTAAATGGAACAGTTGACTCATAGGTAAAATGCACTTATGTGTTTCCATCCATGGATACAGGAACAGATAATTGGGACTATGTATGTAAGCCACAACAGGTGACATGTCAGCAGTCTCAGTGATTGGTTTGGGAGAGATGGTCATTCAAAAGGCATGCTTGGATAGGGGGAATGGAGTGCTGTTTCAATGAGGGAAATATAGGAGAAAGAAATTTTGAAAAATGGATGAGAATAGCTAAGTCATTTTAGGTGTTCCAAGGCATTGAGGTGAAGAGTAAATCACTGAAAATGATGATAATGAGGAGGAGGGGTAAGTGACTGCCATTAAGTAGATTGGGATGATCTGGAGAAGAGCTTTACGCCATTTTGTAGGTCTGAAGAAGGGTGGGAGTGGACTCCACACAGTGAAGAGTGACCTGGGTATTCAGGCAGGGGTGGGGAACCTGCATGCTCAAGGCCATATGTGAACCCCGGGGCTGCACTTGAGGACCTAGAGGGCCACATGTAGCCTTGAAGCCGCAGGTTTCCCCACTCCTTTAGGGCTTCATGGAAGGGAATATTTTGGTACCACATTATTTCAGTAGAGTTTAAAAAGGATTGTAATAAAGAGAGGTTGGAGGCAGTGAGACTGGAGAGAAAGAACCTGCTTTCACACCCTCCTAGGTAGTTTTAGTCAGCTTTCTTTGGAGAGGTTTTCCCTGAAGAGTTGAGGAGGGTAGAGAAAGCAGATGGAATGAGGAGGAGGAGGAGAAAGAGAAATCAGTGAGATTGCAAGTATTTTAGCAGCTGCTCCACACATCCACAACTGCCTCCTAGAAAAAATAGTTCTATTTATTTGCTGTTTCCGTCCATATATCTTGCTAGCAGCATTCATCAATATCTGTCATTTCTCAGAGGGCTTAGACATGTCTAGCAATTCATTCTACTGAATTATATTTCAATACACGAATCAGGGGGAGGCAGAATTGCAGATGTTAACTTTGACCTGTGCTCCAACATCACTCAGACACCACCACCCAGTGAGCAACCTGACCTCACTCAGACATACATTCTAAGAAACACTGCACAATGTTATTTTCTTGTTATCACACTGACTTTAGCAGACTGTATTTAATACTTTTAAAAAATCAATTTTGAGTTGTCACATTAGCCATTGGACTATGCAGCTGAGGCTTAGGGGCAAACCATTATTTATTTTTAATAAGGATTTTATATCTGGATAACAACTACCTAAAGGGGAGCTCACCCTGGTGGTCCAGGAACAGTCCTCTGTGAAGAGGGTCAGCTTGACCCAGGCTGGATTTTGAGGTGGGTTGTTGTATGTTTTTGGTGGGGGATGGTGAGGGGGATATGATTTTATTGTCATTTTTAGAAGGAGAATTTGCAGTCTGCGGATTCAAGACTGACGAATAACAGTGATGTGTATAGAATTTGGTAGAAGATAGCAGTCTTGCCGGAAGAAAATAGCCATTGCAACCTGAAGAACATGGGAGGAAAAAGATGAAAAGGATCTCTCCAGGAATGGACTTTGGAGCATCTCCAGCCTTTGCTGTATTTAAATGTCTTCTGTATCTCTATGCCCCTCTGAGGTGCTGGCTTTCTCTTAGCAGTTGGCAGCATGCACAGTTGAAAGTTCTCTGTTGGTGTTGAGGAAGAGACAGAGACCACAGTAGGATTTGACCTCCCATGAAGTATTGTATGTGGTTAAAAAAGCCTGTAATTTGCTGAGGCTACAGATTATCATTCTGTCTCAATGAATGAATGCATAAAAAATATTAAGCATTTCCTATGTGCGAATCACGTATATTCTCCAAGTTTGGGGATATAGGTGAATAGATAAGTGAAGATAATCCCTGTTCTCAAAGAATTCAGCTTTTAATGGGGAATAGAAAACTTTTTTCAGTCTTTTCCTTTTAGATTAATGGTCTGTTGGGATTCTGTGCTGAATTCATTTCAACTGAATATAAAGTCCATATAAAACAATTTTTAGGGACAGGTCAATAGCAATTGAGGGTATCTGGATGAGTTTCATTTAAGGAGGTGGCACTTGGATTGAGCCATAGAGAAATTGAGGGATTTTATAACATCTAGGGGAGAATATTGTAGGGATGGAGACTGCCTATAAAAAGACTTAAAGGCAGAAGATTTAGGATAACAAATTTCAAGCTGGAAGAGACTTTACAGGCCATCTGGTCCAAATTCCCACATCTTACAGATGAGGAAATTGAGGCAGAAGAAGGTCAAGTAACTAGTAAGTTTCTGAGGCAGAATTTGAACCCAGATTCTGATAGAGTCCAATACTTTATTCACCACACACAATGCCTCGAATTGGAAGACCAGATAAGGGGAACAGCAATGTTTATATACTAGCCTTGTTTGGGTGCCACTGCTATTTCCCAACACCTCAGCAAATATGCTTTGTTAGAAACTCTCCTGTGTAATCTTAAAACATTAGGATCATAACTTTAATGATGAAAGGGACTTAGGGGTCCTGTATGGCTCTCATTTTACAGGTCGGGAAGCTGAGGCCCAAGAGATATTTAAATGATTTCTCCCTGCAGTTAAATAGGTAGAAAGTGACAGGGACAGGATTGAAACATGAGTGCTTTGGCTCCAGATCTAGCACTTTAAAGTTTGCCCTGGTGGTGCTTGTCCTTTAGCAATCAATACTTAATGGAAAATAAATGCTGGTTGAATAACATTCAGTAAATTTTTATTAAATACCTTCGATATACAGATCACCCTGTTGGTGCTGGGAATACAAAATTCTCTCTGTCCAGAAAGAGATTGAAGTTTAGTGGGAGGGAGGAGAAGACAGACACAAGCATGATAAAAATTTTAATATTCTGAGTTCATAGAAGAGGGGTTTGAGAAAGGAGAGATCACTTCATTCTGAGGAGTCAGAGGATACTTCCTGGAGGTTGTGGGAAGCTCAGCTGGGCCTTGAAGGAAGGGAAGGATTTCAGAAGGTGTTTTGGACATATAGATTGTCAAGTCCTCTAGAGACCAGACTATTTCACTTTTGTCTTTGTATTTTAGAACATATATGCATTTAGAGCGCATTTGTAGTTAGAATATGTAGTATTATAAGAACATAGGATTAGAGAGAGTTATAAGAGGATACTGAGGACCAGGAAAGTGAAATGACTTGACTAAAGTCACATAGGTAGCAAATGGCAGAGCCAATATTCAAAGCCAGCCCTCCCCCTTTTTTTTGCTCGAAGCAGTTGGAGTTAAGTGACTTGCCCAAGGTCACACAACTAGTTAAGTGTCAAGTGCATGAGGCCAGATTTGAACTCAGGTCCTCATGACTCTAGGGCTGGTGCTCTATCCACTGGGTCATCTACCTGCCCCATCTTCTGATTCTTAATCCATCACTTTTTACTATTTCATTGCCTACAAGATTACCTGACAGAGTTCTACTCTCATAAGAGCATATTTATTGATTAGGAGTTTGTAGGGTGTTAATTCTGAGGAGGTAAATGAAATATGCTAGAGTCATTGTTGAAAAAGGGAAGAGAGAGCTATAAGATTGGTGAGAATTTTTTCTTGATAGTAGTATATAATGCAAAAGTAGATTGGAGGAACCAGATTGTGAAAGGTCTTGAATGAAAGGTTGAGTAGTTTCTGTTTTATTTGGTAAGCAAAGGGAAACCACTGAAGTTATTTGAGCCAGAGAGAGATTTGGTCAGAGTAAGGCATTACAAAGGGTTCTGTAGCAACCCCTTCCCAAGACAGATTAGAGAAAGCAGAACCTAGTGACTGGGAAATCAAGTAATGTGGCTATATTCAGAGTTTTTCCATATGACTTATTTCTTAATAGTTTTCTTTAGACTTATGGTCTACCTCTAGTGTGGTACCAGCTTTATAGAGGGGCCAGAGAACTTCAGGTCTCTCTTTTCCCTTCTTCTTCCTTCCTTCCTCTTCTCTTCTTCCCTTCCTCTTCCTTCTCTCCTTTTTTCTTCCTCTTCCCTTCCCTCTTCCTCTTTGCTTCCTCCTTTTCCTCTCTTCCTCTTCCTTTTCCTTTCCTCTTCTTTTCTCCTCTCTTCTCACTCTCTTCTTTCCTTTTCTCTCTCTCCTCAAGTCTCTCAGTTTCTCAGATCATATTTATTTCTGTCATTAAGAGTAGTGATTTAGTGGTGTTGTTGACTTTCTGCCAGCATAGTCATTCCCTTGCATTCTGGGCAAGAAATTGAAAGTCATTCACCCATGGGAGAGGGGAGATTAAAGGAACCAAATCTGTGTATTACAGTAGCAGAGTTAAATGATGAATAAGGGTGGAATATAATTGCCTCTGAGTATAACAGTCACCAGCAAGAGGGAGCAACTATTTGGGGGTGAGCAATGGGGCATGAATAGAAATAAGAAGGAGCCATGTTCTAATGATGATGGAGTACTGTTTCATTTGTATGCCTGCTGAGTCACGGGTTTTACTCCTGATATAATCAGGGACTGACTGCTCTCTTAGCTTGTCTCTATCTCTAAAATATATAGGGAATGTGTCTTAAGCCAGCTGCTTCAGACATATTAGCTACTCCCTGGAGATGTTAGACTCTTTGGGGACATCAACTTCTCCATGCTAAGGTCAGGCTAGTCTGTTGAAGGTATTTCCTTAGTGTAAACCTGCAATTTTCAAAGTATGGCATAGGGTCCCCTGGGAGGTCCTCAATACCCTTTCAGGAGGAGTCTGTGAGATAAAAACTATTTTGTAACAATACTGTTTTCATTTCTAATATGGTAAATATTGATAGCTATAATCCACATAAACAAAAGTTCTTTGGAGTCATCAATAATTTAAAAAAAAACCCACTGGTGTAGGCTTAGTCATATCACATGCTTGTGTTTGGTTTTAAATTATTAGCATCTTTCCTGCATTTTGCACCTTTTCTAGATCTTAGGGTATATTTAATGGTATATTTTTTAAATCTTGAAGCCTGAAATCCTTTGTGAAGTAGATAAATCTAGCCAAAGTTCCCTCTTTTCTTTACACTCTGGTAGTTAGATGCCTTTCAAGGCTACATTGACTCTTTCGACAGGGATGGTGCTGAAATTGTTGCTGGCTTCATACTTATCTTGCTTAGTGACCTTTTTGAGATACTTCAACAGTGCATCAGTACAATCAGAATTGCTACATTAGTAGCGGGCACTTGGGGCTGCTGCTTGTCGTCTCTGGGAAGAGTAGATTTCAAAGAACAAGAGGTACAAGTCCCAGAGACAGTGCTATGTGACAAATTAGGAAGGCTCTGGGGAAAGACTGGCTATGGACTTTGTAATCCACTTTAACAAGATGGTCTTAGAGACTAAACACTGTCACTGCTACTGTATCTGGGAAAGGTTATAAAGCAGTACATAAAAACAAATGATTGTCCCAGGACAAAATGTTGCCCATCCATTACCAAATTTGAGCAAGAATAGGCAGTTACAGTTGTTGCTTCAGAAGCTCAGTTGCTTAAATTAGAAAATATTTAAATATGTTCTAAAGTATATGATAAAATTTTACTAATTGGAATTTATTTTGGCCTGGACTCCCAATTTCATTGGTACAGGGAACTCCCAGGGAAAAATCCTTGTCTACTAATGCAGATTGGAAACTGTGCTGCAGTTTAGTCTTAGAGAGATGTCTGGGCCATGGAGAGGTTGAATGACCTGCTCAGAGTCACATGGCCAGAATGTGTCCGACATAGGGTTTGAACCCACATTTTTCTGACTGAAAGTCTAGTTTATATGCACGTTACCGTATTTCATCTACTAGAAGCTACTTGAATTGGAAGAGAAAAATTAAACTACCTATTCAGTTGTAAGGGGCTCAATTTAGTATTAAAAAAGGACAACTTTGGTGGCAGAGTTGACCTCTCAAATACGAGTAGCTACCAATATTGTCCATTAATTTCGACCACATGCATTTGAGTAATGCAATTGACAGATGCTAATTTTCTTAATTTGCAGGCAGCCAATGATGTATAACTAAAACAGCAGCACTTTTCTTTGACTTTTGATCCTCATCAGAAATCAATTTTAAGTAAAATTCGATGTAATTATAACTAACTAAAGCTTGATGTTAGTTTCTTCTCATGATTGCCAAAAATCCATCCCTTACCCTCTCCTTTTCTATGAACAATAGTAGAAATATAAGCATGAATAAAACGATCCTTATATGGTGGTATCAGGCCATAAAACTTACATCATCTCTGTCCTTAAACATTGAATCTTGTGAAGGAATAAAGATCCCAGGATTTTGTTCAGTGTAGGGACCATAAAGTTTATTGGTACATTAATGTTTTTGTGATATTCTGAAATGCTAGGTCAATTATTTATTATGGTTACTGGGAAAGACCAGGATTTCTAGCTTCTATTAGGTTTGAAAAGTAAATAGGGTGCAATACAAGGGCCAGTGAAGGTCAAGTGTCATGATGGTAAGTTATGAGCCAATACTTGGTACCTACAACAATGGCAGTCATTAAGGGTGGCTAGAACAGAATTAAGTCCAGCGTTGTCCTCAAGAAGCTTAAAAGATATTGCTTTGGAGACATCAGGAACAATTGAAGAACAATATAATTAAATGTTAAAATTGTGTGACCCAAATAATAAATATTAAAGGAATTCACAGATGGTAGAGAGGAAGTGCAGAAAAGTGTATAGTCAATAAACATTTATTAAATGCCTACTGTGTGCTAGGCCTTGAGACCACAAAGACAAAAATGAAACCAATTTGTGCCTTCAAGGAGCTTACATTCTAAGGAGAGGGCAACAGTGGTAGGAGAGCAATATATGCATATAATAAACATTTATTAAGAGCCTACTATGTGCCAAGCACTATGTTAAGCACTGCAGATACAAAGAAAGGCAACGTTAGTCCCTGCCCTCAAGGAGTTACAACCAAATGGGGTAAATAATATGCAAACAATGGTACAAACTATATAGGGGACTTTGGTCAAGTGACTCCCCCTTTCTGGGCCTCAGTTTCTTTCTCTGCAAAATAAAGGCATTTGACTGGATGACTTCCGAGGTTTGTTCAGTTTTCGGACTGCCATTCTTTGTTTTTTGTTGTTTTTATTTTTTTTTTAGTTTTCAACATTTGCTTTTATAAGATTTTAAGTTCTAAATTTTCTCCCCTGCCCCCTCCTCAAGACAGCATACAGTCTGATATAGGCTATACATGTATGATCACATTAAGCATATTTCCACATTAGTCATGTTGTGAAAGAAGAATCAGAACAAAAAGGGAAAACCTTGAGAAAGAAAACAACAACAAAGAGAAAATAGCATGCCTTGATCTTCGTTAAGACTCCATAGATCTTTGTCTGGATGTGGATAGTATTTTCCATCATGAGTCTTTTGGAATTATCTTAGATGATTGCATTGCTGAGAAAAGTTAAGTCTATCAAAGCTGGTCATCACACAATGTTGCTGTTACTGTGTACGATGTTCTCCTGGTTTTTCACTCAGCATTGGTTCATACAAGTCAGACTGTCATTCTTGTGTTACCCTTTGTAGTACCAAGTACCCTAGCACACCCAGGATGGCCTGCTAGCACAGGTTCTTTGATCCACTTTTAAAGGAAAGACTGCTCAAAAAGGGGTTAACAATCCTACTTTTAATTACATTCACTGGGAAAGATTAGGATCCTGAATGTGAAGAAAATACAAGCGGAGAAATTAGCACAAAGACCAACAGACAGGGCTCCAGCTGTCTGAGTAAAGCAATACTGCTATATGCTTTTTATATATTTTATATATTCCCTGGATCGAGGGAACACAGACGTCTAAGCAGTCACAGGGCTCAGAATATATAACTACTCAGAGTGTCGATCAGGAAATCAAGAGATCTTTCTTATGATCGAACCCCCAAGGCAAAATACCAACCCCCCAGAATATATAACACAGAATCATCATCTGCTTGGCTGAGTGCTGAGGAGCTAGAAATTCCTTGTGCCTCAGCACTTAAGTGGAAACTCCCTGAGGCCCAGAGCCTGATTAACTCTGGGCCAGTGCTCTATGTCCCTGTTAATGGGCAGGGAACATTATACCCTTAAGAAGCTTGTGATAGAGTAGGAGGAGAGATAAAATGAGTATCAACATGGATACCCAGGGAATTCATTGCCCAATTGAGAATTAAGAGAAATGTATAGAGGATGGAATGAGCAGCTTGGTGGTATAGTGGATAGAGCATGGGGTCTGGAGTCAGGAAGACTCATTATGAGTTCAAATCCAGCCCCAGACACTAGCTGTGTGACCTTGGGCAAGTCACTTAATCCTTTCTGCCTCAGTTTCCAGAATTAGCTGGAGGAGGAAATGGCAAACCACTCCAGTATCTCTGCTAAGAAAACCCCAAATGGGAGCACAAAGAGTTGGACATGACTGAACAACAACAAAATAGAGAATGAAAATAATAAGTAATGGAGATTGTTAAAATTGTATGTAAATGAATGATAAATAAATAAGAAGAGAAGTGAGTGGAATCAACAGAAAGAAGGTTTAAACCACTAGTTTAACGGTCTCATTTTGAAGATGAAGAAGCAAGGTCTTGGCTTATGTAACTTGTCAACTACTGGAAAAACAGGTCCTAGAACTTGGCTAGCTTTATTCTGAAGATCAGGGTTTTTTTTGCTTTATATTGCATAACCTTTACTCTGGCAGTGATGCTGCAGAATCCATTTTGTTGTGGAAGAATAGTGTATCCTTCTATTTTTAAATCAAATGTTATTGAACTAATGCACAATGCAAAATGAAGGGAACAGAGCAAGGGAAATATAGTGTGACTATAACAATGGAAATGAAAAGAGTATCCACAAAACAATTGAAGATGAATGTTGCAAAATTACAATGAACAAGCTTAGCCCCAGCATAGAGGCATGAGAGGACATCCCTCCCATCTCTTTAAAAGAGGTCTGGGGGTTTGGGGAGGAAGGGGTTGGAGGATCCACAGGTGTGGAGCGTTGCTTATAAAATGTCAGATTTTTGTTGTTGTTTTAAGGTTAGTTTACTGACTTTTTTCTTAAAAATTATTTTATAAGGAATGGTTCTCTGGGCAGGAGAGAGTATATAGGGAGAAATCTAGTAAAAACAAGTTATAAATGAAATCTATTAATAGTAATTGTAATGTTTTAGTATGTGGTTTTAACACAATATTATCTAATGATTTTCATATATCCATACTGAACTTTGTTTCCTACAAAATGCCTGAGGCAGAGCAGTGGGTAAGTTCTATGTGTAGTATTTATCTACATCTCTATACTTTGGATGTGTATGTATATATGTGGGCATCTCTCTTTCTCTATGTATATATATATATATATATATATATATATATATATATGTGTGTGTGTGTGTGTGTGTGTGTGTGTGTGTACACTTCTTCATTGTCTCTGTCTCTCTCTTTCCACCCCCCTCCTCATCCCCCTTCTTTCCTCTGCTTACCTCCATCCCTCTTTCTCCCTCTTCCTCATAAATATTGAGAAGAGGAATATATTCTACTCTTATCTTCCATTTTAGAAAATGTTCTACTCTTCAACCTCTATTTGTCTTTCCACTGATAGACCGCTTACACATACAAAAGGCTAATTAAACAAAGAAATTTAATTTTGGACACAAAATATAAAGAATTAAGTTGATACATTTAGGTTTTTTTAAGCTTAACCTGTTGGGTTTTGTAACAAGTAACTTCATAGAGACTGTGATGATTCAATTCAACAAATGGTATTTAATGACTGCCATGTGCAAGGTATTGCATAATTTGCTGTTCATGATTTAAACCTGTCATGAGTGTTGCACACATGTTGCACACTATACCTACTCTTTGCATTTGATTGGTCAATTTCTAAGTGTTTACTGAGTGCCAGGCAGGAAGGCAGTCTTTCATTGTGGTTAAAGAGCTGACTTTGGGGCCAGAAAGAACTATGTCCAAGACCTGTCTCTGACTCCTGCTGACTGTGTGACTCTGAGTCAGTCACTTATCCTCCCAGGGTCCCAGGAAAAACTCTAGAAATTGCAGAGGAAGTATCTTCCTACATTGGTAGATAGTATCTTTCCTTCCTTCTTCAATTTCTCCTCCCTTCTATTTTTTTTTTCTTTTTGAAGGGCAATTGGGGCTAAGTGACTTGCCCAAGTTCATATGGCTAGCTTTTGTGTTAAGTGTCTGAGGTCACATTTGAACTCAGGTCCTCCTGACTCCAGGGCTGGTGCTCTATTCACTGCACCACCTAGCTGCCCCCCCCCCCTCCTTCCTTCTTTCTTCTTCTTCTTCTGGAGGCATTTGGGGTTGGTTAAGTGACTTGCTCAGAGCCACACAGCTAGTAAGTGTCTGAGGTTAGATTTGAACTCAGGTTCTCCTGACTCTGGGGCTGGTGCTCTATCCACTGTGTCATCTAAGTGCCCTGATGGTATTTTCTTGCTAAGTTTTACTACATCAGTGAAATCAGAGGCTTATTAAAACAACACCTTCTCTCCCTTCCTCAAATATCAGGTGCTTGGGTACAGAGACAGAGATGAGTGTTGTTACCCTCAAGGTGCTTACATTCTGTCAAAAGGACTCTATCTCTGTAAGGACACAGGGATATTTGTTATCATTTGCCCTTTTCGACACATCCTAGGAGCCATCATTTCCATAATAGACAGTCTGTTTTGTCTGCTTGTCCACCAGGCCAAGTAGCACTGAATCAGGGAAGGGAAAAGGAAAGACTCAATTTCCATAGTTCTTGTATTCATAAGGAATATTTATCATCAAGCTATAGGTTGTGGGGAGGGAGGTAGAGGTAGGAGGCTATCCTTTCACCTTTCCAACAATGTCATCAATCACTAGCATGCCTGATGCTAACTGACAGACACCTGAACAAAATATAAGATAACTAATTTTATACAATAAATGAATAAATGTAATGGTCTATACTTTGGATCAAAAATTAATTAAAATAATAAATCAGTAACATTGGCGGAAAGAGAAAAAGAATAGTCCTCTCCTCCCTTTACATTTTTATATACTCAACAAAATTTTAAACAATGCATGTAAACCTGATGATCAATAATAATAGTTAACATTTATTTAGCACTTTAAAGTTTGCAAATTTGCAAATGTCTCATTTTATCCTTACAGCCATCTTGGGAAGTAAGTGCAAATGTTATTCTCCATTTACAGATGAGGAAACTGAGACAAACAGGGTTAAGTGACTTGCCCAGGCTCACACAGCTAGTAAATTTCTGAGTAAACAGCTGCCCCTATTATCACAATACTAACAATGGTCTTCCTGATTATAGTGCCCCCTGCCACCTTTCACCAAGTTTTCACTTCAGTATTCACCTTTCTGCTTTGGGAGCTGAAAGGAGCAAATTTCCTGAAGTGTCATATAACAGCCTATTGATTCCCTCCCCCCACCCCCCTTCCCCTTATGGCCTTATTCCCTTGTTTCTCCTTGATCAAAGGATTTCAAAGGAGCTTTGGTTGAAAAACTGGTAAGTAGTCGGGACTATAAGCGTAATATCTTGCATAAGCCAGATTTTTCTGAGCTGAAGACCAATACTCCAATAGAGAGAAGTAGTAGAATTTTAAGTGATAAGTTTTATGCTTCAATAAACCTATACTTTTGGGTCATTGTTGCTCTTTTATTGGGCCAGTAGGCTCAAAGGCAGAACCATGCAGATAAGCCATTTTGCCAATGAAACTAAAAGTCAGTTCCTGAGCAGAAGTCAGGATTTCTTAAAAGCATTTCAAAGTAAAAGTCAGGACTCCTTAATGCACAAAGTGCATGTGAAGTACAGTTTTCTACATTTTAACAAGTTCATTTTTTTTTCTAGTTCTGGGTCTAAGGAAGTTAGGTCTGCATTTGTCACCTTCTGAATCCCCTGAAGTGGTTCCATGTATTCAAATTGGTACTATTCAAAGTTATAATTATCTGAAATATGGTAATCGGTTCTAGTCCAATGGAAATATTCAATGCAAATTCTAATAATTAATAATAATAATAAATTCTAATGATAATTCTAATAATCCCACTTCAGGGGATTCATTATTCACACTAATCAGGACCTGGTTGATATCATTGATATTAAACACAGACAGGCTAGTTAGTTTCACTAACTGATGCCAGTGAAACAATTCAATAAATTCAATTAAATTTTTAAAGGCATTTAAAAATGCTTACATTTTCCCATTTGCCTACACAAATATTATGAGGGGCTTTATGCCTAGAATTTTTCACGATCGACCTTGCCCAAAAGGAAATGAGGCAAGCCTGATATGACTGATTGTTAATGGATTTGGTCTGGCTCATATTAATGATGAATTTATTGGTAAGTAAATCCTTGGCAGGGCATTGTACTGATCTCTAGATACAGTAGTATTACAGAAGAAACTAATACGAAATAGAATGAGGTAAAATTACCAGGAGGGACAAAATACTACAGAGTAATTACTATGTGAGACTGAGGAAGGAAGGATGATTCTAGCCAAGGAAGACCCAGGAAGTCTTCCTGGAGGAGGTGACTAAGTAGAAATTGAAAAGGTCCAGGGGTATAAAGACCAACCATTTGGGCAAAGTAATGGAGGCTGGAAGGCAGGGGACATGTTGTTGGGTCCTCATTGCTGCTTTTCATTTAAACCTTACATGAAGTGTGACTCCCAGCCACAACTCTACCAAGTAGTCACAAACGAATGAGTGAAAAACCATTTATTAATTGCTTAATATGTACAAAGCACTATGGTAAATCCTGGGGATGCAAAGAGAAAAACAACAACAATTCTCAAAGACCTTGTACTTTAATGGGGGACACAACATATAGGGAAGATTTCAGTTATAATTCAGATGGAACGGTCTCGTGGTCCTTAGGGCCCAATAGCAAAGCAGATGGCAATGCCATTGGGTAAATGACCCTGAATGGAATGGGAGGTGGGTGGGATGCCATTGCTATTTTGGAATTAGGCTTTCTAATTTACTGATATTCTTAACATCTTCCACACATCCAGAACTAGAATTTCATGATGGCACTGCATGATCAAGACCATAATTTGAACACTTTTCCTTTTGTTAAGGAAGTCTAAAATCACATAATTTTTTTTTACTTATATTGCATTGTTAAATTCTATTGAGTTTGCAGTCCACTAAAATCTGCCAGTCCCTTCCTTACCTTAATTTTAAATAGTTTCTGGTAATTTCTCCCATTGTACACTTCTGCAATTGATTTTTTTGAACCCAAGTATAGGCTGTTACATTTATGCATGTAAAATTAATTGTCTTATATTTGGTCTGATCCTACATTCTATAGAAATCTTGGGCCCTGATTCTGCTCTCCAGAGTGTTATCTCTTCCTACATTTTCATCAGCGCCACTGTGTGTCATTTGTAAATTTAATAAACTGGTTATATATTGTCTTCTAGTTAGTGATAAAAATGTTGAACACAATAGGGACCAAGGATGGATTCTTGTGGCATTCTACCAAATGGCATTTTGGTTTTATTTTGGTCTAGAAGACAATCAGCTAGTTCAGAATTCATAAAGCTAATGCTTTAGTAATATTTGTATTATCATTATGTTATATATAATTATTTTCAATTTAAGAGATAATTAAGTACATCTTAATTATATATTTCTGTTTAAATTTCCATTTGCCTATGCAAATATCATGAGGGTCTTTATGCATATCATTTTCATGACTGGTCTTGACCAAAAAGAAATGAGGCTAGTTTGATACGATTGCTTCTTAATGGGTCTAGTATGACTCATATTAATAGTGGTTTTATTTGCTAAGTGCTCACAAATAATTCCTTTAATATAATCTTTTAGATTTTTAATGGAAATTTGGAAACTTACCACTTTAATGCTGGTTTTGGAGAATTTATCTTTTTTCTTTTTCTAAAATAATTAGTATATTATATATTTTTCCTTAGTCATTTTGCACCAGAGAAGCAGATTCTTTGTCCATTCAGCTGGATTTTATAACCCATGAAAGCTGGTAAATAGTGATTCACCACAAACAAAAACCTTGTCATTTTGTGACCAGCTTTCTGATCATGAGCCCTTTTGTATTTAGCTAGGTTGGACAGTGGAGACCTTCTGTCACCAGACTTGTAGTTTGGAAGCCTTTGCTGTTTTGTAGAATTTCCTGGAACTTGATCTGCACAGACATAGATCTCAAGCCCCCAGTACATCAGAGTAAGGCTTCTGTGAAGATACTGGCACATAGCTAAATACTTGGTAATCAGTAATCATTTATTAAGTACTTATTATGTGCCAGGCACTGTTCTGGGGGCTGGGGGTACAAAAAAAGGCAGAACAACCCCTATCATCAAGGAGCTCTCACTCTAATGGAGAAGGCAGTATATAAATAACTAATTACATACAAGATAAATACAGAGTAGATGAAAGTAACATGAAAAGGAGGCCAGCTAGGTAGTGCAATGCTGGGCCTAGAGTCAAGAAGACTTATGTTTGTGAGTTCAAATTCGGCCTCAAACTTTTCTAGTTGTGTGACCCTGGGATATTCACTTAACCCTGTTTGCCCCATCTTCCTCATCTATAAAATCAGCTGGAGGAGGACATGGCAAGCCACTCTAATATCTTTGCCAAGAAAACCCCAAATGGGGTCACTAGGAAACAGATGTGACTGAAACAACTGAACTACAGCAACAAAATTCAGATTGTCAGATTTATGGAGGAGATTAAGGCTGGAAAACTAGGAAGGGCGCCCAATTATGAAGAACTTTAAATGCCAAAAAGGGGATCTTATATTTGACCCTGGAGGTAATATCCTTATATTATAATTATATATATATATCATATTATAAATATATTTATATATTATAAATATATATATTTATATATAATTATATCCTTATATTACCTCTAGGGTCAAATATAAGATCGTATCAATCAGGTAGATAATATGATCAGACCTACACTTCAGAAAAATCACCTTGGTAGTTTAGTGGAGAATAGAATGGAGTGGAGGGACACTTGAGGCAGGGAGACCAGTTAGGAGGTGGTTGCAGTGATTTAAGTGAGAGTAGATGAGGACCTGCATTGGGTTGTGTGAAGGGACAGAAGGGGACACCCATAAGAGATGTTGGGAAGGTAGAAATGGCAAGATTAGGTAAGGGAGTGGATATGTAGGATGAATGAGAATGAGGGGCCAAAGATGATTCTAAGACTTTGATATTGGAAGGTGCAATAATAGGAAAATTGGGAAGAGGGGAAGATTCTGGAGGAAGGATATTGATTTCTTATCAATCCTTACTTAGTTTGATTTAAATACTCATACTCATCCGTTAGGTAAATAAACTTTGTAGGGGCAGGAGCCTAATTTTGTATACTCTTTTTTTAAAGTGTACTTGACATTTGCTAGATAAATAGTAAAGGATTATTTAATACAAATTAGAAATCCAACCAGTAAATATTAAATACCTACTATATACAAGGCATGGTTTTGGGGATGGGGGATGCAGAACATCGTAATCAAACATGTAAGAAACATAACAAAGCATAATCTCTTTCCACAAGAAACTTAGACCCCAATAGGGAGATGACAGGAATACCCAAGTGTAATAACAGTTAAAAATAAGTGCCAAGGAGAAGTCTTTATAAAATGCTACACAAAAGTCCAGGAGGATTGAGATACTTGCAGCTAGAGGGGAAGGCAAGACTGGGAAGGTATTTTGGTCCTAGATGCAAAAACCTTTCATTGTCAGACTTAGGATTTAGGGAGTTTATTGGCATGCAACAGGGAGCCAGTGTAAATGTTTGATCAAGTAAGTGATGTCATCAGAGCTGTGTATTAGGAAGATTACTCAGCCAATTGTGTGAAGGTTTGATTGGAGAGGGGATAGACTGGAGGCAGAGAGAGCAGGTAGGAGGCCATTTCAACAGTCCAGGTGAGAGGTGATGGCCCTGACCTTGGCTTGTGGAAAGGAGGGGACCACTTGTTAGATGCTGCAGATGTAGATTGCTGTGGTGATTGATTGCATGTAGTGAATGAGGGAGAGAAAAGAGTCTAAGATGATGTAGAGGTTTCAAGTCTGGCTGTCTGGTAGGAGGATGGTGGGATCATCAGCGAGAAGTCCAGCAAAGCTTAGCTTTCTTTTAAGCAAATAAACGTATGTATGAGCCCATAATCTAGATGAAAAAGTTGTTCAATATTTAATTGTTCAATCCAGACTATTGATGTCATGATTTATGCCAATAGAAGATAGGCCCCTTTGGGCACACTTAGATAGCTACATTTCTCATAGGAGTTAAAGAAGGGGGCCTAAAATGAGCAAATTGAATGTCCTTTTTTCACCTTGAATACATGCCATCCCTTGTGTTGGTCTCAGCTGTCTTCATTTTAGATTGCAACTTCCCTGACTAGGGACTTCTGTATCAATATTAATGTGATTCCTTGTATGTCATCACTCCACTTAAAAAGATGGATTAAAAAAAAGATGAACTTTAACACATATAATGTTTAATGGAAATTCAGGATGCTTTGCACTACTTATTTAATTACAGGATACAATTATTGAGCTTATTTTATGTTCAAGGCAAAAGAGTCAGAATGGGATCCAAAAAGGAAAGTTTCTGCCTGCAAGGAGCTTATAATCAAATGGTTTGAAGGGTATTACATGAGCATAAATAAACAGAATATGAAGAAGGATGAGTTAAAGAGCAAAAGAAAGATTCAAACTGCTTTTAGAAATTTAAGGAGGAGGTTGCTTTTAGTTGAGAGCAGGGCAGGGCTAAGGGAGAATTTTATAGAGGAGATAACATCAGAGCTGGAACTTGGAGGAAGGGAAGGATCTCACACAGCGGCAATGTGAAGGAAAGGTGTTCTGGGCATGGCCTAAGGAGGTCGAGACGAGAGTAGAGAACAACTGGTGGGCCAGCTCAGCTGCAATGAAGAGGGCAGGAAGGGGACTAAAACTGGGCAGGCACATTACAGTCAGATCTGCGGAGGCTTTTAAGTCCCAGCCTGAGGAGTTTTTATTATAATTCAAAGGTGTTAGTTTGTACCCCAAAGGTTTGTTGTTGTTCAGGCATTTCAGTCATGGTCAACTCTTCATGACCCCATTTCAGGTTTTCTTGGCAAAGACACTGGAGTGGTTCTACCATTTCCTTCTCCAGCTTATTTTACAGCTGAGGAAGCTGAATCAAACAGGGTTAAATGACTTCACCAGGATAACATAGCTAGTAAGAGTCTGAGACCAGATTTGAATTCATGAAGATAAGTTTTCTTGACTCCACACACTCTATCCACTACACCACCTAGCTGCCTTTCCCCAAAGGTAGGGGAGTATTAAAGTTAGATCCATGAAACAAAGGGAAAGATTAAACAAGGAAACCAACTATACCAATTAATCAACGAGCATTTATTAGCACTTGTCATATGCCAAGCAATGTATTAGGGGATGGGAATGTGAAGACATAAAAGGAACCATCACTGCCTTCAATGAGCTTACATTTTGTTAGAGAGAAAACATGTAGGTATATACAAAATAAATGCAAGATATTGGGGAAAAGGGATGGTAGTTTAGGTGAGAAGTGATCAGGACTTAAACTTGGGTCTTAACAGTGTGAGTAAAGGAAATGATAAAGAAGATATTCCTGAGTTGGAATCCACAGGACAAAGGCTCAGCATCGCACCTACTAGGACTTGCCGTTTCCTTCTTCAACTCATTTTACAGATGAGGAAACTGAGGCAAACAGGGGTAAGTGACTTGACCAGGGTCACACAGTTAGTAAGTGTCTGAAGCCATATTTTGGCAGCTTCCCCTTTTCCACTTCATCAGGTGTATTTCTGTGTCTTATGAAATGCATACTTAAGAGCTTTTCATTTTCTTTCCTGGGCTGACTTCTCCTGTAGAATTTCAGTCCATAGAATCTTACCTATTTTTAACTCTGAACTCTGAAATCTTCTCTCTCAAAAGAAAGGATATTTGCTAGACCACGTCTGCCTTTCTTTTCTATAACATATCCTAAGATGGAGTCATCACTTCCTCCCCATATTTCTCTGGGTTGGTGAAAAGTCACATATAGAAGCTTCATTGTTTCTCCCATCTTTGAAAGAAGAGATTACTGTAAAGGCAAGTCAGATTAACTGCTCTACTTTCTTGGCAGAGAGAATACCAGCAGATGTTGAGATAATTGCATCCCCCATCATAATTATATTATGTGCTTGTGCCAGGCTTATAATCTGTTTGCTGAATTCATCTATTTCCTCGTTCTGTGTAGGTGGTCTAGCCAGAGCTGGGGTACCTGTGGCCTCAGGGCCATACATGATCCTCTAGGTCCTCAAGTGCAGCCCTTTGACTGAATCCAAACTTCACAGAACAAATCTTTGGATTCAAAGGGTCGCACTTGAGGACCTAGAGGGTCATACATGGCCTTGATGCTGCAGGTTCCCCATCGCTTGGACTCTAGCCAATATAAGGTCTGTGTTAAGGAGATGAGACTGGTAGCAATGTCTATAGAATCAATTGCATGGAGAGAGTGCAGTTAGGAAGGATTGTCAGGAATCTATTGCAGTAATCCAAGCATGTATTATTTAGGAATATATAATGCGTTATAGCAGTGAAAATTGAGAGGATGGGAATGAGTTTAAGAAATATTGTGGAAGTAACAATTCCAAATGATTCATGATGACAAATGCTGCCCACTTCCAGAGAGAGAACTGATGACCTCTGAGTGCAGATTGAAGCTTTTTTGTGCTTTTTTTTTCTTTCTTTTCTTTCTCTTTTTTTGCAACATGGTTAATGTGGAAATATGTTTTGCATGAGTTTATATGTATGATGGGCATCATATTTCTTGTCTTCTGGGGGAAGGGTAAAGGGAGGAAGAAAATTTGGAACTGAAAATTAAAAATTAACAAAAACCAGAACATTGTGGAAGGAGATTTAAATGAACAGTCATACCCAGTATCTGATTGGATACGAAAGGTGAGGGAAGAGTCAAGGATACCATCAAAATTTGAAACATTGCAGACTAGGTGCCATTGGCAGAAATAGTTGGCAGTTATAAAATCATTTTTATTTCCCACAGGAATTCTAGCTGAATTTGTCTCCAAGCAGTATTTTTCTTTGAGGCTTTGCTCATAAGGGAAAGGAGGGAAAGGGAAGGTAATAAGTATTTATATGGCACCTACTCTGTGCCAATTACTATGCTAAGCATTTTATAAATATTATCTCTTTTGATCTTTGTAACCCTGTTATTATCTCCTTTTTACAGTTGAGGAAACTGAGGCAAGCAGAGCTTAAGTAACTTGCCTAGGGTTCACACAGCTAGTAAGTGTCTGAGGGCAGACATGAATTCAGGTCTGATTCCTGATCCAGCGCTCTATCCATTGTGTTACTTAGCTGATTTTTATAGATGTTTTGGAGTCATTCTGTTCTTTGAGCTTGTGTTTTGGGCATCTCTGTCACCATAATAGCTCTTTAAGGAGGGATTCCATCTTTTTGTTTCTTTGCTTATTCTTCTGTCCTTATTTCTTGACTCTGGACTTTGTTAGGACCAGGCTCTGCACACTTAAGGAGAGAATGTTTCTCTTGGGTCATACTGTTGCTTTCCCTGGGTATTGAGTGCTGTGTGATTTAAGGATCTCCGGAATAATCCAGGCTAAGGTATCTGCAAGCTTTCATGGGGCCAGAGTGGTCCAAATTGGGCAAAGACTGATTGCTGCCTTCCTGGTCTAAGTTTTGTAAGCTCTTGATCCCAGCTTGTGTCTAAGCAACACAATGGTCAACTTGCTCCTGGTTAGAGGTACAGTAGACCACGACTGGCCCCAGCTATCACCCTTTAGCTACAGGAATCTGTAAGTCCAAACAAGGAAGTTGCAGACTCCCTTTGGGTCTGAGCTCCTTACCCTGGCTATTTTGCTACAGGCTTCAGACTGCGTTGGGGGCTAGATCTGAGACTCTACTCTGTTGCTAGAGTCAGAGTCACATAGTTATTGCTTCTGACTTGCATATGTTCCTTGCCCAGGTCTAGCACCCATATGTATAAATCTCCTTCTCAAACTACACCAGACCTATGACCCAGGCTCAGGGTATGAGTGACAAAGCAGCCAGTTGGTATCTGCATCCAACCCCTCTGTGCTGGATCGTGACTCTTCTTGCCTTAGTGCACAGCACAGGCCCTCCTTCAAACCTCACACTAAATGCAAGGAGGATACCAAAGTGGAAATGAGCTATTGAAAATAAGTACCTGAAACTCCTGAGAGGTGATCAGTCTGCATTGGAATAAGAGGGATGAATGAAGTGAGCAAGGAATGGTGTGTGGAGACAGGAGAGGAGAGACAAAGATGTGACCTTGGGAACATGGTACAGAGTACTACTTAATTAGTGTTAGTTCTGTTTAATTGAATTGAACAGGGCAGTTAGATGGTGTGGTGGATGTAGCATTGGCCCCAGAGTCAGGAGGACCTGAGTTCAAATGTGGCCTCAGACCCTTACTAGCTGTGTGACCCTGGGCAAGTCATTTAATCCTGATTACCTAAAAAATTAATGAATTGAATTGAATATACTTTTAGGGGTCAGTAAGAAGATGATGAGTTAGGAAAAGAAACAAAAAAGATGCAGTTATAGAGCTAACTTGGAAGAGTCATATAAATATTTGTCATGAGTGTGATATCTCTGGAAAACAAATGAGAAATTATCTAGGATGGGGGTGTGGTTAACTTTGTTAAATGATACAGAAAGGACAAAGAGTAAAAAAAGTAAGCTGTTGGCTTAGGTATCCGGTTAATCTGAAAAACATTTATTAAACAATTCCTATTTGCCACAATGCCTAACACTGTGCTCGGTCATGGAGTGCAGAGGCAAAAGCAAAAGAAAACAAAACAAAAAACCCCAAAACAATAGTTCCTGCCTTCAAGAGGCTCATAGCAAGTCAGCAAACATTTATTGAATGCTTATTGTGGTACCAGGCCCTGTGCTCAGGTGACAAAGAAATTAGAGAAACAGACTCTGTTCTCAAGGACCTCACAGTCTAAAGAGGAGAAGAGAGGAAAGGAGAGGCCAGAGGAGGGGAGGGGAGGCCAGGAGAGGAGTTGCCCAACTGGAACTGACCAATCAGGTCCTCAGTGGGGCAGCTCTGAGTACACACAGGTTCATGTTTGCCCTTCATTCTCAAAGAGGACCATGACATCAGGGAGGTGATGCTATGACTTGCAAGTGAATTGCATTTAAGTGAGGGAGAGCTGTGCAAAGTCACCAGCCTCACTTTCTTCTACAGAGTCATCTGGGTCCAGTGACCAGATCTAGATCAGGATGGCTGGAGATGGCCAAGGATGCAGTGGGAGACCTTGGTCTTTTTAAGCTAAGATCTTTCCCAGGTCTCAGTTTGATGGAGGCAATCCATAAGATTTTAGCTGAGCCTTGAAAGAAGTCAGAAGGCAGAGAAGAGGATGAGGGGGAACTCTCCAGGGAGGGGGTACAGCCAGTGAAAATGCATGGAATAGGTTTCAGGGATTGGGAACCTATGGCCTTGAGGCCACATGTGGCTCTCTAGGTCCTCAAGTACAGCCCCTTGACTGAATCCAAATTTCACAGAACAAATCCCCCATTAATAAAAGGATTTGTTCTGTAAAGCTTGGACTCAGTCGAAAGGCCTCACCCAAGGACCTAGAAGGGCACATGTGGCCTCGAGGCTACAGGTTCCCCACCCCTGGAATAGGAAAAAGGAAGGTGGTCTTGTTCTAGGAATGGCAAAGAGGCCAGTGTTAATAGATTGAATATATGGAAGGAGGAATAAAATTTATTTCTAACAACTTTAACATTTCCTTCAATAATAAATGTGGGCAACAATACTAGGTATCTATAGGCTTCACTAGACTGCCAGTGGGGCCTATTGCACACAAAAAGTTTAAGAATTTTACTCTAGAATTATTGGTGGAGGGATTTTCCTCACTGGGGCTCTCTCAGCACCAAAACCCCCCAACTCCATAAAAACAATCACTGATTTTGGTAAATACAAGAGAAAATCCCAGGCCATTAGGAAGCAGGGGGACAGAACTGGTGATGGTATCCTTAGCTACCATTCAAACTGTGTTTTCTTTGTTTGCATCCAACAGGGAGGTACTTACTTCCAAACACCATCGCAGAGCAGTCATGGCTGGCAGCTGCAGAGACCTCCAACCTCATCCGGATGCGAAGCCATGCTCTTGGTCAGTCAGCTCCTTCCCTCACTGCTAGCATGGTGAGTGAAAAGCAGGCTTCATTCGAGCCTGAAAGAAAGGATGTGGATCCTGTGCTAAAAGATGTTTGAATTTCAGGGGCAGAATGAGTGTGTGTGTGAGAGAGAGAAATACATAGCCACGACATACATAATTACAGGTTTTCACCTCCTGTCTGTCCTTTGGTTTGTGTATCATGTTTAACCTGGGCAGTAGGAATGAAATTATTAAATAAATTATAAATTAAATTATTGATAACTTAAATGATTAATAACTGCCCGTTAGAAATGAGCAGTGCATCCAGGAGTATGAGGGTGTGGGAACCTGCACTTTCAATTACCTGTTTTCTTTCCATGTTGAATGCCCTTTAGAGTATTTCCCATGACTTCTTTTTCCTGGTTAACCCCCCTATTTCTCTACTCTTTACTGGCAACGACAAAAATCTGCCAATGAAATGGGACAGAAAGAAAAGATCTCATTGGAAAACAATATATGTATCATACCACATTTCCCATTCAGAGTTATCTCATGGGCCCTGCTTTTTGGTTCCAGGTTTTACACTCTCATGTAAAAAAGAGACTATAAAAATGGCTTTTGTGCTTAGCATCTAGAGTTGTTATCTAATAAACCTCTCTTCTATTAGGTTCCTGGTTTTATACTCTTGTGCAACAACAAAAAAGGCTATAAAATGGCTTTTGTATTTAATTTCTATTAAATGTGGGTAATGGGGATTTGTGTGGCCATGGCAACATCTGCCACAGGAAGATGGGCCTCCAATTCTGTCATGATCAATGTATAAGAAATACATAAATCTATGCAGGTCTTATCTGGAGTCTTTTGCACTGAGAGTTATATACATACATACATATATATTTATTTGGTGGTAGGAGTTATATTTTGTTAAATGATGAAAACTAGTCACATTTGTACAGATCTTTAAGGTTTGGGAGCTACTGTTTTCACAGTAACACTGTGAAATAGATGGTTGTCTCTATTTTAGAGATGAGGTTTGAGAGGCTGAGTCACTTACTAAATGTCTGAAACAAGATTCAAATCCCAAGCTCCTGACTAAAGGCTTGCCCACACTGCCTCAAAACTTAAATAGACCTGGTGTCTAATCTTGGCTAGTGCATTAATTAGCCATGGGGGCTTGGGTCATTCACTTAATTTCATGGTGCCCCAGTTTTCCTGTAAGACAAGGATGGTGTCCTCAGTTTCCTCATCTGTAAAATGAGGGAGCTAGAATCGATTTTTTCTACATTTCCTTCCAGCTCTAAATTTATGATTCTATGAGCCGTTGCTAATTTCTAAGGCCCCTTTTTGCTCTAAACTACCATAGATTGATTTCTTAAGCAATTTGTGTTCTCAACTGTCCCCAAATACATTTTTGTTGTTTGAACTGTTCTTCTCAAGACCTTTTGTGTGTGCAGAATGAGGCTGCCATTTGTAAGTCTGATCTATCTTTTTTTGTGTGAGTATAAAGTTTACACCTAATTGTGTTTTCGGTCCCAGGTCGCAAGAAGTCAAATTCATCTTTTTTTCTTTTCTGAGAAAATATATTAAACCTTAAGTTATAGCTGTGCCCGTACCACTTGAGAATTTTAAGTCTTTTCAGCTAGCAACTTTTTAAGTAAAAAATGATTTCTTAAAAAACCGCAGTATTGCTCCTGCATCCTTCGATGGTAACAATAATTGGTTTTACTTGGAAATGATAACTCTGACAGTGCTGGTCAAATCAAGAAAGATAATGATACCTGAGCTAAAGTATCTAGACATAGGAAACATTTATTCTCTTCTGAAGTTCCTGTTTGATGTTGAGCTAAGAGTTTTGCAAACAGGACCAGAGAGATCTTGAGAAACATTGGTAGCAAACAAATGAGGAGTTGCAGAAAATTGTGGTAGTCCACTTTCCATTTCCTGCTCAGAATTTCTCATTAGTTTACCTACTGCCAGTGTTTAAATTGGAGGTGTTTGCATAAAGGAAAGACATAAAAAATACTGAAGTGTGATTTCATATCTAATTAAATTTGACTTAGATGTAAGTGCCTAGTATGTAAAAGGAATTCTGCTACGGATAAAGAAAAAAAAATTTGGAAGTCTGTCCCCAAGGAACTTCCATTTCACTGGAGATGGTAGTATATATTCTATAATATGTTGCCTAAACCAAAGTTTTGTTTGTTATTTTCCCCCAGCATTATAGATGTCAGGTTGACATCTTTGTATTTTAAATCTGCTTTAAATGTTTTTTTTTGTTTATTTCTTATGTTTAAAGCATATTGCAAACTTTAAAGTGCTATTTTCTTTTCGTTTTTATTTCTGATGTCTAAAGCACACGCAAGCTGTAAAGTGCTATGTAGGTTATGATTATTGTTATTTGTATCTCAGTTTCATTTGCTAAATGAAGGCAGGATGTCATAAACTTTGTAGTTGGTACTTTTTAGTATTTGGAGGTCAAGTTTATTAACTATCCAACTCTTGCCTCCCCTTCCCTCACCCTCCACACCTCCATTGAGGCACGTTTTGTAATCTTAGGAAAATATTGGTAAGTTGTTTTGTTTCAGGGATGCAGAATAGCAGCAGACGAGGATGGTCCCTTCTGGTGCCCCTCTTGTCTTCATTTCCTCATTATTCAGCTCTTGTCTCAGGCCAGATATCTCTGCCACACACAGCACGTGCAATTATAGTGCTAAATGTCTTGTCATAGATTTTTATGTGCCAACTTTTAGCACAAACAGTCTTAAGAGTGCATAGTGGGGAAAGGTCATGCATTTGAGTCTTCTCTCTTTATGGAGAATAGAATAGGGTATGGAAAGTAAAGAGAAAAAGTATAGAAATGATTACAGGCCATTTTAACAAGGCAATTTCAGTAAAGAAGCAGGAGCTTTGATTTCCTGGAGAATGGTGTGGAAAGATAGGCATTGCCCAGCATGGGCAGTTTTGTGTATTGTCTATCTCTTCTTTTATTGATGGGGAAACTGACCAAATCCTCTAGTTGTGAAACTGATAGTTCTTCTCTGTGCTCTAATGGATGACCTATTGAGTTTCTTTACCTCAGCCTTGTGTGATCCTGTTACTTCATTGTGAATCCCATGATGTGCTTTGAAACTCCACAGTATTAAACAGTTTTGATCAGCCTTTGGAATTCTGAAAGGAAGCACATCCTGTTTATCTTGGCTAAGATTACAGAAAAGTGAAAGCAGCCATGTAGTCGCCTCTGCTGCCACTGTAGAAGGGTTATAAACATCCTATGAGAGGGAACTTGGTCATTTTAATTATAAAAGCAAACTGATTTTTGGTATTTTGTGGCTACCTGGGAAAATAGTGAAAGTAAGAGAGATAGTATGCGTTTTCAAGCATGAGAAGACAGGATACAGAACAGGAGGACTTCCTAAGCTGTGTACTGCCTCATACAATATGGCAGGCTCTGATGCCAATATGCAGGAAATTCATACGTGTCTCTGACCTTTACTTGAGTGGATGCCAATGAGATATAAATGAGGTTATTTATGTTTTGGCAGGTGCAGCCTTTAGTAAAAGTGTTGTCTGTGGTTCCTTTAATGTCACAGACAGATTAAGCATTGCTAACTACTCTCTTGGTTAGGAGATGAATTCTTAGCCCAAAGTAGTTCGTTTTCCTGGGTTTGGCTAAATGTGGCTGTGCTGCCTGAACCAGGCACGCTGGGTGCTTCAGATAATTGGCTTGGTGCCGTTCCTTCCTGATAGCCAGAGAGAGGGCAGAGTACACGCTTAGTGAGTGTCTGCCTGCTGGGGTGCCAGCCAGGAGTGCCGATGAGGTGTCAAATGAATACTCCATATACATTAATCTGAAGAAGGGAAAAAGTCTTCTCCTATTTGCTTCTTCCATCTTTCTGTCCCTCCCTACACATGGGTAGTTTATCAAAGAAGCTGCTGTCATCAAAAACAGATGGATTTATACAGATGCTTCTCTTTGGCAAGCAGACAGGAATTCAGGAGGCAGAAACATGGTAACTTATCAGTGTGTAGGAAAATATGAGGGCAGTAAGCCTTGCTGACTAGAATTTGATAATGGTGCATGTAGCAGTCATAAGAAATGCCAACTTGGGTGATACTTAGCAGTAATGGATGAATGTCAGCACACAGAAAGGAAAGAATTTCAAGAACTAATCCTCTCTGGTTAATTTTTCTTTGTGTTATTTCCTTCATCCTTCATTTCCTTCACTTCCCATCCTTGCACCCTTTATATATAGGACTACAGTTCCCTCATGTTTCTCTCTCTCTCTCTCTCTCTCTCTCTCTCTCTCTCTCTCTCTCTCTCTCTCTCTCTCTCCCCCTCTCTTCCTCTCTTTCCTTCCATTTTTCTCCCTCTCTCTCTCCCCTCCCTCCCTCTCTCTCTATTTCTCCTTCTCTCCTTTCTTTCTCTCTCTCGTTCTCTGTCTCTCTCTGTCTGTCTCTCTGTCTCTGTCTGTCCATCTGTTTGTCTGTCTCTCATAGGCTCTAGTTGTCTAGTTTCTGTTGAACCTGTGGCTCAGTTTTATATGTTCAAGTTAGTCGGCCCTCTTGGACAGTCCCTAAACATTTAATTAGACACCTACTATGTGCCAGGAACTGGAAATACAAAAACAGGCAAAAGATAGTCTCTGTGCTATAAGACACGCATAGAAACAGGCCTATCACACATAAATTAGAAATGGGAAGGGGAGGAAAACAAGCACATGTTAAATACCTACTATGTGTCAGGCATTCTGTTAAGAGCTTTACAAATATTATTTCATTTGATTCTCATAAGAGATCTAGGAAGGAGGTTCTGATATGATCCTCATTTCATATTTGAGGAAATTGAGGCAGACAGCACAGCTTATAAGTGTAGGGTCTTTGAATTTGAATTCAGGTCTTTCTGACTTCAGGCCTCATGCTCCATCCGATGTGCTACCTTCTTCATCTTGCAAAAGTCAAGTTCCAGATTGGGCCAGGTTTGAATTCAGTTTAACTTGGTTCAGTTCAACAAGTATGTAAGTGCCTAATATGTGGTAGGTGATAGCTAGCATTTATATAGAACTTTATGGTTTTCAAGTATTTTACAAACATTATCTCTTGATCTTCACAGCAATCCTGGGAGGTAGATGTGCTATTATTATCCCCATTTTACATATAGGGAAATGGAGGTATACAGTTAGGTGACTTGCCTAGCATCAAACAACTAGTAAGTGGTAGAAGCAGGATTCGGTTGGGGTCTTCCTGACTGCAGATCTAGTGTTCTCTCTGCTTACTGTTAGGGTATACTAGATAGGGACACAAAGGTCTTCCCCTCCCTGCCCCTCCCCCTCCAAAAAAGGAAAGGAATAGAAAAAGAAACAGATCATGTTCTCAAAGGGCTTACATTCTATTGACTGGGAAGGGTTGGGCTGTATGGAACAGGTAGGAACCAGGTAAGTAAATACCAAATGCATAGAAAGTCAATGGAAAATGATTTTTGGGAGGAGCATAGCAGTTGGGGGAAATCAGGAAGGGACTCTTGATGACCATAGAGTGCATCTATAGTTTGGTCAGTAAGTAGAATTGGGAGGAAGGATGATTGCTAGAGATTAGCAGCCTAGTTTTGGGGGAATGATGTGGATAAGTGGGAGGAGGGTTAAGGAGAAGGTCTGGACAAAAAAGGAAATATATATAATGTAAATTAATATGATGTGATATGATACAATATATGATGTGATGTGATATATGATATAATATATAGTCCAAGTATCACAATATCCCAAGTAATATCATATAACATAACATAACAAACACAACACAATACAACATAACATAACACAACACAACATAACACAACATAACATATCCATTTGAAGTAGTTCAGTATTTTTGTACTTAGTGTAGAATGAAGGTGAACTATCTGTTAATTTCTTTCTTCCCCACATTTCTTAACCTGTTTATGGTATGATGATGTTGGAAGAAATTTCTCCTAAAGACATTTGTTTTCTCCTCCCTCCACCTTTTTTTGTTCCCAAGTATGAATGTCACCTTTAAGCCTGACACATATTAGGTTTTATAAAAAAAAAACTGAAGCTTTTCCCTTATATTTGTGTTCCCAGTGCTTAGCACAGTGTCTTGTATATTGTAAACACTTAATAAGTACTTTAATCTTAGTGGTATAATAAAAAAATAGCTAGTGTATACATATGTATGTATATATGTGTGTATAGATATAGCATGTGTATTTATATACATATACATGCACATACATAATGCACTTATATCTATACACATATACACATACATGTATGTGTATAAATGTGTGCACATGTGTATATATGTGTGTGTGTATATGTACATACCCATATCTATCTGTCTATCTTTATATCTCATTAGGGTTTGTAAAGCATTTTATAGACACTGCCCCATCTGATCTTCACAGCAATCTTGGGAACCTAAGAGCTATTATTATTATCCTTATTTTACATATGATATAACAGAGGCAGAGAGAGGTAAAGTGTTTTGTCCAAGGTCACCCATATAGGAAGTGTCTGAGATAAGGTTTGAAGTCAAAACTTCCTAAGTCCAGGTCCAAGGTCCCATCTACAGCACCACCGAGCTGGTAGGAGTTTTGTAGTTTTTTTATTCAGTTTCTTTATCTCTAATTGAAATGATTGTATTTTCTTTAGCACTAGAGATCATAGAACCAAAACTCTCACAACCATAATAGTACATTCAAAGAGCCTAAATGAATATTTGTATGTGTGTATGTGTGTAACAATCTTTTATAAGTTAGGAATAGAAAATGCACTATAAAGTGTATTTTTCTTACATAATACTTTAAAAATATGACATTTTGACAGCATTTTATCTATGTGTTACTTAACATTATACTAATAAATCATTATCTCTCAGAAGAAAAATCTGGCACGAGACCTAATTAATGCATTCTGAGATTTTATCTTTTAAACCTTAGCATAGGAACACTTTTAGTGCATTTCAATAAATTGTTTTGAGATAACTTGTTCATATAAAGCTATAAATTCATTGGTAGAGATTGACTCAGCACTGTTTTCCTTTTTTAAAATCATTTAAGCAACAACTAATTGTTTTAATAAGCACAATATTGACCCCTTAATGGTGATCTATCACCTGTCCATTAGGAGTTGTGTGTACACTTCATCATTGGTCTTCTGAATTCAATGCCCATCACTGAGGCCTTGCGGTCTAAGCTGTTTTCCTTGACATTATTGTGGCAATCATGTGTAATGTTAATGGCATATAAGATATTCCCAGCCCACTAATAGGCCTTAGGTGGCACCCATTAAGGGAAGTTTGCTTAGGGGAGGTTTGCTTGTAGGACAGCTTTCACACCTTTTAATTTCTTTTCTTTTTTTTTTTTGCTTTTGGGAGGGGGGAAGGTAGTGCAATTGGGGTTAAGCGACTTGCCCAAGGTCACACAGTTAGTTTTTGTGTTAAGTGTGTGAGGCCAGATTTGAACTCAGGTCTTCCTGACTCTAGGGCCCTTTTAATTTCTGATTAGGCACTAAGTCAGAAGGGTTATGATGCTCTCTGGCTCTTAAAAGGTTATATATACTCTGAGGTTAGCATTTTGCTTTGGGGCTCACTCATTGGAAGAATGTTCCTGTGATTTGGCCAGATGAGACTCTGGGTAGCTGTTAAGGAGCCCTCCTGGCTTTGAAAAACCCAGATGTTGGTGCTTTTGTATATATTGCCTTGGTCAGACAGTTGGACCTGTCTGTTGATCTGTGCTAATTTCTCAGACAGAAGACCTGTCTGTTGGTCTTTATTTCTCTGCTTGTATTTTCTCTATTTTGATTTTCTCTGAAGCTCAGGATGTTGATTTTTTCCCTGAACTGATGAATGTAATAAAAAAGGTTGTTGACCCCTTAAACATCTATCCCTCATAGAAAAGCAGATCTAAGAACTTCTGCATCCATCCTGTGTCTGCCAGTGTGGTTGCTGCATTGGGTCAGTTGTTCTCCAGGTTCAGATTACTTTGGTCTTCATCAGTCCCTGCAAGTCATCTCAGATTTCTTTAGATCTATTGTATTCATCAATTCCCATGCAAACTAACATTCCCTCACATTTATATACCACAGTTTGGTCAGCCATTCCCATCTTGTTTCTAATTTTTGCTACAACGTAAGTCCTGTTGTAAATATTTTTGTATGTACAGGTCTCTGTATTCTGTCTTTGATGTCTTGATATAGACCAATATTTTAACAATTATTTCCCTAATAGATTTTGACCATCAGTGTAATTTTGGTAACTGGAACTTTTCCATTTCTTTTTCCTCCCTTCCATACCCCCACTCCACCTTTTTTAAAAGTATTTTTTTTATTTCTTTGGAGGATTACAATAAGAGACAGTCTGAGGGGCATGTGATACCCTCCTTTTAATTCCCCTAGAGAGATGAAGGTAAAAAGAATCCTTTTTGTGTAAGTGAGCTTATTTTGGGAATGTATTTTCAGGTGAGTGTAAAGTCACTGTCTACTGATAAAAGTCAGTCATGTGGCCTCTTGTTTTTTGCAGTTTTGACAGGTGAGGCTGTTAAAGATATGTCAGAGCAGATAAATCATCAAACAGGGAGTTAGTAGACATCTTCAGTCTCCTTATTTTATAAATGTAGAAACTGAGGCTCATAAAAGTGATTTGACTTGCTCAGGATTTTGTTGTTGTTTAGTCATTTTTAGCTGTGTCCGACTCTCTGTAACCTGAATTGGGATTTTCTTGGCAAAGATACTGGAGTGATTTGCCATTTCCTTCTCCAGCTTATTTTACAGATGAGGAAACCGAGGCAAACAGGTTAAGTGACTTGCCCAGGGTCATGCAGCTAGTTAGTGTCTGAGGCTGGATTTAAACTCGGGACTTCCTGACTCCAGGTCTAGCACTCTATCTACTGTGCCACCTGGCTGCTCTGAGTTACATACCTAGTGAATGGAGAGTGTAATTCAGATTCAGGTCGCCCAACTCAAATCAAGTGCTCTATTTACTACTCCATATTAATCCTATTTTCGCTGGTTTCATGACTGAAATGGGATAATTATAAACAACAACAAACAACAACACAAAACAACACCTTTTCTATGCCTTTCTTTCCTGAACTAAAATTTTTATTAACTGTCTACTGTTCAGAAAAGATTCATGGAAATAAATAATAGGATTACTTGAAAACCATAAAATATAAGAGAAGCTTTGAAATACACCCAGGTGCACAAAATTTTGAGTTGAAATTCTAAGTCCCTAAATAAAACTGTATGACAGGACCCTTTTCCAGACCACCCTCTTAATAATCATCCTTGCCATATTCCCTGGGAATATGCCCTCCAATGTGTTTGCCAAAGGATCGGGGGCACCTTGCAAAGTCCATTGTGTGCACTCAGTTCTTCCTATTTGCTGACCAATTAAGTAGACTAAAGTATTGCTGATGCTGAGATAAGTATTGATCCCATAATAAACTGTCAGATACAGAGCACATGTATAAGAATTGAAAAACATTGACTTGAAATATATCAAGGAACGGCTATAAAATGGGCAGTACTATTTATTTTTATTTTGGTTCATTTTACTCAAATGACTCATAGTCTTAAAAAATTTTAGAGCTTCCTGTGCCCTAATTTTCCAAACTTATAAAATCGTTAAAGCAAAGCTGGAAAGAACAACCATTAAACATTCATGCTGATGATTTTGTAGTAATTTACCAGCATTCATTATTAGATGGATATTTTGATCCTTCATATTTATAGCAGTTGCTACTTAATGAGGTTGCTGTTACTGCATTCAGTGTGCCTAGAAATATGTTGTTGTCCACTACAGAGAATTAGTGATAAGATTCATAAAAAGGCTCATGGGATCATAGATTGAAAGCCAGAAGGGACCTCAGAAGGCCAGCAAGACCACTTTACAGATAAGGAAACTGAGGAACAGGGAGGTTAAGTGATTTGCCTGAGGGTACACAGGTACTAATAATCAGAGATAGGATTTGAACTCAGACATCAGCTCTAGTTCGAGCCAGGCCTTTTTCCATTGTATCGTCCCATACCTTAGCTTAAAAAGGCTTTAGTCTCCAACTGTATCCAGGGCTATCTCCAGTCATCCTGATCTATACCTGGTCACTGCACCCAAACGACACTGGAGGAGAAAGTGAAATTAGCGACCTTGCATAGCCCTCTCTCATTTAAATCCAATTTTCTTGCAAGACATGGTAGCAAGGTCCTCTTCAAGAATGAAGGACACAGCCTACTTACTAGCTGTGTGACCTTGGGCAAGTCACTTAACCTCAATTGCCTTGCCTTCCCTCCTCCAAAAAAGCAAAAAAAATAATGAAAGACAAACAACAATAAGAACCATCCTGTAGGCTAGAGTCATTGGGAAAGCCTTCATGGAAGAGTTGGGCCTTGAAAGATGTCTAGGATATCAAGAAGCAATATAGAGACAGATGGAGGGTGTGCTAGCAAAAGCACAGTGGCAGTAATTGGTCATAGACTGAAAACTTCTAGAAAGGACCTCGGAAGCCTTCTTGTTCTTCTTTATTTTTAAATGAAATGGAGCCCCTTTGGTAAGCTGGGGATACTTATGTGTCTTTGATCAGAATTGTGCTTTTCAGTGCATAAAATAGAACAAATAGAGTTATAAAGGAAGGCAAGTCTCATGAAATGTAGTTATTAAAATAAGTTCATGGACCCCAGGTTAAGAACCCCTGCTTTTAGATCTATTCCTTTCTCATTTTTTAGGCAGGGGAGCTGAAGCCTAGAGGGGGAATGTCATTTGCCCAAAGTTACCCCCTGAGTCAGGAGCATAGCTAGGAATGAAAGCCAGGCCTCCTTGACTCCCAGAGCTGCTGTTCCTTGCTTTCTACTGTACTAGTATTTGAGGCAGCTTGATAGATAATGTACTGGGACTGAAGTTCGGAAAACTGAGCCCAAATCTGGCCTGTCAGACACTTTACTAAATGTGTGACATTGGGGAAGTCACATAACCTTTCCTGTTGCCTCCATTTCCACATCTGTAAAATGGGGATAATAATAGCACCTACTTCCCAGGGTTTTTGTGAGCTTCAAATGAAATAATATTTATAAAGTGCTTAGCATAGTGCCTGGCACATAGGCATTATTTATTTATTTTTTTTAAGCAATCGGGGTTAAGTAACTTGCTCAAGGTTACACGGCCAGTTATTTCTGGGTGTGGTGCTGAGTATCTAAGCACGGATTTGATCCAGGTCATCCTGACACTGGAGCCGGTGCTCTTACTCGCTGAGCCACTTGGCCGCCCCTAAGCAATTGGGGTTAAGTAACTTGCTCAAGGTTACACGGCCAGGTGTTTCTGGGTGGGTGCTAAGCGTTTGAACCCGGATTCGATCCCCAGGTCATCCCGACACTGGAGCCGGTGCTCTTACTCGCTGTGCTACCTGGCCACCCCGCAGCACATAGGCATTATGTAAATACTAGATTATCATCAGCTGTCCTGTCCAATAAGAATATCAGAATGAAATGATGCCTTGGCCATCTCTTGATTGATGTTTATCTTTACAATGTGTATTGCTTTTGACACAGAGGAAAGGGAACTCAGTTCCAGGAACATTGAGTACTAAGTTGATGAGGACTCCTCACTTCAATTCTAGTCTTAGAAGAGTGACAATCCATATTAGTAAGAAGAATTTAGTGTCCTCAGATGGATAAAGAGACCAGAACCATCCAGTTGAGGGTTTCTGGTCACTGAGTACATTCTGATTGATAATGGAAATTGGGAAACCTGGAGAAAATCACCTAAGCACCACAAGCTATTGGGTCCTGAGGATATTCTCAGCTTTTTTTTGAGTCAAAATGATCATGTGGTTGTTTTCATAGAGAGAATGATAAGGCGTTAATAATTCCCTACTGGATCCTGATGTTTTTTCCATATGGCTTAGGTCTAGTGAATCCTCAGAAGAATGAATGATGGGGCTAGGTGGAAATACTCAGCTCAGGTATTTTGTGACATCATAAATCTTTCCTGCTACTGTTAAGGAAAAAACTGTGGCGGTTTAATATGAGAGTGCACCAGCCTTCTTGGATTTGAGTCCAACAGCAAAGGAAGGATGTGATGGAAGACATTTTCAGGAATTTGGAAATGATTTTACTTAGTGACATGTAGCAGGAGCAATCCTTGGTTATTATCTGATTGTAGAATTAAAGAGGAGTGAAATCTTTGTTTAAGAAAATATTTTAATCTAATTGTTGATTCTGGACTCTGTCCATGACAGATCCTTTCCCCACCCCATAGGGCCGTTTCAGTGATGTGCTTGATTCCCTTAGTCTCTAAACCTCTGGCACATCTGTTGTTTATTTTTGAAGGATTTTTCTCTTTTTTGGCCGACTTCAATAGTTCACTATATCTAGTATTTCCCATTTCCTTTGGTTTTAACCGTCTGCATCTTCCAGATGCTAGGCTGAGATACCTTTTCACCAACACTTATTAGTTAATGTGATAAATAAGGAAATGCAGTAGAGTGTTTTAAGCAATCTACTTCTGAAGTTATATTTGAACATAGACTAAACCAGTTGCTTGGTGGTGATTGTGGATTTATCACAGGTACTACTGGATGAATGAGAAAAAAATAAAGACAATCGTGGAAAAAGAATGAAACTCATCTATGTTAAATTCCCTTTTATAAAGGGCAGTTGGTTAGAATCTAGCCTGCTGAATAATCCTAACCATAAAACTAAATTTCTGTAAGATTGTACTGGTGTTTTTCTTCCCTTTCTTTGCTTTCCTTAGGAGAGGGATGGGGTCTGGACCTGCAAGTTGGCACCTTCTATTCATCAAAAAATGTACAGCTAGCTAGAGCAGTAGATAGGGTGCTGGACCTGGAGTTGGGAAGATTCATCTTCCTGAGTTCAAATCTGCCCTCAGACACTTTCTAGCTGTGTGACCCTGGCAAGTCACTTAATCCTGTTTGCCTCAGTTTTCCTCATCTATAAAATAAGCTGGAGAAGGAAATGGCAAATGACTCCAGTATTTCTGCCAAGAAAATCCCCTATGGGGACCACAAAGAGTCAGACATGACTGAAAAATTACTGAACAACAACTACATCAAGTAGTCTTGGAGCAGGGTTTCATAATCTGAGGTTTATGGGATCTCAGAGGTGTCTGAGGCTAGATTCCAGTGGATCTATGGATTTGGAGGGGGAAAAATTATATCCTTATTTTTAGTAAATTTTTGTTTCCTTTGTCAAGTCTTTGTATTTTATTTTATGCATTTTAAGACCTTATATTTAGAAGGGGACCATAGACATTATCAGATTACCAAAAGGGGTTTATGACAAATGCAAAAAAAAAATAGTCTGGGGCGGCTAGGTGGCACAGTGAATAGAGCCCCTGCCCTGGAGTCAGGAGGACATGAATTGAAATTCGGCCTCTGACACTTAATACTTACTAACCATCTGACCTTGGGCAAGTCACTTAACCCCAATTGCCCTGCCCTTCCCCCGCCAAAAAGCCCCCCCCCAAAATGGTATGAACTCCTATCTTCAATTTAGAGCAATAATTTTCAAATTTTTTGGTTTCAAGACCCTTTTTATATCCTTGAAAATTGTCAAGGACTTCTTCTGTCCCCCTCTAAGAGCTTTTGTTTATGTAAGTTTTGTTTATTGATATTTACCACACTGGAAATTAAAACATATCAGTATTATTATGAAAATAGTTTTTACTTTATTGATGGCCTGAAAAGGTCTTGGAAACTCCTCTCTCTCTTCCTCTCTCTCTTCCTCTCTCTCTCTCTCTCTCCTCTCTCTCTCTCTCTTTCTTTCTTTCTCTGTCTCTCTCTCTGTCTCTCCCCCATCTATCTCTATCTACATCTACATCTCTTTATCTGTCTCTATATCTATCTCTATCAATCTATATCTGCATCTATCTCTAATCTATATCACTTTGGGCTATATGCCTACTTGGAATATATCTTTTAAAAAATGAAATGTACCTGACAGAAGCTCAGTTTCTTTTACAGACCTTTTTCCTTTTAAAATATTCATTGATATGTTTGTTGATTGTTTAGAAGCAACATAATATAGTGGGGAAACTCTTGGTTTGAATCCAGAGCACGGGGTTCAAGTTCTGGGTTTGGATCTTACTACATGTGTGACTTTAAGCAAGTCACTGAAACTTTCTGGCATCAGTTTCCTCTTCTGTAGAAAGACTTGGTTGGATCAGATGACTTTTGAGCTCTTTACCATCTCTAACTCCAGGAGACAATGTGTTCACAATTTATTGTATTTTATTTAGTTTTTTAAGAATTCATTGTTTCTTTATATTTATGCATCATTTTTTGTTCGTTTTTTGGAGGACAATTGGGGTTAAGTGACTTGCCCAAGGTCACATGGCTAGTTTTTGTGTTAAGTGTCTGAGGCTGGATTTGAACTCAGGTCCTCCTGACTCCAGGGCCAGTACTCTATTCACTGCGCCACCTAACCGCCTGCTATGCATTCATTTTTTAAAATTGAGTTTTAATTCCCCCCCTCTGTCCCCTCCCCCAGAAGGTAAGAAATGTGATGTTTATTATAAATGTAAAATCGTGTGAAAAATTCCATATTAGCCATGTTGCCAAAAAAAAAAGAACATTTTTTGAAGGAAGTTATCAATAATGGGAGAAACACATGTAGATTTATGAAAAACCTGAAATATTCAAATATAAACCCTGAGTCAGGAGCAATGAAACAGTTGTTGAAATTCCTAAATCTGACTTATGACTTCTCTGGGTAACCAATTTCAGAGTACCTATCTGTGACTTGACTCTTCTCTCTCTCTCTCTCTCTCTCTCTCTCTCTCTCTCTCATACACACACACACACACACTCACACAAGTAAGTACTTTGAAATTGATATTTCAATTTCATGTGTGTATATCTATGTACATATACCAATATGTATTGGTATATATACCAATGTGTATATGTACCAATTTCAGAGTGCCTATATGTATAAGTATTCTCTCTCTACATATAGGGACTCCAAAATTGCTACATGTGTGTGTGTGTGTATATGTAGAGAGAGAGTATATGTGTATGTATATGTACATTACTAAGTGTCTCTGTGGTATTTGTTTGAAATTTTGGCCACTATAAGCTGAATAAAATAATAAATAAATAATATAATTATTTAATATATAACATATTAATTAATATAATAATAAATAATAAAATAAATAAAAATACAAATTCAGCTGAAGGGTTTGTGGGTACAAAATCGGGTTTTGTGACCAGATGTCGCTATTCGCACTTCCATCCCGGGTCTTTCAGTCAGTCCTCACAGATAAGCAAGAAGATCCCATCTATCTGAATCACTTTTTTTCATCTTCTTGCCTCACAATGATGGCTACTTCTTTTGTCCTTTTGCTTAACCCTTTGCTCTTTTGAGTCCTGATAACCCTTTGGGTGCCGTTGATTCCCACAGGTCTCTTCCCTTAGTGTATTGTCCATAGAATTTCATCAAAAGGAAAGTCAAGAAAGCATTCATTTGGTTGAGCAAAGATAGCTGTTGCACCTGCCTCTCCTGTCATATCTTCTTTTATTACGGGTCTTTGGTACAGTCAAGGAAACATAGTCAAGTACACGTAATGGAAATGAGGTATTCATATTCTCTCTCCTTTCTTGGGCTAATTGATTCAAGGAAAGTGGAGAAGATGCAGCTTTCCCTGGGTTTACCAGTCCCCTTATAATTCAGATCCAAAGCAGTGCACAGTCCTCATTACCTCCTGCCTCTGCCTCTATCTGCAGAAGCTATCAGTTTTCAACAAGTCTGAATAGGAGAAAAATCTCAAAGCACAGAAATGGTGTCTCTTATCACCTCACTAGATATTCTTCTGAAACAGAGGGATAATCATGACTTCTTCGGTGTGGGTTGCTAGCAGGAACAACACCTTTACCATAGGGAGTTTCAAAATTTCTTTTGCCAGCCTCCCTTTGGGAGTGATTTCTCTCAGCCCTGCCACAACATCAGTTAAATAGGCAGCCTTTTCTCAGACTAAATAACATTATTTAGTATTTCAAGGGTCCATGATTTCATTAGGTGTGTATGTGCTCATTTCCCCAGTAAAGTTTGCAACCCTTCCATATCTTAGTAGATCTTCTTCAATGCATTATGATGAGAAAAAGAATCACCTCATGTCAACTACCTGTAATTTAACTAAGCCAACCTTGGATAACCCACTAGAGTTGTCCTGGTGTAGTGTTTGAGAGTTCAGGGTCACCTCCACACTATGATGAGGCATTAAATTAGTACTTTAACAGGTTACACATTACATTTACTTTATAATAAATAAAAAATGATTTGTTTCATTACAGACTTAAATTACAGACAGCGTTGCTATGCTGAATTTTGCATTTAACTTGAAATGACTGAACTATAAAATGACATGAATTTGTGCAAATCCCTGAAGGAGCAGAAATAGGCCATATTTATTATTCTTTTTTTTGCAAGATTTAATGTCTTATGTAGAGTAGCTTACAGCTAATTTTCAACTCACAATTTTATTGCTTCTGAACCCTAATTATTTTTTTCCCAGCATGATAGATGCACTCTGCTCTGTTTATTGGTACTCAGTTAAGTGTGTTCATTTCTTTTCCTATTTGTTTGCATAAATATGACTTGATCACCTTTTGTGGGTCCCAGGCTCATGTGGTAGTAAGATTTGCATGAAAAATAATGCAAAGTTGTGATCACTTTCAATCTGCTTCCTTCCATTTGCTCTTTACTTCTTCGATTAGGCAGCCATAAACCAAATCCCAACAGATTTGAGTAGGCATTCTGTTTTCTGTTCTTGTCCTGGTAAACATCCATCAGTTATACAAGTAAAGTGATGGAAGGCTCAGGATTTGTTGGACTTTACCTAATGCTTTTAGACTCTTGTAGAGAAGCTGCTGGTGCTGTGTCTGTTTTCCTTTGGAACGTCTCTACCCTTTGATTATAATGGAATATAGATAATTGTCCCAAAATTCCTCCTGTTTTAGAGTCCAGGGACTATCACTGTGAATTATAAGGAAACTATGGAGAGCTTTTGTTGGGTGCAGTCTCAAGTGTATCACTGGAGGGAATATCCTGGATTTTAAAAAGTCCCCTTCCTCCCTTCTGCTCCTCTTCCTCCTTATTAACAAAGATCTTGTATTCAAGATAATATGACTCCACAGAGTCATAGACTTTTAGAGTGAGAAGCGTCCTTTGAGTTCATCTCAGTTCAGCACCAGCATTTTACTGATGAAAGAATGGAAGTCCATTGAGACTGTTACTGATAAATGGAACTTGACTCTCAATCCATCATTATTTTCTCTCTATCACTGTATCACTGGTAGAGTTTGACATTCTACTTATTAAAGTGAATCTCAACATTATTCTCATTTCTTAATGACCTTAAGGAAGTTACGGAGTGCCTGCTGGGCAGGATGGAACTTGCATATAGCATTTCATTTTCAGCTCTTAATAGCTGTCCCTCAATTTATTGATTAATTTCAAATATCCACATTATTCCAGACGTGTCTTTGTTGAAATAGGATACAAGGAGGGCTGGCTGGGTGGTGCAGTGGAGAGAGCCACAGGCCCTGGAGTCAGGAGGACCTGAGTTCAAGTTTGGCGTCAGACATTTCCTAGCTGTGTGTGAACCTGGACAAGTCATTTAACCCTGATTGCCTCCAAAAAAAAAGTTTCCTTTTAAATTGAGCTATAAGGAGAATTCCCCCCCCCCCGCCCTTTTCTTCCCAATTTGTTTTTCGTCTTTTGGGGAGGAGATAAATGAGAGAACACTGCATTCATTTAGAATGCATGGCAAAGATGGTTGAAGGAGAAGATGCAGTGAGAACAGTGCAGGTGGAATTTAAAGGTGAAGAAGGAAGACATTTAATAGAAATAGAATGCTAAGTTGTTGCAGGCATAGGGAATAGGGTTAATGAAAGCAACAAGAAGCAACAGGAACCAAACTTCATGGAACAGATTCTCTTAATAAAAGGATTTGTTATATAAAACATAAACTCAGTCAGAAGGCTGCACCCAAGGACCTAGAAAGCCACAAACAGCTTCGAGGCCACAGGGTCCTCACCCCTGGCACTTGGCCAACAGCAATATCACGAAGGTAAGAGGTGGCTAGACTTTGTTTTGCTTGGCTATACATATTTGTTACAAAGGATTTGATCTTTTTTTTTTTTCCCAAGGGAGGATGGGGAGGTAGGAGGATGAGAAAGTGACTTTTTCTGAAATGAAAAAAAGTCAATTAAAAAGTCTCCTAGGCAATGATAGAGCTGGAAACCTGGGTCCAAATTCTGCCTCCTGTTCTTGCTACATTTGTGACCCCAAGGCAGTCACTTTTTCTCCCTTTGCTTCAGTTTCCTCAGCTGTAAAATGGAGGATTCTTCTCGCTCTCTCATCGTTTTTTCATTTCTTTGAAACATTTGTGCTTTGTGAAACATCTACTTCTGACTGTCTTTTGTGGCGTTCTCTGTACTATTGAACTCTCAATTAAGCTAGGCTAAATGTTGATTATTTAAAATTATTCTTGATATAAAATTGAATTGCCTGAAGTAATTTTCAATCTAAGTGAGAACTATATGGTGGGGTGTAGGAGAGGGAAGGAAAGTTAGGCTACATATTCCCTAAAGTGTCTCTCAGTCGTAAACCAGTGATCCTATTTATTATACTGGGAAACATGATTTCAAAAGTATTTCTGAACTTTATAATTTTTAAATTGTGCATATAAAGTCAAAGTACTGACAAAAACTGAAATAAGTTTGGGAAGACTGAATGTTCTGTGTCTTTCTTATATTACTTTGGTATCTTCTAGGGTCTGAATGAACCAAAGAAAAAGCATTTATTAGGCATTAACTAAGTACATGGGACAGCTTGGTGACACTGTGGATGACACCGTGCTGGACCTGGAGGCAGGAAGACTCATCTTCTTGAGTTCAAATCCACCCGCAGACACCAGCTTTGTGACACTAACTTGTTAGTTGGCCTTGGTTTCCTCATTTGTCAAATGATCTAGGGAAGGAAATGGCAAACCACTGCAGTACATTTGCTAAGAAAGCTCCAAACGGGATCACAAAGTGGGAAATACAACTGAAAACGAATGAATAGAAAAATCACATGAGAGTGTGCTAAGTGTTAGGGAGAGAGAAATAAAAAGCAAAAATGGTTGTTGCCTTATGACAGAATATGTACAACAGTACTCCTAGGGTTATGGTGGTCAGAGATGGGTGGTTTGGTCTGGGAAATCCCGGGACTGGTACATCAAGAGATAGGGTAATTTATTGACACATACTCTCAGGGACTGGTAATGTTGACTTAATTACTGTTCCCAGATTGAGAAGTAGAGAGTACAGTGGTGTGACACAAGATCCCAGGACAAGAACTGGAGTGCTAAGTTTGAGGCAAGGTGGGTACACAGCAGTATGCCATTAAGATAGCAAGTTTAGGGGTGGCTAGGTCAGGAGGACCTGAGTTCAAATCTGACCACAGACACTTAACTTACTAGCTGTGTGACCTTGGGCAAGTCACTTAACCCCAACTGCCCTCCCCCAAAATAACCAAAAAGAAATAATTAAGATACAAGTTTATTAGAAAATATCTATGTGGGGTATTCCACACCCGTAATCTTCCACCCCAGAGAAGGCCTCCCTCTCCTTCCCCAGGGCTGCTCATATCTGAATGGTGGTGGTTGCTGTAGGAGGACAGAGAGTCCTGAGTTGAGCTCAATCATCCCATTCTGGATCTGGTATGACTAGAATCAGAGTGTAAAAGTCAAGGATTCATGTAATTAAAAAAAAAAGTGAGTTGAAAAGAACTAAGGAAGGAAACATGCATTTGTTATTTATTAGGTATTTTGCATGTGCCTGATACTGTTTTTGGTGCTTTACAAATATCTCATTTGATCCTCATAATAGCTCTAGAAGTTATGTGATATCATTACCCTCATTTTATAATTGAGGAAACTGAGGCAAACCAGTTTGACTTGCCCAAGGTCTCACAACTAGTGTCTGAGATGAGATTTGAGCTCAGGTCTTCCTCCAGCACTCTTATCTACTGTACTACCTAACTTAGCCCTAAGTAATGAAATCTTTGCATAATATGATGTTAGAGTTTAAAGGGGTTTTAAAAGAACATTTAGGTTAATCTCCTTATTTTATATATGAAGAAACTGATCCCCAGAGGTAAGAAGAGGTAAAATTTAGAATTTAACTCTCCCTATTACAGTATTCTTGCTAAAGTCCCACTTTTCATATAGCAAAGCCAAGACTAGTTACCAGCTCTTCTGAATCCCAGTCCTCTGCATTTTCTGTTATGGAGTGCTGGGAGATTTTTTTTCTTTATTTAAAAAAAATTACTTACAGGACAACTAGGTGGCACAGTAGATAGAGCACCAACCCTGGAGGTCAGAGGGTCTTAGTTCAAATCCTGCCTCACTTACAGCTGTGTGACCCTGGGAAAGTCACTTAGCCCCAATAGCTTCCCAAAAGAAAAAAGAAAAGAAAAAATGCTTACAATAAACATTAAATGACAAAAGTAACATAAAATCACAGAGAGGCAGCGTAGGATAATCAATAATGTCTTGATTAGAATAATGTGTGTAATAATGTAATGAATTGGAGTTGAAGAGGAACTGGATCTACATCTTGCCTCTAGCACTGGCTTGTTCTGTGACTTAGAACAAGTCACTTAATCTCCATGTCTTTGGCACCTCTCTAAGAGTAAAATGTATATATTGTTGTTGTTGAGTTGTGTCTGAGTCTTTGTGATCCTATTTGGGGTTTTCTTGGCAAAGATACTAGTGTGGTTTTGCCATTTCCTTCTCCAGCTCATTTTAGAGATGAGGAAACTGAAGGCAAATGGGTAAGTGACTTGCCCAAGGTCATACAGCTACTAAGTGTCTGAGGCCAGATTTGAACCCAGGAAGATGAGTCTTCCTGACTCTAGCCCCAACACTATCCACTATACCACCCCTTCTCTAAAAGTCATATAGAGGAAGGCTGTAATCTACCTCAGTGATGAAATCACAGGTCCTTGATGTACTGACATTTAAAATCATATAAAAGGTATTATTTTTTTAAGTCCTTCTTCCCATAGGATTAGAAAAAATGTTAACTGGGGTATATTCATTAGTGTTGTCTTTCCTTTTGATTGCATATGCTATTAGGACAGAGGCCATGCTTTTTAATTTTTTTTTCAAAAATATTTTATTCATTCATTTCAATGTTTATTTTAAATATTCATTTTAAAAAACTGAGTTCCAAATTCTCTCCCTACATCTCATCCCCCACCCATTGAAAAGGCAAGCAACCTATCACTTAATGCATGTGAAGTCATATAAAACGAATTTCCATATTAACTGTATAGGCCCCCAAAAGCAAGAAAAATAGAGGAAGTGAAAAGAAGTTCCCTTCAGTCTGCACTCAGAGGGCCCATCAGTTCTCTCTGTAGAGGTGGATAGGGTTTTTCATCATGGATCCTTTGGAATAGTCCTGGGTCTGTGCCTTCTTTTAGATTGATGTTTGCACCCTCCCTAGTGACGTGCCATGCATATGTGGAGGCATAACAAATATATTTTGATTAATAGAATGAATCACATGATCATCTTGATTTGCCCTTTCTACACTGAATCATCTTTTTTGTCAGAATGCAATCCTTTCTAGTTCTGGATGCAATGAAACTTCGGGAACACTTCTTTAACTAGTCTGGATGCAAGCCTCAGACCTGAGAGGTGGGCATTGTATCCCTAGGCTCATTCTTTTATGGAAGGATATTAAAAAAGAAATAAGCAAGCCTTTGTTAAATGTGTCATTAACTGCCACTAAATTGACACAAGTGTTGACAGTTATTGTGAGAATTGTTTCAAAACTAATTATGTTAATTAGAATGTAACATAGTAGTAATTGCATGTATTCAAACATTATACCAACACCCTTTGGTACTTTCTTCTCCAGATGTAAGGCATCCATTTGTTGCTTGAAAAGCCGCAAAATTATAGCTGCAATAACAAATAATTACCAACAAATAGAATGGTTCTTTAGAAATATGTACTAATTGACTAAATATGTGAAAGACAGAAGTAAATGTTAATATGTGAAGCACATAAGACAAGGACATTGATTGTGAAAATATAAGTTTTGTAATATTCGTTTGAATAAACCTTCCTGTGGAGATTAATGCTAATTTTTTTTACTTGCTCCCTTTTAAAATAGACTCTGAAGCATTTTCTTGGTGTCCTAGATGAGCTTTGTTAAAATTATATATGATTTACACTTTAGATTTTAAATTAATTTAGTTTCTTAAAAATCCCATTTTTCTATTTCATTTTTATGTGAAGAATGTTTCAATTCTTGGAAACATCTGAAACTTTTTTTTTTTTTAAAACAATTGGGGTTAAGTAACTTGCTCAAGGTTACAAGGCCAGTTATTTTTTGTGTGGGTGTTAAGTATCTGAGGCCAGAACCAATCCCAGGTCCTCCAGACTCTGGGGCCGGCACTCTTACTCATTGCGCCACCTAGCTGCCCCTAAACATGAAGTTTTTATTTTTTTTTGCTTTTTAGAGGGCAATTGGGGTTAAGTGACTTGCCCAAGGTCACATGGCTAGTTTTTACGTTAAGTGTCTGAGACTGGAAGTGCTTTCCAAAGATTTTTGATAGGATTCCCTAGTCAGGATCTCCTGACTCCAGGGCCAGTGCTCTATTTACTGCACCACCTAGCCACCCCAGCAGAAACTCTTAAATTAATTGGAACATTAAACATCGTAAACAGACTTTCACATAATCAACCAAGTATTTTAAAAATTTTCCTGAATATTCTGAAAAACAAAACCAGAGAATGAGAGACTTGTCAGAAACCAAAACTCTTCAAGATAGGTTCTTCCTAATTAATTTTCCACAGCCATTTTCTTTGTGGGACTTGATGCTCATTTCCCCTTGAGGATATATTTATTTGTTTGTATTTATTATGTTTCTGTTAAATAATTTTCAGAGATAGGTATACTTAAAAGCACTATGTTGGAGGAGATGACATCATAAGACTCCTCCCTCTTCTATAATTGTGATTGGGATTGGGGGGAGTGCTTTCCAAAGATTTTTGATAGGATTCCCTAGCCTTAAAGTGTCTCTCCTCTACCCCCTTTCAATTGTGGTCATAATAAATCATTCAAGGACTATAGGACCCTTGACCTTAATGAATTCTCTAAGACTTAAATATAACTTCCTCAACTTAATATATTTGTGGACCGACATGAACAAATCAATGTACAAAAGTGAAAGGAATTATTTCTTAGACAGTATGCTTGGGATCACTGTTATTCATAAACAGAGGTGAAGTTCTTTTTTTCTTTATTTTGAGACTTTTATTCAGTGTTTGTGTAGCTTCTTTTGCCATAATACACAAGTCTCTTTTAAACTATCATTTTATTTAACAATTTTTCCTTTTCACACCTGAGTTCAAAAGGACAACCTATTTTGGAGATGGGAAAACTGAGAAAAATATATGAATTAGGAAACTTTTTTTTTTTTAGTTTTAAATGCCTTATGAGATTTATTGTTTGAAATATTAATTATATATAAATGTGGAAGATGTCCTAAACCAGTTTATAAATGATCATATAACCTGATCAAGATGGCCTCATAATTTTGACATCTGCTGGTTAAAGATTAGAAGGTTTCAATTGCTACTATTCCTAACAGTTTGTCTTTGTGTGTAGACGACCAAGCACTCTCAGTGCCCTTAAATCCAATTCACGACATTACCCATTATTTACCATTTTACCTCAACATTGTCATGTCATTTGTCCTCTTTGAAAATGAAGGATGAACAACTCAGTGCCGGGAAAGAGGTTGTTGACTTCTTTTACCTGAAAGCCCATCCTGGAGCCTGTGACTGCTCTTCTCCCCCCCCCCCCCCCCACCACCTTTCTTAACTCTGTGACTTTTTGAGCAATTTTTTAAACTTTGGAACCTCAGTTCCTCCCTAATCTGTAAAATAAGAGTATTAGACCTTATGATTTCCAAAGTTTGTTCCAGCTCTCTAGACCCTGTGCCTTACAGGTTGACTCTGGATCCTGAACACTCAACTTAGCATGTCAGATAGGATGGTTGCTGCTGACATCTGCCTTTTGCCCAGATTCCAATAAAGAGTTCATAGCCCTTCTTGTCCATACCCCTTTACCCCTTGTAAAATGGTTTAGGAAATTACATACACATACACACAGATACATGCACACAGTGCCACAAAGACATACACACACACACAAAAGGTTCTGAACAATAAAAATATGAAAATGGAAAATCAATGTCATTTATAATACTTACTTAGTCTTGTAATCTTGGGTAGGTCATTTATCATCTCTGAGCCTGCTTCTATATCTGTAAAATGGGTCTAGTAACACCAGTTGTGCCAACTTGCGAGGCTCAGATGAAATGACATGTGCAAAATGATTTTCATATTTGAAAGCATTGTTATTTTTATTCCCTTAGAATAAGCACTATCTCTTATCTTTTTTTTAGTACTGTACTATTTCTACTTATTGGTACACAGTGTGTGTACCAATCTGTTGGTTCCTCCATCAGTGATGATTATAGTAGAATATTATGGAGACAATTTTGTTGAAATACTGGGTTCAGCTAGACTAGGGATTCTTAACCTGGAGTCTGTGAACTTGTTTTTAAAATATTTGGACAATTGTATTTCAATAGAATTGGGTTCCTTTGTGATCACATATATTTTATTTTATGTGTTTATAAACATTATTTAGGGAAGAGATGCACTGACTGCCAAAGGGGCCTGTGACTCAAAAAGGATAGGAACTTCTGGACCAGGTCTCCTCTAAATCTGACATTCTGCATGTCAGTGATGCCTTATGAGTCAAATATGATCTTACTACAATAAAGAAAACTTTCTTTCTCAGCTCCCTCTTTCTTCAGGACTTTCCCCCTTCAGCCATGTCCTTACTTTAAGAGTCAGCTAAGCTGTTCTTCTCTAGAATGGCTGCTTAATCAATTCTAGATCTGACCCTGGTGCATGTGATCTTGCTTTTGGGCATATCATTCCTTCTAGAATTTTGCTTCCACAACCATAAACTCTGAGTTATCTATGTATGTCAGGAACTCCTCTTTTTCATTTCTTCCTCATCTCTGAATCTTGTACTTCTCCCCTGCCCCCACCCTCCTCTTGGTGTAAAACCTACTCATATGCACATCCCAACTCTGAGTGTGTTCGTTTCTCTCCAAATATTCTTTCCCTACATGGAGTCTTCTGTGTCCACAGAACTGTGCCATTCAGATATCTGTATCTACTCAGGTTTACCATTTATGGCTTACCAAATGATGGTATCTTGGTACAGGGGTGGGGACCCTGCAGCTTCGGAGTTACATGTGGCCTTCTAGGTTTTTGGGTGCAGCCTTTTGACTGAGTCTAAGTATTGCAGAACAAATCCTTTTATGAAGGGAATTTGTTCTGTGAAGTTTGAATTTGGTCAGAGTGCTGTACTTGAGGACCTAGAGGGCCACATGTGGCCTTGAGGCCACAGGTTCCCCACCCCTGGATTAGCATATGAGGACCCAGAGGAGGGCAAGAGAAATCAAAGCCTCATGCTGCCTCCTGAAGCACTAAGCAGAGTGTGCCATCTTTCACTGGCCCATGCTCCCACAAGTCCAAGCATGAGTTGCATACCACTGGCTTCCATACTGGCTATTCCTTTCATCTACATGCTCCCGATTTGATCCATGTTCCCTTCTCACTGTCTTGCAGCCATGTTTTCCCTCCTCATTCACAGTGTTCCATATGCAATCATTCGGTCTTCCAGGTTCTCTCCACTCTTTTAATAACCGCTGTGTACACCATTGTAAACTCATCCAGACACCAGGTCTCACAAACACCATATCAGGCATGCTTTATCTCTAGCACTAAAGGCACATATTAATCGTCTTCAGATAGATGGACAATTTGTAGACATGTGTAATTGCTATACACAGCTGCTTTCCTCCTTTAAACTAATTACCTTCTTTGGAGGCTATCTGCTTTTCAACTCCCATGGCCCCAGAGCATCCTTTCTAGTTCTGAGATGTAGGCCCTGGAAGCCCTTCCTGGCTCCATGCTTATTGACAGAGCCAAAATCACACATGTTCTGTAAGGCCGGTGCCTATGGGATACTTATTCTTGGTCCAGTGTTATTTTCCTACCACCTCTCTTCCCTTAAAGGGTTGCATATAGCTCAGCTCCTTTTCTTCCCCCTATACAAAGGTAGTGATTTGTTAAAATTCAAGCTTATAAATTAAAATCTTTAAAATACACTGTATATATTAACAGAACAGAACATCTCTCACCTCCTTACTCCTTCCCACACCCCTCACTCTCCATAAATAAATGAAGTCTTTAGCACAACACTTTGTGATGAAATTTTAACACTCAATCAAGTTTTAAGGAATACCTTGGGTAATGGGGGCAGGGTGAGGAGACTTGTCTTTAATTGTTCTGTTTTTCTCAGGCATGCTTGAAAGAAAAGTCAGACATAGTTCTGGGGTTTTCTTATCTCTGGTTATTCCTTTTATTTTCTCTGTCAATTAATAGAAACACCATTGATTTATAACAGAAACTTCTCATGTTGTCAAGTGCTGAGTTAATTATAAAATTTCCATATCTGCTGTGAAATTATTTTCAAAAACCTATTTGTCATATTGTTTTCCAACCAAGTTTTCAAACCTTTGTTTGTTGCTGATTTACAAAAACAAACAGGAAGGTAAAAAGAGAAAATTAGCATAGCATTATGTAGGCCTATTATTTTTCTCAATGATGCTACATAATGACACCCATAAACTGTTTGCTGGACTTCTTGCATTCTCAGTCCTTCTGTCCCTACTCTTCTCCACATATAATGATGGGAAGGCTATAGTCTGGGGAGGAGGGGAGCTGACAGCACACAAGAAATAATTCTCCTCATCCATCAGGCTTGACATTCCTTGGGTTGCTCTACCTGTCAGAGAAGAGAGACTTGAGGAGGATTGAATGGTTCCCACTTGTCTGGCATTTTAAGCAAATCTGAATTTCCTATGAAATTAACCAAATGCAGCTGAACATGCTTCCCTTCGATGCCATTATCTTACAGCCTGTTCAATAAGACTAAAGCATGTCATGTACTTGTCTCCTTCCCTAAAATAGAACATTCATCTGAGCCTGGTGAGCAGGAGAATCTAGTGTGCACACAAATACTGTTTTCTTCTTGGATTAGGTAGAATTTGAGCTTATTCCTGAGTTCTTATACTCAGTTGACAAATTTGGAAACCTATTTAGGTTAGAGTGAAATCCATCCATCAAATACTTCCAAATAACCTTTTTTTTTTTTAACATAACAAACATAAATAATCATTTGCTATTTAGATTGTTAATTATAGCTTCTGGTTCAGCAAGAAAGAAGAATATTTGATTGCCAATATTTGACTAGTCTCCCTATCTCCTTTTCTCTTTTGGTTGACCCCCCCTTTTTTCCCCTAACTTTCAAAATTTAATACATCCATCTTCACTTAGGTGATAAGCTCCTAAAGGACAACATAATGTGGTGAATATAGTACTAGACTTGGAATTTTGAAGACCTGGGCCCAACTCCCACTCAGACATTTGTCAGCTGTTTGCCCACTGGTATGGCTCTCTGAAGAGCAGCTGGGTGGTTCAGTGAACTTGGTTCAGAGCTCTTGGCCTAATGTCTGAAGACTCATCTTCTTGAGTTCAAATCTGGCCTCAGACACTTACTAGCTGTGTGACCCTGGGCAAGTCACATAACCTTGTTTGCATCAGTTTCCTCATCTGTAAAAGGAGCTGGAGAAGGAAGTGGCAAACCAGTCTAATATCTTTTCCAAGAAAACCACAAATGGGGTCACAAAGAGTCAGACACCACTGAAACATCTGAACAACAACCAGAAGCCTCTTTGAGCGTCTATTTTCCCATCTATAAAATGGAAATAATAACAATAATAAACTCCTCACAGGGTTGTTGGGAGAACCAAGTGAAATAATGCATTCCAAGTGCTTTACTGTAGACTTCAAAGTGACCTATGAAAGCTGCTATTATAATTATTTCTACATTAGAAGGTCTTTTGGATGCTATATCAGATGAGGTCTCCACCTGTTTTCTTCGCTGTCTTTGTTTTTACACTCCCTCCACTCTCCCAGTTCTCTCTCCAGCTCCTCCTCCTCCTCATTACTCAGATCGTGATTTATGGTACTCTTTTCCAGCAGTTCCACTCGGCTGGATTTGGGGTCGAAGGAAGAGTCTCTCGTCTGGGTATTCATTGCTTACATTCCTCCGCAGAGAAGCCGCAGACCTGATTCCTAAAAGGGGACCTCTCACTGAGGGAGCTGCTTTTCTCAAAAAGTTGAGTTTCTACTTTCCACCAACATTATCTACTCTCCATTAATATCAAAGCCAATATCCCTGCATGTGTCTCTAGATGGCAGCATTCACCTCTCTCTGCCTTAGGGCTAGACTAGAAATGATCTTCTAGAACATAGCCCCAAGGATGGTGTTTTTGTTTTGTGTGTCTCAGTGTCCTTTTGAGTGTGATTTTTTTCTTCCTCTTACTTGTATTTCTAAGAATGTTTGAAATTCAGAAAACGACTGTGAGTTGGACACTTAGCTGTGGTATCTTTCAACTAGGTCCAATGTGGTCAGCTTTATATAGCATTTCATATGATCTTGCTTTCTTTTAAAAACATATAATAAATTTTTAAAAAGCCACAACCTATATAAATTTCCCTATGTTGTACAAACTCATACCAAGAATTGGAAAATGCAAAGTTTTATCATTATTTATTCTCCTTGATATTTTAAAAATTACTCTTTTATAATATTTATGTGAATATAAAAATAAAACATTTGCTGTGTATATATACACATGCATACACATACTTACTTATATGTATATACATACACACAATACTTTCATGTGTGTATACACATGTATATGTGCACATGATACAATACTTGTGCATTTACATACCTAATTGTACATAATACAGACACACACTTGTACACATGCACATAGACACATGTATCCATGTGTAGGCTTGTGTACACACATGCCTAGGTACATGCATGTGTGTATACACATATATGCACACATATGTATACATTCACACATAACATAGCTATATAAGACACATGCTTGTACATGTGTATACATGTGTGTATATACATATATATTTGTATATATACTTGTGTTTATATGATATATAAACACACACATATATAAACCTATGTGTATATATCAAAATATTATCTATATCTCTCCATGCTGCAACCCCCTCCCCCTAGCACTAAGATATATAGAAGCTTCATGGTATCATAAATAGAGAAGCTGACCTGCAAAGCAATAAGACCTGGCCTAAGAAGTCTCTTAACTTTTCAGTGCCCCAGACAGTGCTCTCAGACTCTAGGATGCAAGAGGGTGCATCACTTTTATTGGTGGAGTGAGTTTTCTCTCAAGAGTTCATACATACACACAAATATATGTATTTTTGTGTATGTGTGTGTATATACATATATATGCACATATATGCACATACATATGCATAGACATCTATAGATGTATATATATTCATATATATGTAATGCACATATTTAGGTATATACAGCCAAAGATGAAATAATCTATTGATGTGCATAGTATAAGCACATCTATTTGATGTTTATCTGTGCACTTCAATTTTGAAAGCCAGTGGCTTGATGAAGACATCCTTTAAGTCTTTATTATGAGTGTTATGATATGAAAGTGTTGAACTAGGATTTTTGCTGTGAAATTCAAACAAAAGTTTGATGGCCATTAACGGAATGAAGCCAAGGTATGGCTTCTTTTCTAAAGAAAGCCTTATCTCTCAGAATGGAATTATAAATAGGAGGAGGATTTATAGATTTTTTTCCCCAGTTCTTTCCTATTACGGTATGAGTTGGCTTAACATAATACATGCTGTAGTCTTTCAGTTTTGAAGATGATATCATCTTTTTTGCAGCTAGCTTAAAAGGTAGATGTGATCCAGAGTTTATGTCACATTGTGTGCAAATGAATATTTTTATTTATTTTATTTTTTGCTTTTTTTTTTGAGAGGGGAAGGTAGGGCAGTTGGGGTTAAGTGCGACTAGTTTTGTGTGTGTGTGTGTGTGTGTGTGTGTGTGTGTGTCTGTGTTAAGTGTCTGAGGTCAGATTTGAATTCAGTTTCTCCTGACTCCAGGGCCAGCGCTCTATTCACTGCACCACCTAGCCACCCCACAAATGAATATTTTTAAAGATTTGTAACTATTACCACTAATAATTATCATAGCTTCATCTTGTATTTACATGGTTCTTAGTGTATTTGTTTATTACGAACCTGACAATCAATAAGGATTTAAAGTTGAGTTAGTAGAAGCTTTCTGTTTTTCAAAGCACTTTGATATATACACTGTTATTCAAATAGCATCTGGGCTACCTGGAGCATTCTGACATTGACTCTTATTTACCAAAGAAATACATACCCTTGTAGAACTGACTCACTTTGATGATATGTAAATATAATTTCTTCCTGTTCAACAGCATGGGTAGCTTGGACTGAGGCCAGAGTGGGAGGAGTAGCTCTGTGTGTGTGTGTGTGTGTGTGTGTGTGTGTGTGTGTGTGTGTGTGTGTTTTTCCTGCTTTCTGTAGGGCAATCCATCTTGCTTTAGTGTGAGAGATATTACTTATCACAGAAATCCTCAGATGAATATTCTGTTTGTCTCAAGCTCCCTGTTTCTCTGCCACTGACTCTCTGGTTTGTAGTTCCCAATTGCTTTAAACCAAACCCTGACTTCTTAATTATGTCATACTGGACCTAGTGCTGGGCCATAGGTCAGAGTTTGCTTTGCCATTACAGAAACTAAGCACAAGTAAAGAAGCGGAATTAAACTTCATGGCTCCAGACTCTGAATCGTAAAGTGTATTGGGTGGTTTATTTGGAAATAAAGCAAGTTGAAGGAGTGCCTCTTTGTCTGTTAGACATTTATTGAATGAAACACTGAATTTTTCTTGACAACAATCCACTTTGACAAGCTTGGCTGTTCAGCCTGCCAGTGTCCTAGGCGCCCCCCCCCCCCCCCCACCATTTAATGTTTTCTTTCCATCCCCTTCTGCCTTTCCTCACAGATGTGAAAGACATGACTTTGAGAATGTGCTATGTAGTGGTATAGGTTTGCAACCAGATGGGTAGATGTGTTATTTCCATCTGGGAAAGGATTTGTACACAACTGGTTCCTTAGAACATTTTTTTAGAAGGAAGGAGAAAAGAACCTATATTCTACATTACCATTCAAGAAAGGTCCTATAATTTGTCATCAAACCATAGGATTATACATCTTCAGCTAGAAAAGATTTCTATTGAGATAGCCCAGAAATTTTCTTCATTTTACAGATAGGAACACTGAACCCCAGAGAGGAAAACTGACTTGTCCATGGTCACACAGCTCACAGGTAGTTAAACTGTGATTTGCATTTGGATTAGGATATGAACCAAGGTCCAATTGATTCCAAATCCAGGACTGTCTCCATTGCACCATGGAATACCACTGAACTATAACTTAGCTTCATGCATCATCATCATCATTGCCATCGTCATCTACCATCATTGTCATCACAGCACTTCCAGGATGCAGAGCATCTTAACTATGTTTTGTTCACACAGCAACCCTGTGAGGTTGGTGCTCTTAATTATCCCCATTTACAGATGAGCCAACTAAAAGAGGCAGAGGTTGAATGATTTTGGGTGTTAATACACAATTATTGAGCACCTACTATATGCCAAATACTGTTCTAAGCATTGGGGATACAAAGAAAGATTTAAAACAGTAAGTTCCTCCCCTCAAGGAGCTCATGATCTAAAGGTGGAGACAACTTGCAAATAACTGTGCACAAACAATTATAAGCTATTTGAGGGCAAGAATTATCTTTTTTTTTATCCTCAGCACGTAGCACAGTTGCCTGGCATATTGTAGGTATTTAATATATGTTTATTGACTATTGATTACTTCTCCTTCTATTTATTTGACCACTCTTCAGATTCCTTTACTGGTTCTCTATTCAGATCATACCTGATAATTATAGATGTTCCCCAAGACTCTGCCCTAGGTCCTCTTTTCTTTTTCTGTATTTATTCACTTGGTGATTTAAACTGCCCTTATGCCTTCACTTATCATTTTTATGCAGATGATTCCTTTCTCTCCCTCTCTCTTTTCTTCCTACCTCTATCAAGTCTCTCTCTGATTCTCTCTGTCTCTGTCTCCTGCTCAGCTCATTCTTACCTTAGTATCAGCCACTTTTACTCTCATTTCTATACTGAGACCCATCCCAGCATTACCAACTTCTTTTTGGAGATCTCAAACTGGCTGTCCTGTCTGTATCTCAAAATATCTAAAACACAGCTTATTATCTTTCTCCCCCAAATCCTCTCTTCTTCTAGACTCTACTCTTGGTGTTGGTGGTGCCACCATCCTTCCATCACATAGGCTCTCAACCTCAGTGCCATTTTCATTCTTATTCACCTAACATATCAAATCCATTGCCAAATCTTGTCTTTTCTTCATCATTTCTCCTATATGTTTGCTTCTGTCCACTCATGTAATTAACCACAGTTCTAGAATGGGTCTCATTATCTCTCACCTGAACTATTGTAATAGCCTTCTCAATGGCATCACCACGTCAGGTCTCTCCCCACTCCTATCCATCCTCACTCAGCTGCCATGGTGCCTTTCCTAAAGCACAAGTCTGACTTTCTCTTCCCCTGTCTGCATTGCTGACATCACTGAACTTCAGTGACTCACCATTACCTCCAGAATCAAATAGAAAAATCCTCCGGCATTTGAAGTTCTTTGCAGCCTGGCCTTCCCACATCTTCTTGCACCTTCATCTTCCTCGCATGCTCTTTGTTCTGTCTCCACTGGCCCGTTCTGTGAACACAAGACTCCATCTCATCTCTTTTCCTTTATACTAGTCGCCCACCATCCCCCAAATGCTCTGTGCCTTTCCCTTCTCCGACTTCATGAAAGATATAGCTCAAATCCCACTTTCTACAGGAGATATCTCCCTGTTCCCCCAGCTGCTCATGGCTTCCCTCAGAATTTGTTCTATCTACTCTCTATAGAGTAGATACCTGGACTTCATGACCCAGGAAGACAGAGTGAAGCTAATGACTTTGTGATGTTCTGCCTCACTTAAATCCAGCTCATGAGCAAGTCAAGACATTTCTCATGATGTCATTGGTCTCTTTGAAAATGAAAAACAACAATAAGAACAGCTTAGTTGTTTACATTTTATCTTCTCCAATAGAATGTAAGCTCCTTGAGGGCAGGGACTTTTTCCTCCTGTCTTTTTTCTTTTTTTAAGCAATCAGGGTTAAGTAACTTGTTCAAGGTTACACGGCCAGTTATTTCTGGGTGTGGTGCTGAGTGTCTGAGCCCAGGATTCGATCTCCAGGTCGTCCCAACACTGGAGCCGGTGCTCTTACTCGCTGAGCCACCTGGCCGCCCCTCTCCTGTCTTTTTTTTGTATCCTTGGTGCTCAAGTATAATGATTGGCATATAGTAAGGGCATCAAGACTTGTTGACTTGACTTTATCACTGGAATATCTGGCATAGATTTGGGAGGCATAAGTATTTGCAGTTACCTGAGCTTGACTCAAGCCTCTGACAGTTATTATTTTTTCTATTTGGGAAGTTGGAGGAACTTCCAGTCCTCTCACATAATTCAAAATCTTGGCCTTTAAAAGGTTCCCTTGTCTCCTCAAAAGAAAAAAGAAAAATATTAACTCCTTAGATTCTCCCTCCTTCCTTTTTTTTTCTAAAACATATGAAAACTTTCTTTGTGAGGCTTCTAAGCATTGGCGCTTTGGACAAAAACAGAGCCAGAGGAGTACAGGAGCTGGGAGAGAGTCCAGAGAATCTGGCTAGGAAGAGCTGTCCATATTGGAACCTTTCTGCAGACACCTGTGCTCTCCTACACAGCCCCTGAGCTCTGGCCACACACAGCTGATCCTTGGCCCCATGTCTGTAGTTTCTGAGCATTGGCCTCAAAATAAGTAAATATAGCTGACGACACACTTGGAGCTCAATAATTTGAGAACTGAGAAAAAAATGTATAGAACACTGATGACTTTGTATTACAACCAAGGGAAGTGTTGGATTGGGAATTCAATTCTGATACTTAGGATTGTCAATTTATTTAGTAAAACAGATTGTAACCTGTACCCTTGTGGTGGTCACTGTGGGTAGTGGCCAAAACCTTCCCAACCCTGACCAGAAAAAAAAACAAAAACAAAACCGAAAATGCTCTAAATGATCACCTGGTGACCAAGCTTCTGGTGATGAACCTCTCAGCTTAGCTAGACTGGTGCTTTGTAGGCAAATATAAAATTTATCCCAGGGGCTCTACGTGAAGAATTTTCACCATGATAAAACTTTGCAAAGTTGGCATGGCTCTCCAAGAGTCACACCCATACGATGAGGAGTCATTGAAAGTAAGACTTCTGTGGATTCTGTGTCATAATCATCATTACAAATAATAGTACATGTAAATGATGAATTAATGAAAAAGCATTTATTGACCACTAACTATATACCAGGCATTATGCTAAGCCCTGGGAATAGAAATACAAAACTAAACCAAAACAAACCCAAACCCAAGATGGTTCTTATTCTCAAAGAACTCACATTCTAATTGGAAAAGGCAGCATATGTAGGTGAATGGTAACCAAGTAGGGTCTTTTGGTCTGGGAAGTCACAGTGAGTAGGGCCTGTAGGTCAACAATTGAATGACTTGTTCTTTGTAGGAATTAGTATTGATTATGGTACCCAAAATTAGATGTGGAAAGTGGGGGAGGTGGGGGATAGAAGGGTACCTGGCTTTAGCCTTAGCATGAAGGTGGCTGGAGAGTTGCATGGTGGATCTGGATCAGAGTGTATAAGGAGAATTCTCGCCATCATGAGTTCAAGTTCTCAGGGCAGGAGCTAGTGTGACAGGTCCTTGGGGAAGGAAGGAGCATGTCCTGAAAATAGCCAGAGCAACATGGTGGGTAAAAATAATGAATTCTCATCAGTGGGGAGAACAGCAGGGTTGGGAGCAGACGTGTGTTACAGCTTACAAAACATATATGAGAGGAGGTATTGTAAATATTTTAATATCCATTTTACAGATGAAGAAACTGTGGCCCCGAAAGGCTGAGGATATGATATGCCCAGAATTCTTCTGCTAAGGGAAATCTTGGTCTTTTGGGCACACCTCCAGTGTTTTTTTTTTAGAGAAAAGTTTCACAAAGTAAAGCAATTTCTTGTGTCTTGTAAAATGTGGAGTCGCTGAGGGTAAAGAGCTACCATAGTCTTGACATGTGTATTTTTTTGTTTTTCAAATCAAAGTTCTCATGCTTTCTATACATTAGAATCATTGATCATCTTTACTGAGAAAATATTACAGGGAAATATCTACTTTTTTCCTGTCCCCTTTTTATCCCTCTTTTTTTTCCTTTTATCGCCTTTCTTACCTCCCCACCCCCATAAATATTACATTTCAAAGCTTTGAGTAAGCTCTAGTGTATTTCAAATCTCTAATAGAACAAATAAAATACACAGAGACAGTTAACATCCATCTTATGATAAGTATTTTACTAGCTGAGCCAAGACTGGGAAGAAGAGCAGAGTAAATCATGGTGAGAAGCTTAATTAAGTCATCTGCTTTTGTCCTGTAGCTTCTAAAGGAAGCATATGGACACTTGGACAAATTAAGAGGAGTGCAGGGGCTATTATGTTACTGGGAAACAATGATGACACCGGCTGCTCTTTGAATAATGGTCTCTGTCAAGCTTTGGAACACATTTTTCAGAAAAGGAGAGCAGATATTAAAAAGATCTCCAGAAACAGAGTAGAGACTCTCAGAGAGCTGGCGACTTGAGGAATCAATACTGTAATTTGTACTCATACTATGACTTATCAAAACATCTTAAAACAAAGAAGTTCAAGAGTCTCCTAATTTTGTAAGTGAAGAAATAGGTGACCAAGAATTTGGGGCAGGATGGATTCCTAGTCCCCTCATACTCATTCTTAATCTATGGGACATGACAAAATAACATTGTGTTCAGGGATATGCTGGCATATGTTTATCAACCAGTTATCAAAAAAATGTGCATATGACGCACTTTTAAATTTAATCTGCCTTATTAAAATTTTCTCCATCACTTTTATTAAGTCTAGATAATCCACAAAAGAATAAATCAAGCCCTTGTAGCATCCTTCTGTTTCCAAGCCATGATTAGATTGAATTGAAAAGAGTTGTAGGATTTAGTGTCAGATTTGGGTATTGACCTGGCCCTTCTGCTTACCATCCATGTGACTTGGGGCAAGTCTCCACGTCTCTGGGCCTGTTTCTTGGTGTAAAATGAGGTAGGGATGGAGTGGTGGACTGCATGACCTCCCTAAGCTTCCTTCCAGTTTGAAATCTATTATATCAGGAAAGGCCAAAGAATCAAGATTTTAAGATGACTCAGATTGGAGAGTTGATTTCCTGGATCTAAGATCTCATCAATGTGTTTACTCCCTTTGATGGTACTTATTCCCACCTCTTCATACCTTCTCATCCTGTATGGTCCTTGCCCAAATTCTTCCTCCACATGGTGTCAACTCAATTTTCTGGGGCATCTAGTGGTTCAGTGGGTAGAAGACAGGGGCTGGAGTGAGGAAGACCTAAATTCAAAATAGCCTCACTAGACACTTATTAGCTGTGTGACCCTAGGCAAGTCATTTAATCCCAGTTTACCTCAGTCTCCTCATCTTTAAAAGTAGGGGTAATAATAGCACCCATCTCCCAGGGTTGTTGTGAGGGATCAAATGAGATAAGTTTAAAGTGATTAGCACAGCTTGGCATATAGTAAGTGCTATATTCCTGTTAGCTATTATTATTACTGCTATTCCTCCATATTTCTTTGATATCAGCAGAGCATGTGGACTGTCCATTGACTGTCTTAGTAATCAATCAGGCACTTACTGAGAGCTTGCTGTGGCTCAGATCCAGTGATGGGGGGACCATTATCATTCATTGAAAAACTGTAGATAATGAGATCACAAATCTAGAGCTTTCAGCTTTCGGACCTCAGAGGTCATCTGGTCTGGCCCTATCATTTTAAGAGAAAAGGAAACTGCAGCCCAGAGAGTGGCAGTGACTTGCCAAGGTTGTACAGATAATAAATGGCAAAGAATTGGTTTTGAGCCCAAGAACTCTCCAAATCCAGGACTCTTTTCATGGTGCCATTGCAAAGAGAAGCCCTATGGAGTGACGTGTATAGCAGTTTTGCCTTGGAGTCAGGAAAACCCAGGTCCAAAGCCTCCCTCTGACACTTGCCAGCTGTGTAACTATGAGCAAGTCACTTGATCTTTTAGTTCCTCAGGCAGCTCTGTAAGGCTATAAATGACAGCCAGGTTGCCCATCTGCATTGTTCCCACAATGAGGAAATCATAGGTATTCTCCCTTGTTGCACTCCCCCCCCCCAAAAAAAAAGATGAATACTGTGCTGTGTTTTATTCTTGCTCCACTTTAGGGGAATTTGTTTCCTTGGTACCTAGCATAGTGTTTAGTATATGGTGGGTGCTTAATAAATACTTATAAAATGAATGAGAACTAGCTAATACTAAAAAACAAAAACAAAGAAACAGCTAGGTAAATGTTGTTTCAATGAAAATTCATGACTTTTTGTATTCTATTCCCCTTATGGAAATCACTACCAAGAAGGTCTTTGGGATATACAAGTCCGATGTTTTTAAAAGGGGAAGAGATAATTTCATTTTCTTTCATCATTTGAATGAGATCAAAATAACCATAGCAGTATCAAACAGGAATGGGGATACCATTGTTGTTAGATTGTACCTTGTATAGTGGAAAGATTTAGTTAGAGGATCTCAGTATGAATTCCAGTTATGATATTTAGTAGCTACATGGACCTTCTCTAAAATTCTCTGGCCACTACTTTTCTCATCTATAAAATGAGCAGGTTGAACTGTATGATTTTTTTAGGTCCTGTGCAGATCTAGTGCCTGTGATACTTTTTTTCATTGCCCCTAACCCTCGAACCAAAGACCCAATCCTGAATCTAAAACATCTCGTTTTGGTTGCTTTAGGCAAAAAATGAAGTTTTCAGTATTTGATTTGGAATAATGAAAGATATGTCCAGTATAAATATGTAGCAGTATGACCATACTTAATTTGTGCCTGATAGACACAGAATGTTTTTTTAAAAAAATCACTTTTATGTCCCATATGTTTTAGTTGTAAAGGCATGTAGTTGATGGAGTATGTCTCTATGTGATGGGACCAGAAATGTCCTAGAGCTAGCTCAAACTTACTCTCAAAAGCTGATTGTTAAATTTTTAGGTTCAACATGTATACCTTGGATTTTGATAAATGATACAAATCAGGGCTTCATATTGTTTGTTAATGATCTGGCGGGGAGGGGGAGGACCTGTGACCTCGAGGCCACATGTGACCCTCTAAGTCCTCAAGTGTGACCCTTTGAATCCAAACTTCACAGAATGACTTCCCTTAATAGAAGGATTTGGTCTATAAAACTTGAACTCAGTCAAAAGGCTGCACCCAAGGACCTAGAAGGTCACATGTGGTCTCAAGGCCACAAGTTCCTCATCCTTGGCTAGTCTTAAGTGTTGGAGAAAATGGTAATAATAAAGATTAAACTACAAAATGTGTTGTACACACTCTCTCTTAGAGAGTCACTTGTTAAACTTTAACTGGATAGAACCCAAGAATAGGTCATGTGTAGCACCATGGGCCCAGAGTCTACGAGGAAGGGATGAAGAAGAAGAAAGGTGTTTAGAGTTATCTCAGCCAGTGAAGAAGGAAGCTGTGGGCAGGCTACCAGGGCTCACAGGGATAGAATTTGAACAGAAAATCTTTTTGAAGGGAGAGAATCCATTCTCAGGAAAGCCTGGGAAGGTGAATAAGGAGGGGAATCATGAAGAAATAACCTCAGGGTCAAGGGTCACAGGGCCCAAAGTCAGCCTAAGACATTAGAGAGGAGAGACAGACAGTTCTATTGCCAAGGAGAGAGATAACAAGAATTTATTAAGCACTATGTATCAGAGTCCTGGACAGTGTAGTAAGAGCTTAGGATACAATGACAAAGAATGAAACAATCCTTACTTTCAAAGACTTTATGTTCTTTTGGAGGGATGGATAATTTTACTCAGACAGACTGAGAAACCAAGGATGTCTCAAGAGTTTTGGAGGTTTAGAATTCTGGGATCTTCAGAGGAGGGTGAGAGAGGCGAAAAACCTTGACTCATGGCTGGAGGTAGTATTGGAAATAGGGCAGGAGACCATATAAGTAAGTATTTTTCTTGTCTCAGAACCCAGGAGCCCAAGATTCCAACATGTCCATATGGAAGACTAGCAAGTCTTGAATGAAAATGATACAGTCAATTTGTAACACATACCCAGGAAGGCAGGAAAGAGGACTTGTTTGGAGATGGGGAGGGAAAAAGAAACTCCGCTTGGGAAAACCAATTCTGAAAGGCTGAAACATTAGGTAACCTTGGCAAGCATTATCTATCTTCTAGAGAGCTAGAAATAAGCTAGTAGTAGTAACCTGTTTAAGGGCATCGGTCAGGAGAAAAGATGGTAAATTAAAAAAGAAGATGGTAAGGCCCTAGTTCCCTTTGTAAGGTGTAAACTTTGTTGTTCAGTGTTTTCAGTAGTGTTCAACTTTTCATGACCCCATTTGGGGTTTTCTTGACACAGATACTGCAGTGGTTTGCCATTTCTTTCTCCAGCTCATTTTACAAATGAGGAAACTGAGGCAAACAGGGTTATGTGACTTGCCCAGGGTCACACAGCTAGCCATTGTATGAAGCCAGATTTGAACTTAGTTTTTCCTGACTTCAGGCCTGATACACCTAGCTGCCAAGGTATAAACTTTAGACTTCTGTAGTGGGGGTAATTTCCCTCTCCTATTCCAGATTCCTTTTTTTTTCCTGTGGTGGGGTGGGCCTGCTTCCAGTCATGTGTGACTCATTACTGAGGAGAGGCTTGCATTGTGAGTTAATGAAAACCCTCTTATTTGCTGAGCTGAAGATACTGATGACTAAAATTGGGGCCTATAGGGAAGGAAATGTCTAACTGCTTCACCTGGATGTTCCTTTTTAGCTGTGAATCACGTTGGGATTGTACAGAGCTGTGTCCTGATAGTCGTGTGGGGGACGGATAGCTATACTATTCCTTGCATCAGCCTCCAAGAGACTGACTATAAATTTACAACAGGTGAAGAAGCATTTTAAGATTTGGAAAGCATTTTACAAATATCATCTCATTTGATCCTCACAACAACCCTGGGAGGCAGTGTGTGGGGAGTGAAAACATCTCAGGATGGTGGACTTCCCTCTTCCCTCCCCCCTTCACTTCTGCTGTCAATCAACAGCAAGCCCTTGCAGGAGTCCTTTGACCTCCACCCTGGTTGGCCACACCCTTATCCGCATTAGGTCCTTTAGTTGGCTACTTTAGTCCCTCCCTTCTTGACTTAGGTATTTGCAAAATAAGGATAGGTACATTTGAATTGGCTACCCCCTATTTCCTTGTTCTTTGTAAGCCTGCCTCCCAGTCGCTGAGGGATAGTGGCAGGCTTCCTTGTTATTTGCCACTGGGGAAGATTTTCCTCACTAAGACTTGAGCCTGACTCTTAGCTAAAGGGAGAAGGGGGAAGGGGGAGGGAGGAGGCAGGTGTTGACTTCCTTAGAGTATGAATTCTTGTTCTGTCTTTTGTAACATGCCTCCTCCTCTGGACCAGTCTTGGGGACGACGGCCCTCTTCTGGGGGGGAGGGCGGGGGGAGGGGAGGAGAAGAGAATAAAATTTCCTTTTCTCATTCTAAGAAATCTCCCTGTTCTTGATTAAATTTTGAATGGAGTTTTTCATCCCAAATAGCAGGTACTATTATTATTCCTGTTTTACAGATAAGGAAACTGAGGCAGGGTGAGTTTAAGTGACTTGTTCAAGGTCACTTGAACAGCTACTCCATGTCTGAGGTCATATTTGAACAAAAGGTCCTATATTCTACCCACTGCACCTGTTAGCACCAATTCTGCCCAGATTAGCCTAAGCCTGGGTTGGAGCTACTTTTTTTTTTCTTTGCTCCTTTCTGATCTTAGTCCTGGCATTGGTTAAACTATGCCCAAGGGTCAAATCTAGTGGCTCACCTGTTTCTCTGCAGCTTGGGAGATAAGAATGGAGCTGTTGGTTATGTCCTGAAGGTTTTATCGGCTTGCTTGGAACAGGGAGTGGCAACTCTGAGCATGCTCTGTGGGGGTGATAGTGGCCCCCATTAGATTTAGTCATCTGTGATTATATTCCCCTCCAGCTGCCCCCATCCACCCCCCCCTACTGCAGTTTCCTTTGCAGTACTTCGTTTCCCTTTCAAAAACATTTAGAGGGTATTGTGTTGTTTTGTCTGGAGCAAAGGAAGTATCTGGGAAAGGAAGGAATCTACATTCCTTTTTCTTTGGGAAGCTGGATATTGAGGAACCTGGTACAGATTGGGCAAAAAGTAGCATAAAAACAACAATCAGAGCATGGGTTCTTAACCTTTTTTTGGTGACACAGACCCCTTTGGCGTTCTGGTGAAGCCTGTAGATTCCTCCTCAAAATAATGGGCTTAATGCGTGATAAAATATATAGGATTACAGAGGAAATCAATTGGATTGTAATACAGTTATCAAAATATTAGGAAAAAAAAAACAGGACACCATCTTAAGCATTTATCATCTTAAACATAAATCCTTAAGCTTTTAAAGGATAGCAGTGAGCCAGATCCTAGGGTTTCTTGAAGCTAAAGAGCTTATTCCCACTGGGTTGTGGGCAGCTGCAACAGGTCCTCTTCCTATCCCCATTTCCCCTGAACTATGAAAACCAAAGGCTAGAGTCTAGAAGGAAAAAAAAATTTAAGAGACCAACTTAAAACCTTGAAAATGTATGTACACTTTACCATGAAAATGTCATTTTCAGAGTGTAATTCTCTGCCTGGGAAAGTCAGTTATGAAAGCATCTTGAGCCTAGTGAAAGCTGTAATGAAGCTCTATAGTCTGTCCTTAAAAATTATGAGACAGGAAACCAACTACTGAACAATGTTGAATAAGTTTGCTTTTGTCCTGGGACTGATAGTTGGATCCATAGGGCTCAAGAAAGGAGGGCATAGGGTGCGGCTAGGCGGTGCAGTGAATAGAGCACTGGCCCTGGAGTTGAGTCCCTGAGTTCAAATCCAGCCTCAGACAAGTAACACAAAAACTAGCTGTCTGACCTTGGGCAAGTCACTTAACCCCAATTGCCCTCAAAAAAAAAAAAAGAAAAAAAAAAGGAAGGCAGATCCTCAGAGTAAAACTTCTGGCCCAAACACCTTTAATTTAATCAAAAAACAATAATGACAGTGGCAAAAATTTTCCTCAGAGTTGATTAATTTTCTCTTTTAAAATCCTACAAAGGAAGAACTCCAGATAATTTAACGAGTTTTCTACTAACACAGTGTAAACTTGGTATGGGAATCAAAAAGTTATGAAACAAGGGGCGGCTTGGTGGTGCAGTGAATAGAGCACTGGCCCTGGAGTGAGGAGGACCTGAGTTCAAATTTGGCCTCAGACACTTAACACAAAAACCAAGTGTGTGACCTTGGGTAAGTCACTTAACCTCAAACGCCCTTCCAAAAAAAAGGGGGAAAAAAGTTATGAAACTAAAGAGACATTTGAGGTGAACATTTATTTTTGCTGTAATAGTTTACTATGGATTAAGTACCTTTTAAGCAGACAAGGATTTACAAATCTGAATAGTGGCTTTCTAGTTGACCCCACATGAAATGATCTGTTTTAGGAGACCCTTTCCCATGGGTAGTCCCTTTGCTTTGTGTGTGTTTATCAACCAGGACAGTTAGAAATGTCACCATTACCAGATGGCACATAATCAGGAGAGAGATAAGATAGGAACTTTTTGTTGTTGCTCTTTAGTCATTTTCAGTCCTGTCTGACTTTGTGACCCCATTTGGGTTTTTCTTGGGAAGGATACTGTAGTGATTTGCCATTTCATTCTCCAATTCATTTTATAGACGAGGAAACTGAGGCAAACAAGGTTAGTGACTTGCCCAGGTCTTACACAGCTAGTAAGCATCTGAGTCCAGATTTGAGCTGAGGAAAATGAATGTTCCCAACACCAGGCCTGGTGCTCTATCTGTCGCACTAGGTTGTGTCTACTAGGACATTTCCTGGTGACTGCTTGTCCATCTGCTCTTGATGTTGGTTTTCTTTATGTCCAGGCAGGTTATTCTAACTTGTGAAATCTCTGAATTTTCCTCTCTCTTACCTTAGATAACCAAGAGTTGGAAAATTTTTAAAGTAAATGAGTAAATAAAAACAGGATGAAGATTTGTCCACTGGGTGGCACAAGATCAAATCTCTCTGAAGCACTTCTTTTCCAAGTAGTTGTATGTGAGAGTTTTTGGAAGTGCGATGTATATTGATGAATTATTTTCTTTTAATGAACCCATCCTGTATGTATTGGACAATTGAAGTCCAGATGCAAAGTCAGGAGCTCAAACCAATTGGAAGCAATTGTCAAGACCCTCTTAAAGCTGCCTTCTTTTAGTGAGAAAATATGGCTGTCAGGAGAAGATTTCTGCATCTAATAAGGACTGTGGTTGACATTAAAATGGCAAAAAATTGGTCTCATCTGTTAACTACCATTTGTTAAGCTCTATAACCAGGAAGGAGTCTCCAGATGAACTTGGAGCATATCATCAGAACCATTAAGGAGTATTTGAAAATGGGTTTCTTTTGTAATTTGATTAACAAATTGGCATCATCACTAATGAATTGTTCTCTTTGGTCAGTGCTTCCCTCCACCATTTTCTTTATTGATTTTTGAAAAGACAGTTGCTTCACTGTACGTTTAACATATATGCAGGAGAATGATGTTTTCCTTGATAGTAATTTGGGTTTTCTAGAATGATTGAGTTTTATGGCTTGTGATCTTCCAAATAGCTTATGTAAAACATTTTGGCTTCCTTGGTTTTGGTGTCAGAATAATTTTTTTTTCATAAAATGTTGAATATTTGAGTTGAAGGTATTATTTTTTTAAAAGAACATTTGGTTTCTTTTTGTTGTATTAGCTATAACTTGCCTTTGGAAGCAGAGACAGTAGTAAAATCTATTGCACCATGTTGCTGAAATGAGTTGCTAGTAACTTCTCCTGGATTTGCAATTAAACACCCAAGCTAAATGAGCAACTCCATACCGAGTGGGTAATCGTCATGGTTGTTACTCTGGGTGGTGAGGAAGCATGCAAATGAAGCAGCCTCCTGACAGCTTAATCTGAGCACCCCGTCTGAAAGCTGAGTTATCAAACTGGCAAAATGCTTTAGAAAATGTAAATTGCAGAAGGTGTCTGAGTTCCAAAGCTGCCTTCCAATAATGTGTTTCACTTTCATGTGGCATTCTTGGTTTTTTTCTTTTCCCCCCAAAAGTTGATATCTTCCTGATTGTCTATGGAAAGTGATCTGGATTGTTTGGGGGAAAGAAAGCAGATTTAAACTTTAACATGATCTCTTGCCAGAAAAATTAGGGTGTTCACATTCTCATTGTATCTAGTTTTCTAAAAGCACAATTAAGGAACTGCATTTGGTGGCCTCATCAGAAACGGCCCTGCCTCGTCTCTTTTTAAGAGTGATGACAAAGATGCAATGTTTTGAGTATGGGGTAAGAAGTAATTTTGAAGATGCCAATAGAGTTTGGGAAGCCCCAAAGAAGAAATGAATGAGGAGACATCTGCTTCCTTTTTTTTCTTTTCTCTCTCTTTCTTAATAAGGCGAGTCATTTTATCTGTCTGCTATAGCCAAGACAGATTCACTTTCTTCAGGTCACTGAACTTCAATTTTAGCAGAAAAGATTGTACTAAAAGTACCATGTCTTCTCTGGAAAACTTGAGTCTTTGGTGAAAAGAGATTAAAGGTACACTGTATACCTCTTTTATGACCATAAGAATCAATCTCTCCTCTTTTCTCTTCTCTCTCTGTTTCTTATATTATAATGAGTTTGAAGGAAGATTGTGGACATGCACGAGAGCTCTCAGATTGATGGAATGTACTGCATGAGAGACCCCTTGACTTAGCAGTAAGAGGGTCTCTTGAGTAGAATTGCCTCTTAAGTATTAAACCTGTTTGATATAAGAAGTGTGTGGAGTAGAAGGAAATTGAATTGAGAGAATTGGAGGGGGCGGCGATATTATTACTGGGCACATCTAACATAGCTAAATGTATAGGAATCTATAGGAAATTCCCTGTGCCATTGTTCATTGCCTTTGCTTATGCTCCTAATTAAAAAAAATCCACCTTCAAATGGCATATGCCATGATTACCAAGGCCTTTAGGTGGCACACTTGACCTGGAGTCAGGAAGACCTGAGGTCCAACATGGCCTCAGACCCTTCATCTGTGTGATGATGGGCAAACTACTCAACCTCTCTCTGCTTCAGTTTTCTAACCTATAAAATAGGAATAAATTGTGAGGATGAAATGAGAAATTTGTAAACTGAACTGCAAACCTTTAAGCCCTCTGTAAATGCCAACTATTATCCTTATATTTGAGAGTTAGGGGGATATTCCCAGGAACATGAAATATGATCATATTTTCCTAGTTCATGGGAAATCTGTAGTACCCCAGGTAGACATCATTGCTTTCATTAAAGATTTTCAAGAAGGTAGAACTCATAGGCTCCCTTTAGTATTCTGTTCCTTTAAATGAGGCAATAATTATATGAGGATGAAAGGGAGCATATTTTTATGCAACTAGACTAAGATAAGGAGACAAGAAGGCATAGCCTATATTCAACAGTTTCAGGAAGTGGTTCTAAACCTTACCTCTCTTGTCCTAATAAAATAGTTACTCATTGCCTTGTTTAAAAGAATAGGAAACCACCTAATTAATGACAATCTGGTCAATCTATTATAACATTTAAAATGTAAAACACCTAAAATCCGTAAATATTCATTTTAGGGCCCAGTACTGTGCAGTTTTTTATTGGATCTTATTAGGTGATAATGGAATCCATGATTGTTAGTGTTTGATTCAGGGAAAATACAATTAGTTCTAGAGAAACACATTGTACATTAATGATGTCATTAAGATTAATGAAAATAAATGGGTGAACTAAGAATTTCAAACAGAACATAGTGACTTTATATCAGTCTGTAAAATCTGAGAAGTATTTTTGAAAGAAGATAACATAGACACGTCCCTGCTGGTTTCTTGGGTAGGCTAGGGATAGAAGGTGAGCTTAGGAAATGTACATGACCAAATAGGGCATGATTTGTAGTATTTAATATGCCACCTTTCTGAAGAACATCACCTTTTGACATATTTAGATGGAGTTGAAAATCAGATTTGCCTCAAAGGTAATTTTTTTCCATAGATCTACTCCATAAGTGTGTGTTTGTGTGTGTATGTAAAAGTCTATACATATTTGAGTGCTTTTCCATATCACTATAGAATAAATTATTGTTAATTAAAAACAGAAAAGAGTTTCTTTTTAATTAGCTTGGGGAAAGAGAGGAAAAAACGAATGAAAGTCCACTCCAACAAGATCTTATACCCAATAACTTGACCCCATCCTCTCCAAAAAAAAAACCCCAAAAAACTGCAATAGCTAAGAATTTAGAAAAAAAAATTTGTTTTTGCAAAAAGGAAAATATTTTTCTTCATAGCTAAATGTTTAGGAAAATAATTGTTTTGTGTGGGGAGAGGGTAAGCCAGAGCAACTTAGAAATTGTCAGACATCTGAGTTCCTTTTGTGAAAATAGAGCCTTTTCATCAACCTCATTTTAATTTAAGCTAGAGAGATAAACTACCCTTGGAGCATAGTGGGAATCTGAATCCTTCATAAGCAAATGGAGACGGAAATCACCAACAAGTCGGACTTGGCTTATACTCAATGCTGCAGTGGCCTTCTGGCTTCACAGGGTTGTTTCACTTGCATAAATTCATAAAAACAATACCCCAGCGCTGCCTTTTTACTCAGGGTAACCTATTCTTCCAAGGACAAATATCACTGAGGGTAGAAGGGCAGTTTTGCTTTTTTCATGACCAACCCTGGCTAGGCAAAGTCATAAGACCATATGTCATGACTAATACTTAGTGTGAATAGGTACCATGTAGAAAACCAAATAAAATTTAAAACAAAAGTGAAAAAAATGAGGATTGTAAAGAAATATGGAAAGATGTATAATATAATGCAATGTGAAGAGAGTAGACCTGTAATAGCTTTTTTATTGGTGATGACTTTATATAAAAATTGATGCAAAAGGACTGACAAGGAGATTAGAATGGGACAGAAAGTAGAAGGGTAAGTTATTTGCAAGGTAAAGCATATTTAAAAATTTATCAACAGTACTGATCATCTAATTATATGATTTTTTTCTTATTAAAGTTTTTGTAGGCAGTTTGGGGGAGTAGTGCTTAGAACTCTGAACTTGGAGTCAGAAACACCCAAGTTCAAATCTTGCCTCCAGCATTTTATAGCTGTATGATTCTGGGCCAATCACTTAATCTCCCTTACCCTGTTTCCCCTTCGATAAAATCTGCTCTGTTGAGCAAAATGGAGTACTGATCCATGAGAATTCATTTTAGGGAAATAAAACATTTAAGGGAGAAATTTGGGAAGAATAAATAGGGGCATGATGGAATTTTTGTTTGCTGGGCTGAATGAACCCCCCCAAGTTGTGTTATCTTCTCCTTTCTTTATGAGTGACTTTCAGTCTTTGGAAAGAATTCATAGCAGATTCTACCCTTTATGTGCATAATGGAATGGCAATAATAGCACTTATGTCATGGGGTGACAGTGACATACTGTGAGAACCAAACACAACCATTTCTTTAAGTAGCTTTGGCAAACATTAAAGCTCTTTGAAAAAAAAATGTTCACTATTATTATAATTAGGTTTATAGGTTTTTTTTAAAAGTGACAATTTCTTTTATTTTGTTGTGAGTCTACTGGACACCACAACCTTGGACCAGGATTAAATGGAGTGGTGACCTATTGGAAACTGGGCCCCCTTCACACTTTTCTCTGCTGAAATAGGAATAGTTATTCCCATTTCTTCCTAATCACTACAGATAAATGCCAATACTAACTGGAGAACACTTTGGATTTGTCTAAGGAAGAACTGTGTGAATTGTCCTTACAATCATGGGCACAGCCCATATTTTCTGAGACATTCCTAACTTCCTTGTAAAGGATATGTGATAAAATTGTAAAAGGACATTGCTCTTGCTCAGCCAAGGTCCCAGATTTTTGACTTGGAAAATAGTATCAGTGTTAGCTCTGAAGTCATGTTACCATAATATGTTCATCAGTTAATGACTAGGAAGTGAATTCCATCCTTCCGTGTCAAATAATGGAGTCTTAAAGGATTACTTTTTCTTTTGAGATGCTCAATAATGTAGGCCCTTCCTCTATCTCCAGGCCTGCAGACTTATGTGCTCTGTTGAGCAAGATGGAGTACTAATCCTTAAGAATTTGTTTTAGGATGATAGGGAAATAAAACAATTAAGGGGAAATTCAGGAAGAATAAATAGGGACATCTTAGAATTTTTGTTTCCTTGGCTGAATGAACCCCCCAAAATGTGTTCTCTTCTCCTTTCTTTATGAGTAACTTTTCAGTCTTTGGAACAAATTCATTGCACATTCTACCCTTTATGTGCATAATGGAAACAAGATCTGAATAAGAGTCTTGGCCAAGAATACCGAATTCATTTAACTCAAAGCCTCTAGGTAGATTTAAGCTCAAGATTTAATCTTGAATTTAAGATTTAAAACCATCAGCCTGTCAGTTTTCATTAGGCCAGTAAGAGCTGTATTGTTATCTGTGTTTCTGTTTTTTTATAAGTCATTATTAGAAAGATAGTCTACTTGGTCAGTTTATGAATACATAGCTTACTTTTAATTAGCCATATTTCTGTGCTTTATGGCCAATCTGATTCTAAAATCTGAAGGTGACTGCAGTCTGCTTTCTCTCTCAGAAGATTTTCCAGTTTGGTTTTTCACCTTGTGTTGACTTTTTTTTTTTTCAGAAGCTTAACCACGTTATAGTCCTTTTAACCTAGATCTGATCTCTTTGTCACAGTAGGGAGAGAAAAAGGGGGAAAAAAAGTATGAGACGTGTGTTGCCTGAAAGCAATTTTGCAATCTCTGATGTCTTGGCTAGACTTGGAAAAAAAGAATTTAGACCCCCTCTGGAGTTCTTGTTTAGGAGGACCTTGCAGAACACTTTACAATGAATGAATACTTGAATGTTAAAAATCTTTGAAATATCATGGGAGTTCTGATCATAAAGTCACCCGTCTGGATAGACTGATACCTCTACTTCTTACCTTTGTGGGATATATAGGAATCTTACTGTAGCCATGCTACTGATGTCCTCTTGGTCTTAGAATCATAGAATTAGAGCTAGTATCCTTCTCATTTTATAGTAAGAAAACTGAGGTCCAAGGAAGTCACTTGATTTCCCCAGGGTCACACAGTAGTAAACATCATTTGAACTGGGGTTCTCTGCTTCCAGAGATAGGGTTTTTTTTTCCACTGTGCTGTGCTGTGCTGTGTCTTCCTCTTTTTTCCCTCTAAGACAGTACATGGGTATTGGGATGGTGATCTTTCTGAGTATTAAGTTATGTTTTCGGCATTAGTTGTGTGTCTTTTAAAAAAAAACCACTTTATTTAAGAAGAGAAAAAAGGAATGAGGTCATTGTCATATCTTCAGAAGTGCTTGTGCTTCTGCAGATATGAAAAAAATGAAGTTATATTACACAGTTTTTATTAGAAATGGTATATTTTGTGGGTTCATGTGTTAGCAAAGCAGGGAATATTTTTCTGCTGTGATTGATGTTAGGGCATTTATGAGGACAGTGTACTATATTTCATATGTATATGAGTGTGTCATTGTTAAAATGTTCAAAAGAAAATTATGTATATAATTTATATTTTATTATTTCCTTCAAGGATATAATTTTTTCAATACCATGATTCCTGTCATTTTGTTGGTAGTGATTTGATGGCCAATATGCCAGAAATAATTAGATTAAAAAAGGTAGCATCTAGTGAAAAGCCTTAAGCAAAATTGTGTGTATTACACCATACAAAGCACCAATTGCATACATTATAAAGTCTCAAAGATTATAGACAGAATGGAAAATGGAGCTAAATGGAGGATAGCATGGGTGCCATATATTACATAGACATATGTATGCTGTTGACCCCACCTGCATTTCATGCTAAGTGAAACACATTTGATAAAATGTTGCTCTTAGGATAAATCCAGATTTTGGTCTTTTGTCAGTGGGAAAATATTAGATGAAGTTTATTTTGGGGCAGTGGGATAAATCCTATCTTCCTCCGGAAGGCAGTCTATCCTTGGCTTTGCTCCCATGCTTGACAGTATTTTTAGATTGCCATGCTAACTTTCAGGTGTTTAAATTTTCTTTGGGTAACAACAGACTGTTGTTTCTTTTTGTGTATTAATCTTCAAACATGGTTTTAAATAAGGTTCTGATTTTAGTTTAGAAAAAAAATCCTAGAACTCATGGCTTACTTTGATCATTTGCTCTTAATCTGAGCATTGTATCTCTGTGCCATTTTGAACTGGATAGAATCTGATTCAAGGTTTTAGGTATTGGATGGAAGTGGGAGTGAACTATTGTTCACTTAAAATGTGGTTTTTAATTCAAGGACAAAATGGTCTGGTTTGTATGAAACATACAAAATACTTTTAAATGTTCAGTTTTAACATTGTGTTCATTTAGACATGAAATACTGAACTAGAACACTGGAGCCCACCCTGGTCATAAGCTAAAATATTCTGATGGAGAAAGGAATAAATGAACCTGAGGATGCTAAAGTTTGTAATTGGAGCCGCCTTAGTGAGGCTGAGGGCAAGTAAAGTCCTGGGAATTTTTCCTTCCCTGTTTCGTTATGAGAATTTTGTGAGGGCGGCTAGGTGGTGCAGTGAATAGAGCACTGGCCCTGGAGTCAGGAGGACCTGTGTTCGGATCTGGCCTCAGACACTTAATGCAAAATCTAGCCGTGTGACCTTGGGCAAGTCACTTAACCCCAATTGCCCTCCAAAAAGAAAAAAAAAAAGGAACCTAAAGGAAACACATGTCACTTCCATCTGTAAGCAGCTCCCCAGACCAGGTGGAGAAGCTGAAGTTTAGGAGGTGCTACCAGTAAGATGTAAGATGGATGAGCCAAGGAACAGTAATGAGTCCTCTCAAGAGGAGAAGAGTGAAGATCCTCAAACACATGGCCTCTCCTGGTCAGAAGGGGTTACCAAGAGGAAATGGAAGTGGTGAGGGCAACCCTTAGTATGGAGATGGTAAAGTCCACCTATACATTTTGTTGTTGTTGTTCAGTCATGTCCAACTCTACATGACCCCCATGGGCTTGTCAGTAGGGTTTCCTTGGCAAAGATACTGGAGTGATTTTCCATTTCCTTTTCCAGTGTATTCCCATTTTACAGATAAGGAACTGAGGCAGATAGGGGTTAAGTGACTTGCCCAGGGTCACACAGCTACTAAGTGTTTAAGGCTGATTTGAATTCAGATCTCCTTGACTCCGAAGTCTGGTGCTCTATCCACAGTACCACCTACCTGCCTCAGTTTATACCTGCTCAGTGCCAAAGAACTACTTCCTTTATTCTGGGATAGGGCTAGGACTGGAACTTCCCTCCCTTGCCCGTGATCTGATTTCTTCTATCAAATAGTGGCATGATCATCCTCTTCTCCACTTCTTCCTTTATGTCCTTGTGAGGCTTTATTCTAAGGCGCTGTTGGTGGGGGGGTGGAAGAGAAGGGAAATCTCTGTTAATGGTCTTCACAAACTTAAAAAAGAAAAAAATCAGCGTGGCCCCTGAAGGAGGTGGCCAGTACAAAGAAGCTACAATCGTGAGCTGTTTTCCAAAAGTTGAGAAAATGCTGTTTTGTTACAGGATGCTGCAATAGTTTCTTCTGAGCAATTAAAGTCTACCTACAGTAAAGACTCCATAGAGTAAAATAACGAAAACCAGCATAAAGTTTATAGGAGTCTATCTTATGCTTGGCTAAGTACAAAGCTTCAGGTCACAGTGACTGAAAGACTGTGTTTGGTTTTGTGGAATGAAAAATACCTGTGTCTGTTCCATTTAGAATGATGAAAGCTTAGAGTCCTAAGATTTTAGAGCCAGAAGAGTCTCCCATTCTTACACTGAAGGGCTGGGTCTCCTCAAGAGTCATATTAGCTAAGTGCAAACTGTGCCTGAGAGAGCTTCATGTCTGTGGCCATTCTCCTGCTGGGCAGTCCCTCCACTTGCTTCCTGGCCACAGCATCCTCCTGGCCTTAGGATTTCTGATCCCCCTTACATTGTGTCCTGTCCACTGGGCTGCCTGAAGTCTGACGGTTTCCTTTACTCACCAAAGGAGAAGATTAATTTGAAGTTAGTCCTTCTTAGAAACATCCCTTTACTTTCACAATGAAAGTCTTCCACCAGCCATGCATGTGCACCAGATCCTTTCTTGGTTCATGTTCTACATATGACAGTGATGCATAGGAAAAAGATTGGTGGAAATTATAAGGCTGAATTTTAATATAAACAATGAAGTATATCTTGGATTAAACCCCAAATTATGGATACAGTTGGTCATGGTGAATTTCAAGGCTTCTCTGATATTTTGGCTGATGTAAGGACAGAATCAGCAACAACACAGCATGTGTTGCCACCAGTAGCCCTGGGAATAGATGTGGAACGTCCCAATATGTTTTGGGACATGACCTGTTCTGCTCCATCCTGCTTTACTAAATTATATGAGAAAAGCAAGAGTGCCCATCGCTACCAAGCCAAGACCTGGGATGGAGATGTTTACAAGAGTGGGTAGGTGCCTGGGCTCTGTTCCTACTTTGTTGTGTTTCACTGAGGTATAATAACCATAACCACCACTGCTGCTGCCGCCACGACCCATTTTTATAACACTGAGATTTGTAAAGTACTCCCCATTTGATTCTCATGTCAGCCCTGTGAAGTAGCTACTTGCATTATCCTTGTTTGAAAGATGACAAAACTCAGTCTGAGAAAGGTCAAGTGGCTTTGCCAGAGTCACACTATTTAGTAACTGAGGCAGAACTTTCACCCCAGTCTTCCTGACTCCAAGACCAGCATACAGTCTCCTGTGCCACCTACCTGGACTCATCAATGTCTTGGCCCTTTGTAATTCCTCTATAAATCAAAAGGCCAGATGCTAGGCTCGTAACCACCAAGATCCTGATCCAGACACTAGAGCTTCTTGCCATCAAAGCCTCATCCTAATAAGATGCCAGCCCTGATAAGGAATTAAACTCACAGGCTAAGCTTCAGAGTATCTTCTGACTGCATTTGGCCATCCCTTGGCTCACTTCTTAAACAGCCCCAATCACTGAATAGGCCTCAGTCCAAGGGAGAACTCTGAAAGACCTTAACTTAAAATGGCCAAGGTCTCCCACTGCATCTGGGACCATCTCCAGTCATCCTAATCTATATCTGGCCACTGGAACCAGATGGCTCCAGAGGAGAGAGTGAGGCTGGTGACTCTGCCCAGCCCTCTTTCACTTAAGTCCATTCACTTGAAAGTCATGGCATCACCTCCCTGATGTCACGGTCCTCTTTGGGAACGAAGGACAAACCAGACATCACACAATGGAATGAGGCAAAGGAAATTGGTGCTGAATATGAGTTCCTTCAGGCTCTTGGGGGGATCAGTTATCAGATACCTCCTGTCCCAGGTGCTCGACCCCTCCTCCTTTTTGCTTTGGTATGTGAAGGAGAACACAATGACATCCTCCTCCCCAATCTCCCCCTCCCCATCGTCACACAACGCTTGAGGGTAGGGTCCCCACCCGTGTAAATGGCAGTTCTCTCTCTATGACTAGCAAGCTCTTACCTCCTCTCCTTTTTCCTGTGATTGATTCGATGAAAGCTCCCTCCTCCCCGCAGTCCCTGCCTGCTCCTCTGCCCCTCTTCTGGCTTTTCCCCCTCTTTTTGTGCCCTCTTGGACATTCAGTCATGAACAACTCCTCTTTGTTTTAGGCGGCCTTGTATTCTTTGTGCCCAAGGAAGTCTGGATTCCTCCAAAAGCACGGCACCCCAGTCACCCAAAGGAAGCTTTTCTTGGCCGCTCTTCCTTCGGTCAGTTACCTCCAGCTTGTCCTGTTCACGGTTTTTTTTTGTTGTTGTTGCCTCCCCCATTGGACTGTGAGTTACTTGAGAGGGGTGTCTGTGTTTTGCTTTTCTTCTTGCACTCAGCACGGTGCTTGGCACATAGTAGGTGTGCCATCAATAAATGCTTCTTGACTGACTGGGTGCTTCTCTTACTCTGGATCAGGAAGGGAAGAAAGTTTGTTTCTCAGTGCTGCTTCCAGACCCTTCCTATACACCACCAGCGCTTTATTCCTTCCACGTTCAGTCATTTCAGTCCTGTCTGACTCTCCGTGCTCCCGTTTTGTGGTTTTCTTACTAAAGTGGTTTGCCATTTCCTTCTCCAGTTCATTTTACAGGGAAGGAACCTGAGGCAAACAGGGTGAAAGGTCTTGCCCCAGGGTCACATAGCTAGTAAATGTCTGAGGCTGGATTTGAATTCATGAAGATGAATCTTCGAGACTGCAAGCCCAGTGTTCTATCCACTGTGCCACTAAGATGACACCATATGTCTGCATCACCCAATCATCTCATTTTCTTACCTCCAGGATATTTTAACTCCTTCTTCAGTGAGTTCAACACCTGCCTCACAGTTTTTCTCTCCATCTCATTCCTTTCCTTATACTTGGGGAATTCACCATATATGATGCATCCTCAAACACCCGGGGCCTCCTATTTAAACAGTCCCTTCAGTTCCCATAGTCTGTACCTTCACTGTTTTCATGGTGATATCTTTTATCTCACCGTTGGTAGTATTGATAAATCTAGAACCAGTAGGGATTTCAAGGGCCAGCAAGTTCAACTGTCTCATTTTCCAGAAGGGCAAACTGAGGTCTGGAGACAGGAAGTGATTTGTTCTGCCACTTATGATCCAGAACTCTGAATTACTTCTCCATGATCATAACCTTCCTAGGCCTCAAACTTTCGCTTTCTTTAGAGACAGAAGGTTACGTCTCCCCATCCTGATCTCCAAATCCCATTGACTCTTGGCTGGCCTTACTTCTCCCTTTTTGCATTCTTCACCCTATAGTTTTCCAGTTCAACGATGTACCAATTCTACTACTTAGTTACTTGTCCCTTTGAGAGCAGGGATTGTTTTTTGTTTTTCTTATTTTGATCCTCAGCATCTCACACTGTGGCCTTGTACATTGTAGATACTTAATAAATGCTTAAGTATAAGAGGTTTACAGATTTGGAACTGGAAGGGATGTTTGAGATCATCTAGTCTAAAACTTCCCATTATACAGTTGGGGAAACTGAGGCCTAGAGAAGTTAATCACTTGCTCAAGGTCATACAGGCAAATGACTTATTTATGTACATCGGGAATTAAAAATAATAAATGGCTTTATTGTGAATGTGCTGCTCACCACTTTCATGATATATTTTGGTGATCCTTCTTAAACAGTGCATTTATTGGTCAGTGATATTTTTATTTTACAGACAGAAAAAATATCAGGATGCAATGTCTTCCCTTGTGAATAAGCATATATATTATATGTACACACATACATATAAATACATATATTACACATACATCTATTGTCAAAAATGGCCATCAAGAGAACCAGTGTGTCTTGTGATGACATATGGACCATTGATTAAGGGGAGTGGAGAAAGTGTGGTTTTCTTAAGTTTTGAGACAAAGCAAGTCCTTTTTAAAACTCTGAAGAGGCATAAAAATGCTTTATTTTTCCTGGAATGTTGTCATGGAGACAATTCCCAAGATACTCAAGACTCATCATCCTTTTACATGGGGTGGTGAGTCTTGGATATTAATCCCAGTCACTGGGATTAAATATTTCAAATGTTTGTGTCATTTTTAGGGACTCCAGGTGTGGAGTTGTATGTGTTCAAAATCTAACTTTAGAAGTGTTGGAAGAAATTGATCTAAGGTAGGATGATCACCTATCAAGGGTGCTTTTAAAGAGATTGTTGTCTTGGGTAAGTGGGTAAGGTCTCTTTCATCCTCAGAAATTTGATGATGCTTAAGAATCAACTCTTTCTTCTCTACCTTAGCCCTTAATTTCAATGAGTACTGGATGGAAGTCTACAGAGAGATGCTTAGAAGTAGATTAACTCTAGGTAGTGGGAGCTATGATGGTGGATGGTGTGGGCATGATGGGTGAACCCAAATTTCTAATTTCAGTAAGATGAGGGACTATATTTTATACTTGTAGCAGCATTTTTACCATTTTTTGTTTCTCTTTATCCTCTTTCTCCCTCCCCCCTTAACCCCTCCAGTCTGGTAATGGCATTGAATCAACAACTATTTGATTGATTAAGAGTTACTATAAGTCCCCTAGACTGAAGAGAAGTGGAAATATAGGTAGACAATGTGATAAGAGGGAAGCAAGGCCATTTGTTCCTGAATAACCAATACAAATTGTTATTTTTCTGTCCTGAGCTTATATTAGGTTGCACAGACTACATCAGGATTTTTTGTTATAGCAGGTGACTTTAATATAGGCATAGACTAAGATGATTTTTAAAAGACCTTTCCAGTTTTAAAATCCTTTGAGTTTGTGCCTAGAAAAAAACACTCAAATGACTTCTGGCAGTGATTTTTGTTGTTGTTAGACAAAGAACTGTTATTCAGATTGTCAGCTAGGACTTAGAATTATTTTTATTTTAGGAAACTGTTTGTTGTAATAATATTTATTATAACCAAATTTGATCCACATAATAGTGTCCATTCTGTGAAGTAAATTATACTCAGAACTGGCCATGCAGGGGGGTATCTTTGTATGAGATTTGTTTTCCACTTTAAACCTGTCTTTGGTTTTTAAAACATTCTAAATAATGACAAAGACTGGTAAATTCCATTATTTGAATGTATGGAAGCTAAGATATGCGCAAGTTGATATCTTGTAAATTTAATCTCAACAATGTGAATATATCTATAAAGGTGTAAAAACCATTGAAAACCAAGCCTTGTAATGGGAATCTGGATGGAAAGCTAATTAGTCAGTACCTATGAATGGTGTCATCAGTCTAAGTTTTTATTGCATTTTTAATACATAGTTTATCTTGATGAGAAAATCCGTAGACATAGGGTAAGTGTAGCAATTTTCCTTTTACTATTCCCTTAGCTGAGCTGTTATTGCTTGATGTTATTCTTTCAGCAGTCTTTTATTTTTGTCCCAAATGTTTTTGCCTCTGGCTGGTTTTATTTCTTTAAAATGTATGTGTATCCCTTCTCAAAGTGATGCCTTTTGACAGGTAATCAATATTTTTTCATACTAGATTTGATGGTGCTATGGTTATAATCCTCGTCTTAAGGTTAGTTAATGGTTGAATACTAACCTAGATTTTTATCTAATTCTTATCCTTTGTTAAGAAATGTACCTTTCCCCCTCAGCCAAGTTTCCACTCAGCCACTTTATATCCATCAAAGACCCCACTGTCCCTGAAAAGTGTTATAGGCTATGTGGTGCAGTTGCTATCAGAAATTTATCCCACTTGCTAGTGAGACGATATGTCCTTCAGCTTTCCTTTCCAGCTAGACTAATCCAAGCATGACAGAAAAGATACTCTTGGACTCTAGTTTGGGATCAGGAATTTGGCACTTCCTTGAGATCTCTTCATTAGTAGTGAAGCTTCCTTTTTTAGAGTCCTCTGTCTATCCTTAACCCTCTTTCTACTTAGTGACAAAAAGATGCATCAATTCCTGGCATCACAACAGAAGTGGGTATATATGCATCTTGATTGTGTGTGTGTGTGTGTGTTTTAAGTCCTGTTCCTAGAGACTCCTAAGATCTTTCTTAAACTCTAAATTTGTATTCTCTGTGGATGATGAAGGCATAACAGCTGGTAAGGTTATCATCACCTGCTGCCAGGGTATTGTTTAAAGAACCACAGTCTAATATCAGAGGGATGGAATGCCTCCAGTGCCGGGGTGGGAGAGCTAGGTGGGAAGGGTACATCTGGCAGAAGACAGGTAAGAATTGTGATTCTTTTTTGCTTTCATAGAAGAATAAATCTGTGTTTAGAGCAAAGTCATAGGCAGCTAGGTGGCACAGTGGATAAAGTGCCAGGGCCGAAGTCAGGAAGACTTGTCTTTTTGAATTCAAATCTGGCCTCAGACACTTACCAGCTGTGTGCCCTTGGGCAAGTCACTTAACCCTGTTTGCCTCAGTTTCCTCCTCTGTGAAACGATCTGGAGAAGGAAATGGCAAACCATTCCAGTAACTTTGCCAATAAAACCCCAAATGGGGTCATGAAGAGTCAGATGGGACTGAAAATAACTGAATAACAACATGAAAAGTAGTAGTGGGGAGGGCATCCATTCTCAGCAGTCTTTGTTTTGCTTCTCTTGACAGATAACTCACAAGATATCTATCTTTTTTGACTGTTTAATTTAGATGAACCACTACTTTTTTCTGTTGTTTTGGTTTTGGATGGTTTTTGTGCTGCTTTGGTTTTAGAGACAGGACCACTCCTGTGTATGAGTGTGGACTAAAAGCTCTCTGGGATTTTCATCCTTAAATGGTATCAAATGAACAGGCCTAAGTGGCAAACACTCCCTTGTGCTTCTGAACCGATGCCTCTGCTACTGATGGAATTTCTTGACAAGATTGTTCTTTGTATATCTGGAGATATATGCAAAGGCCAGTTTTGAACATAACATGCAATCAATTTTACTCTGGGGTTAGATTCTTAAATCCCTAAGCTATTTTTAATGGCATAATCTAATCAATTGATATCAGACCTAATAGTCTGATGACAGCTGAGAAAAGATCAATGGCCAGTTTAACAGCAGGTGTCTAGATAAGAAAAATATTGAAATACTTTTTTCCCCGTTTGTGGAATATTTTCATGATTTTTTTTAAACTTAGGATTTAATTAGCTGAAATGGTTTTTTTTTTTCACATTGTCTCTTTCCTCTCCTTTCCTTATCATCATCATCATAACCACCATCACCACCACCACCACCATCATTATCATCCATCTAAGCTAAGAGTAGGGATTCTTTCTTTTTTTTTTTTTTTTTGCTTTGATCCCTAGCCCCTAACACAGTGCTTGGCACATGTTGTGGAGTCGGTTTTATAGTCATGTCCTGCTCTTCATGACCCCATTTGGAGTTTTCTTGGCAAAGACACTTGTTATTTCCTTCTGCAGCTCATATGACAGATGAAGAAACTGAGGCAACCAAGGTTAAGTGACTTGCCCAGGATCACACCACTAGGAAGTGTCTGAGGCTGGATTTGAACTTATGTCTTCCTTACTCCAGGCCCAGCACTCTATCCACTTCACCACCTAACTGCCTCATTGGCACATAGTAGGTGCTTAATAAATACTTATCGATTAATAGAATTTGTCCTTTGGACTAACTGAAGTCATAGTAGTTCCAGAGGTAGATAGAGTGAACAATTCCTAGTCTTGTCTCCTAAGACTAAACAGTACAATTCTTGATTTAAGTATCATAAGCACCTCAATCAAGGGGAACTAATTTATTATAAAGAAGTAATATTGGTATAGTGCTACTTCAGTGCTATGCCAATAATGAAAACTTAACATTCAACTCTTGGTTGCATTGAATTGAAATAAGATAAGGGTGAACAAAGTAAACAAGCTGAAACAGACTGTGAAATTGTACATGATGGGAATTTTTTTTTACTGCTTATAGATTATAAATAGGTTAATAGTCCAGCTAATGATTGTATTTAATATTCCCCCTCCCCCCTCCCCTTTATGTTTTGGTCAGCTGTTAAGATAACTAACATACTATTTTGAGGGAAATTAAAATCCTAAATGTCTCCATGCTTGGGATGGGAATCCACTTGCCTAGGTGTTTATGTAAATGAACTGGCTTTTCAAGCTGTTAGGTAAATCACCCGCGTTGACTGGAAAGGCAGCTTGTGGATGAGGCTCCGTTTTGTTTCCTTTGATGCCATCACAAGGATGAGAGGGAGCCAGGCTTGGCTGTGCTGTCGGACTGACCCTCTGGGCCCCAGGTTTTCACCATCCCGATGGGCGACCTCCTTTGACACAGCTCTCACTGCTGATTTACGGAGTCACTTTGACCTTAGAGTGGCTTCCGAAAGGGCTGTGCTTAAAGCCCCTTCCCTTCAGCACCAGGCGGTGCTTGGGTTATTGTTCTGGAGGAGGAGAAGGAGACCACGGTCAGGGAAGAGGCATCCCTAGGATTTCCTCTGTCTAACAGCTACCTCCGCCTGGATGAACGCATTAGGTGACCGGAGCCCACTTGCTGCTTTGTAACACTGCTGCAAGCATTCATGATCTCTGAAGTTGTTGGAATGAATAACTAAACTGGAATCAGCTGACCGCCCTGCTCCAATCAGATAAACCGTGATGTAAGTGTTTAGCAGCTGCTAGGATCTGAACTAGCGTGCTGAAGTAGAGGTGTGTGTAGTAGAGCATGGCTATACTCTTGTGGAAGGACTAACGGAAGGCAAGGAGGGGAATGGATGAGTCCAGCATCCTGAGGAGAAGAGGGCTCCAGGTAGGAAACCGTTCCATTCAGGAAATGTAGTCTTTGCGATGCTTAGCGGTGAGGTTTTCAAAGTTGCTGTTTCTTCATTCCTGTACCGTACACAAATATGTGAGCAATTTATGGTGCCCACTTGGCAGTGTGATAGATTGTGTCTCCAATTACAGGTGGATCGTATTCCAGGGTTCATTCCATTATCAGAGATGACAGACAAGGTTTGGAGTTTTTACACTTTGGTCCTGTGCCCAAGAATAGTTCAATTTGGGGAGCTGTGCTGACAATTGATCAGCAGATCTAGCAATCCTGTCAAGTTCATGCAAAGTCTGTTAAGGGTCGGAACTGTTGACTTCTGAAAACGCTGTTCGTGGTAACCTGTCAGGACTAGCCTCACGGCTTTCAGCATCTCTCTGCTCTCACTGCAGATGTGTGCAGCTGTTGGCTCTCAGAGTTTCTCCTTGTCAGTGATATGGAAGTTTCTGCCCACAGCTCAATTGAACTTCCTTTGTAGTTTGTAAATGGTGAAATCTGAAAAGAGATGTACTCGGGGCCAGTTGGCTTTTTGTGCCTGAGTGTTTCCTAATTAAATTACTGTGATATTAACATAAAAATGCATTCCAAATTGAAACTTGGCAAACAGGAAACTTAGAGGGGGGGAATATCTGCTTGGCACTTTATAATTTTTTTTTTTAAGTCAAACATAAATTTGTTTGAAGTTTGGATATTTAGGCCTCTTTCCCTTTCTTTTTTGTGAGAGATATTTTGTTTGTGAAGTAATTTTAATCTGTGTCTAATCATTAGTCATATAGAATAGTTTTTTTAGTACATATTTTCTGCAAATGGAAACCTAGGAACATAGAGCATGTTGCACATGTTAAATTTCTTCCAGATTCATTACTTTTAAAAAGTATTTTAAGTACTGTTGACCTTTGAGTCACTGTGACATACTGTCTTCACTGCCTGTCTGCTTCTTAGTTCTAAGTACCAATTTTTAGTCTGAAGACCCAGAATGATTCATATTATAGTGTTTTAACATATATCTGAGCAGACTAAAAGATGACTTACATGAATAAAAAGGAGTAAATTCAGAACTTAAGGTTAAATGTCATAGGTATTGTTCCAAACATAGGCAAAACAAGGTGCCTCCTTAATGATTTTCAGTGTTAGCCATTGTTTTTGAACATACAGCATTGTTAGTCACCCTCTGCTATGAATTTCCTTTTCTTTGTTCCCATCACATCTATAAAGTTTTGCAATGCACAGCTGTTTGTCCATGTCCTATGTAGGGTCACTAGTTAAATATGGAGCAGTTCTTTGTTTTAAAGATGATAAACTCCATCCAACTCCAGTTTTCAAATTCCCAGCAAACTGAACACTAATAACTATTTCCTTCCTCAGTAAAGCAATCTACTGTGGCAGATATTTTTGTATATGCTTTTGAGAAATATAGAGCATATGTAAATAGGATTTACAGAAACTCCTTTATCCTTCTTTCATATAAATTAATATTGTACAACTCACAGACACATATTTCACATTATGGGATATATATTCAAAACTTAGAAGGTACAAAGTCAAAACATTTTGTATTCTTGGGTAGTTGAAATTGCTAAGTGATTTTTATTTTTATTAACACTATAAAATATTAAAAGCTATAATAATTTAAAATAATTAAAGACTGAGTAACATCTCCCATTTTAGTTCTTAAATTATTCTTAGATATAATGTCCATTACTACTCCTAAAAAATGTCTCTGAATGTCCCTCCCTCCCCCAAAAAAGAAAACACACACAAAGAAAAAAAACAACCCAACTTACTACAATATAGTGGAACCTCCACTAATAGCATTTTGAAGTGGTAAAATCACAATAGCACAAAAATAGATTTTTAAGAACATTTCTATAAAACCTGCTATAGCCTACTGTGTAATGCATAAAGAATGTCTGCTTTCTAACATGAAGAGATAAAGTCTCTATACTGGTGAGAGCTTGACTGTGTTTATATATAGAAATGATTACGCATATCTGCCCCAAAGTCTCAAACCTTATTAGCTACTACTTCATTTTGGTTTGAAAATGCCTGTTTTGTTTTTCATCCCATTATGGGTAGCATATTTTGGGGGGGAAATGACATCATGTGTAGCTGTTTTAAGAAAATCTGAAGTTTTAAAGTATGTAAATTGGGAGTGTGTGTGTGTGTGTGTGTGTGTGTGTGTGCAAATTTTTTTGGAAAAGCACAGGTAGTATATAGGCCCTGGGACTTGTTATCTCTCTTGGCAGCTACCATGGCCATAAGCAATGATGAGTTTTTTCATTTTTGTTTTTAAATGAAAGTATCTGTACTGGTAACACTCACCTGGTTTCAGTTTTTTTTTTTCTTTAGGCAGAACAAACAAGTAGGAAAAGTGTGAAAATGTGCTGATGCCCTATTTATCATTAGGACAGACTAATGAAGGACACTATCACACACAAGAAGGGGTTCTGGGTACATTGTAGTGTCTGTTGACATGTCACATTGCTAGCTGTTTTTTTAACACAACTTAAATTATTTTCTTAAAAAAAAATCCAGGGTATGTAGATTTGCTAATTTACTAGATCATAGGACCATAGAATTAAAGCTGGAAGAGACTTCAGAGGTCTTCAAGTCCAACACTGTTTTTTACAGATGAGGAAACTGAGTCACAGCTGGGTTAAGTGATGACCAGGGTCACACAACTAGTATTTGAGGTGGAATTTGAATGTAGGACTTTGCTATCTATTATATCACCTTCTCCTTTTAAAAATAAAATAAAATAAAATAACTTGGATCACACAGTTCTTGAAACTCTCAAATGTGTTTTTTTTAATGAAAGGTAAACTTTGAAAATTAATTTTTTCTGACCCTATAGTTTCCCAGAAGCATGAATACCTCAAAAAATAAGAACAGAAAGAACTGAGTTGTTCATTGTAAATGCTTGTAGTTTTTCATCTTTTGAATGGAATGTATTAATATTTTCTGTCCTCCTGATGGCACTTCAGTCACAGCCTTTGAAATGAAACGCATGAGGAAAGGGGCCCCAGTGTTCCTACTGTTAGAATCCAGGACACTTCTCAGGTTTCATCTCAAAACTCAGAAAATTCTGAAGACTGAATGGGCTTCAGCAGACTCTGAACTTGTGGCAATTTGAATTTTTAGACAGGTCTAATTTATCAAAGGATAACTGGTTCCTTCCGGCCTCATATTTGTCATACAAGAATCATATATGTTTTTTCATCTGTCAGGGGAATGAATTGTTTTAGAGACTTGAATTTCATGGTCTTTGTCATTTTAATGGAAGTATACGTATACCTATTAAGGTTGACTAGTTGGCTGAGGAGATAATGAACATGTATTATTTTGAGGGTATCCACCTCTGCAAAGAGCCAGATGCAACCACCAAAGAAGTCAGCATCTTTCCCTCTTACTACTGGCCCCACAGGCTTTCCTTTTCCAGTTAAAAAAATTTGGCAGTGTCCTCCACTAAAGGCTGACATTTCTGCATTCAAAGTTTCAGTTGGAGTTAAATGTGAAAATATTTTCCTAGATCAAACAAACCCCAATCCCTGCTTAAACTGTTAGATTTTTGAGCTTATGTCCATGGCCTCCCTTGCCATTCTTCTTCCCCGCCCTCCTTCTAAATTTCTGTCATTCCTGATTCTGTCTGAGCCTTAATTTGTCTCTGATCTTGCCCTGGAATTCAGTTTTGGGAAGCATAGAAGCAGGTGGGTTTATCCTGAGCTGTTTCTGTATCCAAATGCCACTTTAGCAAGACTTGAATGAAGGTTGGTCAAGTTGGAACAGCTCAGTGTTTTCCTGTGTTAGAACCATAACATTATGATTGCTCCCTTTATTTTTGACTTCAGATTCCATGGTGCATTCATTCAGTGGGAGTGGTGGTCTCTCTCCCACTCTTCATTTGAGAGCTGATGTAGTTATGGAGCTGCAGCCTGGTTCAGAAGACTATGAAAATCACATTAGAAACACTTGTGACCATCCTAATGCCTTTTCAACATGAGGTGTTTTTATTCTAAGTTAATTGCAAAAGAGGTTATTTTAAGCAGGAGAAGTGGGCATGGTAAATAGACTCTCTGTTAGATATTGGGGTCATTAGTAATATTCTCTCCGTACATGTGCAAGCTATGCTTGGCAGCCGGCAAATCATTTAACCATTTAGGAGTTCTCTTTCTCCTTCTTAATATAAAGGCAACAATATAATCATCTCTCAATTATTGAGACTAATGGTTCTAAGGGATATCCTGGACAAATGAAATTACCACATATTCGCTTGCATCAGACTTTAGCCATTAGTTTTCCCGGTACTCTCCCCTCAATAAGCATTTTGTTAGGGGTGTTGATAGGTAGTAATATTGACTCTTTGGGTGTAGCTCCCCTTTCTTCCCCTGCCCACTATCCTCTTTTCTGCTTATGAAGTAGACAGTGACATTTTTCCTGTTCCTGATACATAAAGGCTTGCCCTGCTCGAATCCCGGTGGCAGCTAGGGTAGCACAGTGGACAGAGTGCTGGGACAGAGTCAGGACATCATAAGTGGAGTCCATTATGGGCAACTCTGTGACCCTTTCTGAACCCTTCCCTCGGGCCCAATTGGGCTAATTGTTTGCCCCTCAGATATATCTACTGTCACACCATGTTGCTTCTGCTTTTTTTCTTCTTCCCGTGCAGTGGGAAGAGACTTGAATTTGAAGCTAGAGCAGCAGCATTCATATCTTGGCTCTGCCACTGAATTGACTGGGTGACCCTGGGCAAATTACTTCAACTCTTTTAGGCCTCTGTTAGTCACCTTTGCAAGATGAAAGTTGGGTCAAAATACTTGTCAAGTTTTAGCTGTAACTTTATAATTCTAGCATCTTTTAATTGGCACTCCCTTCCCCCATCCTTCTCTCTGTGGATCCAGTATTGCTCATCTTCCAGATAACAGCTTAGATTGGGCCTCTCCAGTGAAACTTTCAATAGTCACTTCAGTTGACAGTAGTCTCTCCTTTCTTTAAACTTTTCTGACACTTAATCATCCACATCACTTCTTTTAGCACTTAATTATCTAATGACTTTAGGTTTCTAATTGATTCATTGCTGTATACCTTGCCTTTTGCTCCCTCTTGATAATAATCTAATAATCCTCATGTCTGTTCACACCCCTACTTAACACAATTTTTAGAACTGAAATAAAAATGATGCATTCCCCCATTCCCTATTCTCCACCACTCCCCAAATAGTTAAGGAATTCCAGGCATTCTGGAAAACATTCTGGACCTATGACAAGAAAGTTAACAGCCTGTCTGTATGTGTGTATGTTAACAGACTGTAGATAGATAGATGATAGATAGATAGATAGATAGGTAGGTAGGTATATATGTATACACCCTTTGACCTAGTTCTACTACTACTAGGCCTATATTCTAAAGAGAGCTAAGAAAGAGAAAAAAATGTGCATTTACAAAAATATTTGTATCTGCTCTTTTATGGCAACAAAAAATGACTTAAATAAATTATGGTCTGTAAATCTTATTTAGCAATATTATTTAACAATATTTAACAATTTTATTGTGCTATAAGAAGTGATGAGGGGTGGCTAGGTAGCACATTGAATAGAGCTAGTCTAGAATAGCGTGACTTCTTGGAGTCAGAAGAACCCGAGTTCAAATCCAGCCTCAGACACTTAACACTTACTAGTTGTGTGACCTTGGGCAAGCCACTTAAACCCCAATTGCCCAGCCCTTGCCCCTCCAAAAAGCAAAAAAAAAAAATGATGAAATGAACAGTTTCAGAGTAAACAGGGAAGACCTTTTTGAACTGATGGAGAGTGAAGTAAGCAGAACCAGAATGATCATTTATAAAATAACAATGTTATAAGAAAAACCAACATTGAAAGATTTAAGAACTTTTGAATTGAGACTTTAGAAGATTTTTTTTTATCAAATGAAAATCCACTCATCTCTGGCCAGCAAGACAATGAACTTAAAAATACAGGGAGAGATAATGTTTTGGGGCAAGGTCAGCATGGGAATTTGCCTACCTAGTCTATGTATATTTAAAAGGATGATTTTATTTTCTTTAAAAATTTTTTTTAAAAACTTTTTTTCTTCTCGTGGGGGAAGGTTTGATGGAAGGAACAGATTAGAAATGCATGTAAAAACAAACTTGTTCAAAATTAGTTGGGAAATAAAGGGACTAGATAATTCTATGCACTGGACAAAGTGTCTCCCCAGTAAATTAGAATTTGTAAAAATATTTAAAGAAAACTTTTGAAAGCCCACATGCAAACTCAGACACATTGTCTTTTGTCATTGGCACTCAAATATCAAGAAATTTACCATCCAGTCCAATCACTAAGTAAATTATAAATAAAAATAGAAGTTTTTTCCTTAATCAGATTATCAAATTATAATTCATCAAATTCCGTAATTAATCAAAACAACTCTGGACTTCTTAAGGAAGGGCCTTGCAGGCCATTCTCATCTCAGAAGTTCTCTGTGGCATGTTCCTGTGCCTTTCATCCCGATGCCTTCTGGAGAACTCCTCTGCATGTCGCTCTTGGGGACGTGACTCTTGTCAGCCTGATCTACTTTCCCTATTCTTCTGCTGTGAGCATGTGAACAGAATGTGAACACTGTGTTAGGTGCTGGCCATACCAATACAAAAGTGACACATTGTCTGCTCCTCATGGCATCCAGGTGATGCTGTGGACAGAGCCGTGGACTTGGAGGCAAGAAGATCTGAGTTCAAATGTAGTCCTAGATTTTGGCTAGTTGTGTGACCTGGACAAGTCACTTAACCTTTGTCTGCCTTACTTTCCCCAGCTAGAAAATGATATTTATAATAGCACCTGCCTCCTGAAGTTGTTGTGAGTATAAATGAGATCATGCTGATTAAGTACCTGATACATGTTTTTGTTGTTGTTCAGTCATGTCTGACTATTAATGACCCCATCTGGGGTTTTCCAGGCAAAGATAATGGAGTGGTTTGCCATTTCCTTCTCCAGCTCATTTTACAGATGAGGAAACTGAGACAGACAGGATTAAGTGACTTATCCAGGGTCATATACCTAGTAGGTGTATAAGTTCAGATTTGAACTCAAGAAGATAAGTCCTCCTGATTCTAGGGCCAGTGCTATCCACTGTACCACCTGGCTGCCCACCTGATACCTGGTACATCCTTATCAAATTCTTGTTTCCTTCTTGTCTCTCTCTATAATAGAGGGGAGAATCATCACATATAGAAGAGTGATGATCAGGAAAATTTCTTTTGGTCTGGAGAGTGACAGGGATTATCATGATAGGGAGTGGTTGATTGTTATGACTTTCCCAGTAGCAATGGTATTATTGATTTGATTGTTCCGACAGCAAGAGTAGCGCAAAGTGGGGGGCATTGAATAGATGGTGAGGCAGGTGGAAAGATGGAGTGGGCTAACACTGACCCTTTTCTTTTGAATGGAACCAGGGTTTGTGTACGTATATGACCATGTTTGGACTCCTAAAGCTCACAAATTGAAGGGTATGGGAGAGCTCCCATGACAAGATAGAGAATAATATATGTAAATGACCAACTTGTGGAGTTGCAGTCAGGGGCTCTAGAAATGAACTAGGAACAGGATGTTACAAAGGCCATCTTTGACATACATGCTTTGAATTGTTGACACAGTGATTCCCCAAGAACAGAAGAGCTTCTTTCTATGAACCATGTAGTTGTGTTGCCCCTTAAAGAGAGCCTCTGGATGCTAAGGGATAATAAAACCCCAAGATTTAGGAAAATCACAGATAACCCTTTTTGATAACTGATTTCTAAGAGTGGTTAGAATGTAAATGTGATGTGCATTTGATTTCTGCAATCAAGATTGGAACTGGTGTATGGGGAGAAAACAGACACAATGGTATTCATGAATTTCCCAAGCTAATAGGTTCCCCCTGAAAATTGATTTCAACAATCACCATGGTGTGTATTTTAACATTAATTTTGTGTAAGGAAGTGGCTAGAGTTTGGTTAAAATTACATATAAAAAAGAGAACAAACTACTTTTGTGTTTTAGTGTCAGACCTTGAAAATAATGTAGTCAATTTTGAAGATGTGGATTTCTTTTCAAATTGCATCCAAAGTTGACAACTTGCATACAAGTCTCATTCCAGTGCAATTTGAAAAGGCTCAATGAAACACCTCAAACCAGAGGCTATAATAGAAAAAGCAATTCAACCTTAAATGAAGATGATGAGGATGGTGCTATACTGCTGAAACAGTGAGTGAGTTTAATACCTGAGAGAGATTGCATAAGGATTCATCTAAGATTTTCTTTTCACTCCATTTACATGAGCTGCCTTTGATTGAAATTAGGGGTACAGGCCTCAGGAGGCATGGCATGTGTTGTACATTTTTATCAGTTCACTGACATTCTGTTTCTAATTAATCCCTTCTCTCCTCCCCTTCCCTGAGGCTTTCGGGGGTGAGTGGGGAGGTAGATGGGGGATGAGAATAAAACAAAGTGAGCACTTCTTGCAGTATTTAAGATTTGGGTTTTAAATGCTGAATTATTTGTAACTGCAGTATTTTAGATTTTGTGGGGTTTTTTTTTTGCTGTTTTCCTCTGTGCAAGGGTCAGTCTTAATATGTAGTTCTGCCACATGTGCATTCTTAGATATACTTTGCAACAGGTAAAAATCCTGCTATCATGAAGGACCAGCACAGGAATTTTATTTTTGGTGCCACAATCTTGCTTGAAGTGAAAGGGCTGTTAGCTGGATGAATTTCAGTTTAAATAGAGGTTTTATTATAATGCTGTTTGCCACGTATTTACCTTATCATATTTATAATATGTCATATATAATATAATATATCATATTATAATGCTATTTGCCACATAGTTACCTTGCCATAGATTTACCTTTTCAGTTCTTCCATGTTCCCTACATTGTCTTGGTCCTTGACCTATCACCCTGAGAAGAGAAACTTGGCACCATTGTTTTGGCCACTTGACTTTTCCAGTTGAATCCAAAGTTAGCTTACATTCTATTTCTCTCAACTAAGGTTTTGGCAAGAGGGTTCTCAGGATGCTGATTCTGCTAATAATAATGAATAATTATAATAATAATAGATAACACCTATATAGCACCTACCTTATACCAGGCAGTGTGTTAAGACCTTTTTACAAATATTATCTAATTTAATCCTCACAACATCAGTGGGAGAGAGGTATTATTATTCCTATTTTAAAGATGAGGAGACTGGGGCAAACAGGTGCTGTGACTTGCACCAGGCAAACAGCTGGTGACTGTTTGAGACTGAATAGTGCATAGAGGGTCATCCTTGAAGTCGGAGTGCACTGAGCTGAAGTTGTCCTTCTGACATATAATTGTTGTATGACCATCAATTAACCTCTCAGTCTCTTCCAGGACCACAACTTATAGATGAGTGTCTGAGCTATATTGGGATAGGACACTACCCCACACTGCTAAAATAACAGGTCTCCCCTCCCTGCCTCCAAAAAAAGCTTTGAGTAATTCACCAAACATTTATTATGTACCTATTATATGTCTGGAACTAAGCTATGTTCTGGGGACATAAATAAAGAAACAATTCCCATTGTAAAGGAGCCTATATAATCCATCTGAATTGGCTATCTTCTGGAGACTTTCTATTTCACCTTCTAAGTTGGTAACAAGAGTCAAACGGTCATACCTGAACTATATTCTAAAGTAACAGTGAGCCATTTAGGAATCTTTTTGGGGCTAGGTACAATGTATTATCTTTGGTCCTCTGTCGAGGAGGAGGTGTAAAGGAAGCTGCATGGTGTGGTAGCAAAGTTTAAAGCATGAGCTTAGGTAGCACTCAGTGAAATCAAAAGATTTTAGGCATAGACCCATGCCTGACCTGCATGATATTTGTTGTTTGAGGACAAGGCTGGATAAATTCAGGGAGGCTGCTTCTTAGGATGGCCATCAGGTAATGCTATCAGTTTTGATCATAGCAGCTAATGGAGTCAGTAGCAATCAAAATAACTCACGTTTTCAGGATTCCAGAAATCTCTGCTGGGGAGGGGGAGCACTTTGGTTGTTGTTTCTAATACCATTTTTTCCCCAATTCTATGTATTTAGTGTGGAGGATGGTACGTGTGCCAGAGAGAAAAGGTCAGGTTTGGAGTGTCAGTGACAGTTATCTGAAACACAAATAATTGATACACGTTCCTGCATATTTGAAATGGCATTCCTAGTCTCCATCTGGCCACATAGGCCATATTGTTTCTACTCTGCTGTGCCTCTAGAACAATGTGTTTCCCTTGAACATTGAAGAGTTCAGTAGTTTGTAACTTCCTTGACCAGGTAAACGTTTACTGAATGTAATCTATGGGCAGCTAGGTGGCACAGAGGATAGGGCTGGCCTGGAATCAGGAAGACTCATCTTTCTGAGTTCAAATGTAGCTTCAGATACTTAGTAGTTGTGTGATCCTGGGCAAGTCACTTAACCTTGTTTGCATCAGTTTCCTCATCTGTAAAATGAGTCGGAGAAGGAAATGGCAAACTACTGTAGTATCTTTGCCAAGAAAACCCCAAATGGGGTCACAAAGAGTTGTTTCACACCTGAAACAATTAACAGCAACAAAACTATGGGAATAGCACTCTGGAGTGGGTACCAAAAAGCATCTTGTTTGGGGGAGCAGACAAGACTGCCTGGAATAATGAATTAGAAAGGCAAAGTTTTGGGGGAGAAATCGGGTTATAATGGTATGTTTGAATCAGATGATAGCGCTAGACATGGGTTGAGCATTTTGGTCTTGGTCCCGTTACTTAATGGGGAGCTACTGAAGGTGTTCCCTTTCTGTGACTCTTTTCATTATAATTTGGAAGGAGCAGACAGAAATTTAGAGGAGGAGGGGAGAGGAGAGATCAGAGAGTTTGTAATATGACATTATTAATTATTGCTGATATTATAGGTCTGAATTGTGTTAAGAAATATTCTATCAATTACTAGGCCACAATCCCATTATTTCATGAACTACTTAGTCCTCTGTTCCTTAACTGGTTCTTGTCCCCTTCCTCTTTGGATTACAATTACTAGGTAGTGCCTTTTCTTACAATTTCATTTCTGCCTATGTAGTGACTATTGAAATCAGCTTTTAGCACCTGCCATTATATGCTTCCTATTCAGGGCTTGAACAGTGAAAACCTGTCATGCAACTTCCTTGTGCTGAAATTATTTTGACCTATATCAGCCAGAATTGGTTCTGAGATGTTGGATATTAACTTTTACATGTTACTTTCTCTAGAAGCTAATTGAATGATTTTTTTTTTTAAATGATGGTCTATACCTTTGACTAATTTGGCAGTGTACATGTCACGTGACCTTATTGATATGCTAATCTATATCACATGCACAGAAACTCCAAGAATTCTCACACACAGTTCTTGGTTGTTTCTTCTGAAAATTGGTATTCAAAATCTGTCTACATGCTTTTATTCATTTGAGTTCATATTGAAGCTCTGCTGTTGTGTCTTGATAATATTCATCACCATTGTTTAAATTTTCTCAAATGAAACTTTTCACACATACTACTGCAAACATATGGGCCACTTGATCCAATGCAAATAATCACACATGTGGCCCTTAAAGAATGAATGAAGAAAGAAATCGTTAAATGCTTACTATGTGAAAAGTGCTGGGTGTACAAAACTTCTTCATCCTCAAGGGGCTTACATTCTAATGGCAGAGCCAACACATAGGAAAATCTAGGTATTGTGTGTTTGTGTATGAATGCCGAACCACAGCATATGTGTACACAAGTGTTCTGATGGCATAACTTTATATACCTATCTTAAATAACCTCTATATAAAAGATTTTTAAATTTAGCACATCTTTGGTTTTGACTAAGAAAAATCTGGATATTCCATATCTGGTGCTGCTGAGAGATGGATATTGATGTTGAGACATTCCTTGGCTTTCCTCCATTCCCCTTTCCTTATAAACTTCATCAGACCTGATAGAGCATATAGTGTTTTGGTCGGTTAATTCACCTGTATTTCCAAAGCAATCATCCATTGCTACCTGTCTGTCAAGTATTTTCAAAGTATATTGTTTCTGCAGGCAGGTCCATTTTCTCATTAATATAGCTGTTAAGGAGCCAGCCTTCCAGAAACATCAGACAGTATCCTCTGCAATCACTCCTTTCTCTGCCGGTACAGATAAATGTAACATTCTTAGCCAGGGACTTTGGCCCTTTGCCAGCCTAAGGCCTGCCTCTCCTATCATACTTCTTACTAATGCCTTTTGATAATTGCACTAACATTTCTTGATAATGCCTACAATATGTCATGAGGCTGACTGTTTGGTATTATGTTTGGAAGGAGGGACATAAACTTAATGGCCCTTCATGTCAAATCCTTTGGTGAGCCATGTGTCTCCACAGAGGAATTTTGGTGATGGTTTGAATTAAGCTTTCTGTCATTTTCTGGGAACCATATGGAAAATGAGTTTGCCAGTCTGGCCTGTGCTGCTCTTCGTTCTGTGATTCCCAGGTAGGCCCAGTTGTGCTCAAGAAAAGCAAATGTTTAAGAGAGTTGGAGTCAAAATGCCAGGCTTCATTTGTCATCCTTCTCTGAGCATAACTGATTTGCATGAAGCATCGTGATTCGACCTTTATCCCTGTTCTTTGCTTATTTCCTTTGGAATGCTTTTAGGCTGACTGGAGCATACCTGCTTCAGGGGTTAACGGGACCTTCATCATCACTTCCTGGCTCCTTACATCAGGCGGGTATCTGTCATTGTAATGATCTTTCCTCTCATTGTGGAAAGCTTTCCTTAAGTTGCCTGAAATTGAATGCTGGTGAGAGGCCTGGCATTTGTCTGAAACAACTAGTCCAAATCATTCTTTTTTTTTTTTCTGTTCCTTCTCTTTTCTAATTGCTGTATGCATTCTCTCATGGTTTAATGGAGTTACTCAGTTCTTCTTCACTCAGGGTTTTTCCTACCTTTGAAAACTTTAGTCACCTGTTCCTACTTCAATCTAATGATTTCCTGAAGCATGGGAACCAACATCACTCATCTCACAGGGGTAGTGTGGATTAGAGTCAGACCTGGGGAAGCATCTCTACTGTCTTCTATGATAACCAGCAAAGCAACAATATTATGCCTTCTGTTCTGGGTCATTATCTCTGCCTAAGGGGCTGCGTCTACCTGTTATTGGGGTGCCTTAACCCTCTTTCTGGCTCTTGTGGAACAATTCAGTGAAGGGAAGAGGAAGGTTTTTGTTTTTTTTCCCAACTGAAAGTCATTGACCCACAGGAAAAAAAAGTTCATGGTCTTGTAAGTAAAGACAATTTACTTTATGGTTATTTATCATGCAACAAAGATAATTATTAATAAAATAATATAATACAAATTTTTAAAATTAAGAATGGGGAACATAAAATCTTAATCAGTATTTGTGAGTTTGGGGGCAGTCAAGGGGAAAAGAGGAGAGAACTGGGTAGCTAAAGGTGAGAGGGAATAGGAAGACATTGAAAAAAAGTCAAAGTGGGGAAGGTGAAGATGGGGAGGAAAAGGAATGTGAGGGGTGGGGGGCAAGGAGGGAGAAAACCAGCACCAGTGATAGGCACTAAGGTTTCAAAGACAAAAGAAAATAGTCATTTTCCTCAAAGAATTTACATTCTGGGGCAGCTAGGTGGCACAGTGAGTAGAGCACTGGCCCTGGAGTCAGGAGGACCTGAGTTCAAATCCAGCTTCTTGACACTTACTAGATGTGTGTCCACACAAGTCCAGACACTTGACACTTACTAGATGTGTGACCTAGGGCAAATCACTTAACATCAATTGCCCTGCCTTCCCCCCTCCAAAAAGACCAAAAACAAATAAAGCAACAAAAGAACTTACATTCTACTGGTCATGCAGAATTGTAGATACAGAGATTAAATAGACAGCCAAGGGGAGGCATAGTGAGAAATGTATGCAGATGCAATCTGTCTACTTTCACAACTAGATGGCACAGTTCAAAGAGTGCTGGGCTTGGAGTCAGGAAGATCCACGTTTGAAACTTGCATTAAACACTTCAACTGTATGACTCTGGGCAAGTTACATAATCTCTCTGGGCCTCACTTTCCTCATCTATAAAATGGGGATAAAATAGCACCTACCTTACATGGTTAATGTGAGGATCAAATGAGATCATATATGTGTCAGGTGCTTTGCAAACCTTAAAGCACCATGTAGATGCTGGCTATTATTTATCATTAAGCATTATGCTCAACTTTTTGGCCCTTTCAGGGTTTTTCTTGTAAAGACTTTATAGCCCTCTCATAGTGATGTAACTTGACCTACCTGGGAATGCTCTGCCTGAGTACTTGTCCCTGAGTACAAGGAGAAATTTTCCAGGGCATATCTGTTCAGTAGAGTAGAGGTATCATTTCACTTAACCACCAATTTTCACTTGGGTGAAAGAGTAAATCATATTCAAATACACTAGCATGTCTGTGAGCTTGTCACTCTGGGTATTTCTTTTAATGGTCATGTTTACCACCCATCCATTTCTGCCCATACTATGTGACTCTCATCTGTGTTCTTCTATAAGAAGAATTCTTATTTTTTTCTTTTATTATTTATTTATTTATTATATTATTTTCTCATAAAAAAAAATCCATTCAACATCTGGGATCTTCCTCATGTTCTCTTTTCCTTATGTGGATACCAATGGAGCACATGGGATATACACTGGTTAATTTGAGAAAGCTTGAGGGTCTTCCCCTTCCTGATTGATTCTTTTGTGAAGGCAAAATAGTCCATCTTTTACCTCAGTTCTTATCTAACCTTTAGTGTTGACTCAAACTGAGGCCTGGGAAAGACCTTAGCTTAAATAGGCCAAGGTCTCCTCTGTATCTGGGGTCATCTCCAGTCATCTTGACCTATTTTGCCACTGGAATCCGGTGACCTGGGAGGAGAGAATGAGGCTAAGTGCTGCACAGCTTTGCCTCACTTAAATCCAGTTCACTTATAATTGTAAGTCATTACATCACCTTCCTGATGTCATTGGTCTTTGAGAACAAAGGATGAAGAATAACAAAGGGAGCAGAAGTTCCCTTTTGCTACAAGACTGGCTCATTTTTTTTTCTTCCTCACATTTATTTTTTTATTATGTCTTTTATACCAGTTTTCCCTTGCAATTCCCTGTTGTAATGCCCACCATGAGCTCCTCCCTTTGGGTGACCTTCGACTTTGGTTCTTAGGAGACTATCAGGGGGCATGACTTCCATCTGTGTAGCATCAATAGAAGAATATTTGGGCAGTCCTGGCCCAAAGATGGAGAAGAACAAAGGAGAAGCTAGTTTTGGCATAATAAACTCAGGGCTAATCTCAGTTCTTCATTCATCCAGAAGGTTCTGTACACTTCCATAGGTATATAGAGAACCATATTGGTAAACAGAGAAGAGTCCATTAGACATAAAATTATCAGTATTTGAAATTCAAGCTGATGCTAAGACTTTTAAAACTTTTATAGATAAGTCATAAAGTGAAAATAAAGCATATGTATTTCTACCCTGCAAGCTTTAGAAAATGATATGATGCCTATGAAAATTATAGTTCATTTTACATCAGAAACAAATTTAATGTAGTTTGTAGATTTATATCATAAAATTCAAGAACACAGCACCTAGAATCTAGTTCAGGAATAACCACTGACTGGTTATGTAGCCCTGGATGAATCAAATCACTTTGTAATGGGGGGAGGGGCAGGGTAGGAGGAATACCCTCCAAGGTTCTTTTGTTTTTTGCTCTTTAGAGGGGGTAAGGTAGGGCAATTGGGGTTAGGTGACTTGCCCAAGGTCACACACAGCTAGTTTTGTGTTAAGTGTCTGAGGCCGGATTTGAACTCAGGTTCTTCTGATTCCAGGGCTGGTGCTCTATTCACTGAGCCACATAGCTGCCCCATCCAAGGTTCTTTAGAACTTTAACATTTAGACCAGTTTTCTCTACATAGTAGGTGCTTAATAAATATGTGTGAATATGGAACTTTCTAGTTTCTTCCACTATTTTTCCCCTTATATCATTCATAGGTCATCTGAGAATGTGCATAATGTTCAAGGGAAGTTAGACGTTAGCATGACACAGTGCTGGATTTAGAATCAGATGAGTTAGATTGGCATTCACAGCTTTACCTATTTACTACCTATGTGAAATCACTTTGTTTCCATTCTCATTAGTGTTTTCATTTATAAAATAAGGGAATCAGACTAAATGACCTATGAAATCTTCCCACTTCTCAATCCTATCATTATAAGAAATCAGTTCAAATCATATAAAAGTGAACATTTGAGTTCCCTAGGCCCTTAGCATTTCCTTCTTCTTCCACCCCATTCCTTGTTTATAGATGTCATTAAGGACCATGAAGAAATTGAAAAGTTTCTCCAAACTTAGGAGTTTTCATTATTCATTTTTAAATGACTCTAGTACGTTATTTATAGAATCTCCTTTTTCCTTCCTTTAAGAGAACTAAGAACTTTTATACATCAAGTAGGTTGCATTAGTTGTTGTGTTTATAACAAGGCAGACAAAGCAAAAAACAAGATAGGACCTCAAAGACTGGAAATTTATTTTGGTGAATTCTGTTCCTTTTGCAAATCGTAACAAATTCTTTTTTTGAACAGTTAGTATCACGTGATGTGCATGCTTAATATTATAGTCATTAAAGTTTGGTCAAGTTTTTTTTTTTTAATTGGTAAATAGTCACTTGATATTAACTAGGTAGTGACCATTGTAAATTTCAAGGAATTTGATGACAAGAAGCAAATAGGACAATGAGACACAAAACTTCACACCATCTTTGTCTTTTCTCACTTTCCCCTGGACAGCTGTTCGTGTGTTTAGACTAGAATCTGTAGTTATTTGACTAATAGAGTGACTGATCTCCAGTTTCATGTAAGATAAGGGGAAGACAACAAATGGACAAAGAAATCCTGGCCTGTGTTGTTGTTATTATTGTTATTGTTGTTGTGTTGTTATTAATGACTGGTTGACCTTTATTTTCCTTCCTTTTTTCTGCTTTTCTCCTTCTCTGCAGGCATTTGCTCAGTGAAATATTCTCAGCCTTATTTTGGTCTGTTGTTTCCTGTATTTTTCTCTCAGTCCCATGGACAATATTGCCACACCATATGCATGTCTGAACCTAATTACATAGTTCTGACGGCTCGCATGCTCAGTGAGTTTGGGAGCCGTCTACAGTTTGAGATGAGTCAGAATGTGCGTGGAACATATGAAGGCCATTCACTAGGGACTCAGCCTCTCCTCCCCCTTCATCCTGCTATTCCAAGTCAAATCTTGGCTTGAGAACGTTGTCTGTAACAGAGAAAGCCTGTCTCAACCCAGTGACAACCTCTGAAATAATTATGAAATTCCTTTTTGTGGGGGAGAGGGGTGGTGACCCTCTTATCTATTTTTAATTCATTCTGCTGTCTCCAGCAGTGTTTTGTTTAGGGTTAGAGTAGTTGATCAATGCTAAAGTCCAAGTTTAGTTAAGAATTCCCCTGGAGATCCCAAGACTTCATTATTTTTCCTTATCAATGTGGTCTGAGTTTTAAAAAATGAACCTCACTTGAATTTGTTTTGTGTGTGGGGAGGCATTGTGGTATAGTGGAAAGATCACACCTTCTGCAGTAAGAGGATCTGGGTTCAAATCCCACCTTTCATGCCTTACAACCTTTATCACTATGAGAAAGTCACTTCCTCTTGACTCGTTTTTTCATGATTTTCTTGCATCACTCTCATTTCTCTTCCCCATTTTTCTTCTATTTCTCTTACTTGATTTTCAAAATCCTTTTTGAGTTCTTCCATGGCCTGCAACCAATTCATATTTTTCTTGGAGGTTTTGGATTCAGGAGGTTTGACTTTGTGGTCTTCTTCTGGTTGTATGTTTTGATCTTCCTGTCACCAAAGTAAGATTCTATAAGTCTGAGTTTTTTTTATGTTGCTTATTCATCTTCCCAGCCAAATACTTGACTTTCTAACTCCCTGTTAAAGTAGGACTCTGCTTCCAGTGGGAGCGGGGCTGGGGGTGAGGGTAGGTGTACTGTCCCAGGCTTCAGGGGGCTTGTATCAGCTGCTTGATCCTCCAGCATTTGTGGGCCCAGAGCTGTAGAAGCAGCCACTATCACTGCTCCTGCAGCTACCCCTCTGTTCCCCGGGGGCTGGACCTGGACCCACGATCCTTGTTCACCCAGGTCCTACAGAGTTCCCCCACTCACCTTCCGTGTTGTTCTCGGGGTTTGTGGGTTGAGAAGTCTGGACACCGCCACAGCTGCCAGTGATTTAGTCCCCTGAGCCTGCTCTGGCCTGTCTGTGCTGGCTTAGCACATGCAGGACTGTGTGCCACTCCCAGCCTAGTGTGCTGGACCCTTCCTTTTGGCCTGTCTTGGGCTGGAGATGTGTTTCACTCTGTCGTTTTGTGGGTTCTGTAGCTCTAGAATTTGTTTAGAGTCATTTTTTTTACAGACATTTGTAGGGGTTTGGGGGAGATCTTAAGCAAGTCCCCGCTTTTATTCTGTCATATTGGTTCTGCCCCCCTCAAGAGTCACTTCCCCACCTAAGGGTTGACTTCTGAGGCCCGTGCCCACCCTGGGGCTAGGATGGTATAAAAGAAAGTGTTGATCAGCCACTTGGCTTGGGGAACATTGTCTGGGGCTCACTGTCTTTACAAATATGAGATTGGTTCAGTAAACACTTATTGAACAACTGATACGTGCAGGTTCCTGTAGTAATCACTGAGCGTTGTAAAAGGATAAAATAGAATGTGGTCTTTACCTTCAAGAAGGCTGGAGCTTAGTAGGACTAGATTAAAGGTGTATATAGCACTATAATATAAAAGTGAAGAGAGTTGGAAATGCCTTGGATATCATCTAGTCAGGAAGACCTGGATTCAAGTCTGGCCTCTGATATATAATGACTGTGTAACCTTGGAGCAGCTCTTAGCCTCTCAGTGCTGAGGCAACTCACTTGAGCAATAAATAAGTGGTGTCATATCTGCTGATATATGGAGTTTCCTCACTGGGAATTTCCCTACATAGATGACATCATATGTTTAGACACTCTTTTCCCCATGATGTTGTCAGAGATCTGGGGATTTGTAATAAAT